>NC_140914.1:20432793-20743329 GCF_045865225.1 Trachurus japonicus | reverse complement strand
GCCTGTCATCTCAAAAATTATTCAGCAAAAGGTAAGTAGGCTATCTTAAAGTTGTAATTAATCAACTTAAAAGACAGGCCTGCAGATCACCTGATCTGCTAACAACCACCTGAGGAGAAGTCAACAACAAAAGCAAGAACTCCAATGGTTTAGCACTGAGACATTGACAGAGCTCAGCACTGTGAAAATGGGCTCAGCTCAGCTATGACCTCTGCTTGACAGTCAGTGTTACTGTCCACCAAACCTGTGAAAAACATGCATCATGGTGGGGAAAATGGGAGTGGCACATGTCATGGTGCTTTCTTCATGGATGAGAGGCTGGGCTACGTATTTATGCAACAAGAAGGAAATGAAGACAGTTGACAGAAAAATCAAATGACATGGAGCATTTAAGTTTTAAAGTTTTCAGTGCAACTTCTGCAAAGTTTAAAGTAGCACTATCGCAAATTCCAATACTTTGTTCGGCCACTAGATGGGGCCGGTGGTGCAGCGTATCAGATATAAACATCCTTGTCTTCTTTACATAGCATCAGAGAATGGCTCTGATAGCATGCTGTTCAGGAGGTGGAGCTAAGCACCTGGCCGGCTTGTCTCATAACAAAAAGGAATTTTGCATTTGCTCCACAGGCACTACACCATTGGCTATATTTTGTGTACAGATAGTTATGGCTCCCCTGGACCTATTTATTGCATATTTCAGTTTGTTTTTTTTAAATTGCTATTACTGCTGTATTTGTGATAGTGCTACTTTAAAGAATACAGTAGATCAGTTCTGTTGACCAAGAAGTTTAAGCCTGACACAAAACTTTGGTCGAGGAACTTTGCATGGAAGATTGTCATGTATTTGAAAATGAGGTACAATATTGTAGACATCGTGTTGATAGTGACACAATTTAGTGGATCACGTTCTAGTAGGCTAGGTCTCATAACACCATCTACATCTTCTGCAGATGTAAAGAGTGCGTGGAGGCTACAGCAGCTGCACTCAAGCAAAGGCAGGTGTGTGTTGTGTTAAAGGAAGAGAAAGAAGAGCTTTGGGTGTGACTGATGCTCAAATCAAAAATGTATGAAGGATATGAAGCCAAAGAAAAGGCCAATGCCATTAGAGTGTCCTAATGCTGCACATGTATGTAACAGAGAAGGCTACAAAGAAGGTAGTCATCTAAATGCACAAGAAGAAACAAAGTAGATGAAAACACTCCTCAGGCCACCTACATCAGATAGACCTGACATAAAGGCAGAAGACTCTTGTATAGCACATGTTTCATGAGCTACAACGTGGTGCCACAAAGTACACTGAATAAAATTGAATTAAATTATGAATGGAAAGTAATAAGCTTTTCAACATATAAGGAATTTGTTGTGGTGTTTCGTGCAAAAACTGTAAAAAGAGTCCTAAATGAAAAATATGACGCAAGATTAATAAAACAAAACAAGAGAGTAGCCTACTGAGAATACGTAAATACACAGAATAATTTACCAATAAAACAAAGTAAAGATTTGAAAATAATAATAGAAAACTCTAAATTTAACTATGGCTGAGTTATGGTTCTAGTGTAATCTATTAGGCTACCTAAGTCCAGGATTTTTATCTAGTTAGTTAGTTGTTCTTATACCTCGGCATACACATACTGTACTTGGATACTTTTTAACTGAAGCCTTTTCAGCATCGCTCAACTTCTTCAGCTAATTCAGCTTTGTCATTGTCATTCAGCTGCTTTCAGCATTCACACGCATTTTCCTCTTGGAAATGCCTTTTCTCGTTTTTCTTGCAGCACTGGTGGGTTGTGTTAGTTAGTTATTGGGTTGTGTTGATTGTGATGACATGAGTGTTTGAAACAGACCTACTACTTTTTTAGCCCTTCCTTTCAAAGCCATTCATCTCTCAGGTTGCAAGTTACACTTTTCAGCTATAGCCTTTTCAGCATCGCTCAACTTCTTCAGCTAATTCAGCTGCTTTCACCATTCACACGCATTTTCCTCTTGGAAATGCTTTTCCTAGTTTTTCTTGAAGCACTGGTGGGTTGTGTTAGTTAGTTATTGGGTTGTGAGAGAGAGAGAGAGAGAGAGAGAGAGAGAGAGAGAGAGAGAGAGAGAGAGAGAGAGAGAGAGAGAGAGAGAGAGAGAGAGAGAGGCTCCCTGCCTGTTATTGTTTACGGTCAGACTGATGTAAAGTAGGTCATGGGAAAGCGGAGCTCAGCCAGACTCTCATTCAACTCTTGTACCGTCCGAGCAGCAGCAGCAGTCGGTGTCTGTGGGATCGGCGTCTCTGCGGTGTCGTCGCTGGTTTTCGGTGATCGCTGGATGTAAACACCAGGCAGGTAAATGTCACCACGGTCCTGTTTTATCCGAGGCTGCTGGCTGGCAGCTGCAGCTAACGGAGCTAACAGCTACTGGAGGCTAGCCGCTAGCAGCTCTGACTGCAGCCGAGCGCTGCTGCCGACACCTTTTATGAGTCGACTCATAAACCGTGACTGTCACTGCGGTCCGTGTACTGAGATAAATGCTCTCTCACACACAAAGAGAAAGCAGCCTGGGTTGAATTGTGGTGCTGCTGACCTTGTAGCAGCAGCAGCAGCCTGCTAACACGTCGTTGCAGCGCTGCTCAGCGGGAAACGGTAGCTGCTCGCGCTAGCCGCTAGGCGGCTAACTGGAGTTAGCATTAAAGAAAAAAACATCAACACGACAAAGGGTAACATTGATTTTATCGGTGATGGTAATGACCTGCGGACTCGGAGCAGCCTACAACAGCGTGTTAGGTTTAGGTTGAGTGGTTGGGGTGCCGTGTGTGTCGAAGTGTTAATGGTTGTTGTAGCTATGTGGTGGATAACATTGCTCCCCAAACCAGTGCGACAAAAGTCTTAAAAGATCATCTGAAATAAAATGTGCAATTATGATGAAACTTCAGTGCGAGGTAACTAAGTACTGAAGGTTTTGCTAATATCACGAAATTATCATATAGAGTGTTTAAAAAGAAAGATGATCCATAGTAATATGAAGAAATGATAAAACATGTTATTTATCTGTATTATTAAGTTATCCTAGTGGTCATGCAGTGCAGAAAGCTACATGATTTATTTGCCACACAGTCTGCAGTCTTAAGTGTCTGTGTCTCTCAAGGTTAACATGCCATTGTCTTTTCTGCCTTTCAGCAGCTGGACTGATGCTGTTATTCCAACATCTGGACTGAAACCTGAACTGCCAGTCAGGTTCTTCTGCCGGTGAGACGGTGAGCTGCTGCCATGTCTAGACGGAGCAGGAACAGTCGTGCATGGAGATATGTGTGGGGTGGGATACGGCGAGATGCTGATGCCAGGGCGCTGGTGCTGGCCTCTGAGAGTGACGAATGGAGCTATGACCGACTAGAGGTAAGAAAAACAGATAGGAAGTGTCAGAGATTGTGTAATGTTTTGTTTGTGTCATATGATGCCACTTCTTTGCACCCTAGGCAAATTACTGGGATGTGTCACCATGAGAAAGCTGGCAACATTCACCTCGAGTAGCCCCGGTCTTATTGAAAGCCTTCAGTTTGCCCGAGGCTGCGATCAACACTATGTGATTGTTTGTGTCTGTCTGATGCTTGAAGCTAGAGGCGCAGTTGTTTACATGCTTTGTATCGGCACTAATAATAATTCCACAGAAGGGAGTGTACCATAAGGTTTCTGCTATTTACTTTCAAATGGTTTACATATATTTTCAGGGCAACGCTCTGTTTCATTTTCATTCTATCTGTTGACGTTTGATTTTGTGTCTTCTTTTTGCCTCGTGTCTCTCCAGTACAGTGATTCAGACTCAGAGGTGGACTTCTCAGCAGTGATGGTTCCTCCGGTCCCGAGTGCAGTGCCTGTCACCGGAGAGTCCTACTGTGGCTGTGATTCCCAAGCCGAGACCAGCTACAATCCTCGTCTGCGAGGATTTCACCAGGTCAAAGACTGCCACTGTGGAGAGGACGATCAAGGTACCAGACAGCTGCTGCATTTCAAGGATTTACAAAAACAGTACACACCAGTCCAGTCTTATGCTGAATAACACTGAGTTGCACCACTGTATCCGTGTTATAACAGATGGATGATAAGAATGGTTTTATTTGTTAATTAGATAAAGCGAAGGCCCTGAACAAATGACTTCTGATGTTTTAGAGTTTGACTGGGTGTGGGATGCCAGCAGCCGATCGACAGCAACGTTACTGAGCTGTGACAATCGCAAAGTGAACTTCCACTCTGAATACAGCTGTGGCACAGCTGCAATCCGTGGCTGCAAAGAGCTGGCTGAAGGACAGCACTTCTGGGAAATCAAGATGACATCCCCAGTGTATGGAACAGACATGGTGAAGCTCTTCCCCTTAGCTCCTAACATTGATTGATTGATCTGCTCTTGTTGTGTTGAGGTCATTTAAAAAAAAAAAGAAAGTAGCTAAGTTAATTTGTTTTCTAAAAATATTTCTTTATTTCTGCACAGATGGTTGGTATCGGCACATCTGATGTCAACCTAGACAAATACCGACACACGTTCTGCAGCCTGTTGGGAAAAGATGCGGACAGCTGGGGTCTTTCCTACACCGGTAAGTCCAACACAACATGATGTAATATAACGTAGTGGTTATCAGGTGGTCATTACATGAGTTAGACATCACTGGTCGTTGGTTTCTGTTTTCAGGCTTGTTGCATCATAAAGGAGACAAGATGAACTTCTCGTCTCGGTTTGGACAGGGCTCCATCATCGGAGTCCATCTGGACACGTGGCACGGCACACTCACCTTCTTCAAGAATCGGAAGTGTATAGGTATGTAGTACCAGCAAACATGGTCCACTGTTGATGAGAGTGCTGGTGGTTTGAATCCTGTCTTAATTACACAATCATTTAATCAGACTTGTAGGCGTACACAATCTTGTTCTTTTTTAATATTAACGGGTTACCATACATGATGCTGAACAAAGCCAATGGGCTACTATGGCTGTCACATAGTGGAGGGAAACAGAATTTAGTCAGGCATATATTAGAATGCAAAATTGGGAACCAAAACTATATATGGCTACATGAATGAAGTGTACAGATATAAAAGACAATGCAGAGCATGTTTCAACCCAGCTTATATGCAAAACTAGAAGAGCTAGACATGTGCACATTTATTCAGACTGGTTTCTGTGTGTTGTGGTGATGGAGCAAGAAATCACACAAAATCCTAAACATTTTTCCCACCTCTCTCTCTCTCTCGCCAGGTGTTGCTGCCACGGAGCTACAGAATAAGAAGTTTTATCCAATGGCGTGCTCCACAGCAGCGAAAAGCAGCATGAAGGTGATCCGGTCCTGCTCTGCTCCCACCTCCCTGCTGTACCTTTGCTGCGCTCGCCTTCGCCAGCTGCTGCCGGACTGTATAGACACCCTGGACGTGTTGCCGCTGCCGCCGGGACTTCGTCAGTTGCTCCACAACAAACTGGGTTGGGTGCTCAGTCTCAACAGTGGCACCACAGATGAAACCCCAGAAGGGCCCCCAGAGCGCACCTCACAATTGCCTGTCCCTCCCTTGGCTGGACCGTCCTCCTCTGAGAGCGACTCTGAGGGCTGCACGTCCGACCCCGAAGCCTGTCAGAGGAAACGATGCCGCTGGACATGACTAGACCGCTTGAATCCTACCTCCTCTTAAACACTGGCAGAGGTCACTGCCCTATGGCATCTAGAGATACCACTCGCCTGCCTCAAGCTTTTCCTCAGCCTCAGTGTTAAGACAGTGGCGAAGAGAAGAACCAGGGTCGGTCGGTAGTGGTACATAGGTAGAAAACTGTGACGGCAGCATTTCTGCCTGCACATTTTATTACTGTGATCTCCTCATGCCATTCACGTCTTCATGCTCATCATACGTTCAATGCCCTCAACCCGCTTCAGTAATAAGTGAAAAGATATGGTGTTATTTCGTTAGCTAGCATCATTTGTTACAGATCTGTTGCCATTAATCAGTGGGCATAAGTGAAATCTTACGGCGAGGTTCAGTAAACTGTACAGTGTGACACTGAAGAAAAATATGGCCAAATTTTAATGGTCATTGTGGTGTATTTGCAGAAAGGGGGTTTCATGAGGCGAGAGACAGTATAGGTATTTTCTGTGTTTTTATCCTGTATGCAAATAATGTATATTGTTCTCAACCTGAATGCTATTCATGCATTATCACAGTAATGTTTTACCTGTGTTACTGGCACCTGTGATTTTCAGGTCTGCAAAGTGAGAATCTGTAGGTATTCTGTATTTTTTTACCTACATGTGACAGTACTGAAGCTAAAACTTTAACTGTCAGAACGTGAAACGTGAAAAGACGCGTCAGAGGGAGGTGGAATGAACCTGAGTGCACTTTGCAACTTTTTAATCCTCCAATAATGAAATTATTTTCTTTTTGTCTTTCATCATGTTCCTTCTGTTGTTCTTTCTCGTCACATTATTAATGAAATGTCACTAGAGAAATATTTGTTACATTTATTGCACCATCAGCCTTTCAAAGTCTCCAGTCAAAATCATGTCGGCTGTTTGTAGAAACAATAGATTTCCTTATTTCTAACAGAGGAAAGCAGTGTAACATTGTTAATGTTCACTATGGCTCTTTTAAATCTATCGGAAGGCAAATATGTCTGTCGCACCTTACAAGCAACTGTTCATTGCTGTTACACTTTATAGTTTCTTAAAAGTTCTTTAAAATGTTATCCAATTTGATTGACAAAATATGAGATTATGATCAGATTGTAGTGTTTTTTTGTATTGCTATGTTTTTGCAATGTCCTTGTTTTGGTTTTCCTCAAGGCCTTTCTCCATGTCTGTCCTTAACAACTCCTACTGACTCTACTTTACTAAGACCACACTCAATTTAAAATCCCTTCAGTATCACTCAGTCCCTCCTGGCCCTGGCTGTTGAAAGGTGCTGTTGAGAGAAAACTTTGTGTGTTTCTAACTGTCTTTTATATCTGTGTTGTGTGTATATTTTAAATATGGGTAAAAACACAGTTAAAATGTTGAGCACATGAAAGGACAGTAAAGAAGTGGACTGTGTCACCCGGGTGGTCTTGCAGGACCTTTCAGGAAATGTTGGACATGTTTTCCAGGCACCTTTTAAATGGGACTGAGTGATCACAAAAGGTCAATTTATATCAGATATCTAAATAATCCTTTGTTTCACTTTCTCCTGAGCACCAAAATCATGACAATGCAAGTTCAACAGTGTTTGACTCGGGTGTTGAAGCTACACAGTTTGCCAACTGCTGCCTCAGGCACCAGTCGGATCATGTTCACTCCTCGAGCTCTTGGTGTAAAGCAGATACACACAAAGATTTAAGGTACTATGCAATACAAGCATTTTCTAATGGTTGTCAGAAAGAAAGAAGGGGCGGGGTGCTGTGATGGAGACAGTGGCACAACGACAGCGGTGATGGTACCAGAGGACCATGCTCGTCAGTCATGAGTAGTAACTTCATTCTGTCCAGTTGTGTAATGATTTGTCAGGAACCCCTCTCTGTAGATCCAGATGTAACCATGATGAGGTTAATAACTGTAGTCCAGCACATGTATTTTTCTGACTTTTTTTCTGTGTATTTTGTCTTCACAACGATGCATCCATGCACTTTTTCTTACTGTCATACTGTAAATAGGAAAATTCAAAGTGTTTCTTCTATACTATGTCATATTAATAATACTGTGTGTAAAGGCCGTTACTGGTCTTTTTCTGTATCTGAACTGATCAGCATGATTTTCAGCTGAAAATAAAATGAACGCTAAATATGCACAAAGGACTGGGCTGGATTACTACTACTGTTATTACCACTACTACTCTCCAGGACCAGCAGTATTTGAGATGGTCTGTTTTTGTATTGAAAGTTACAGATATGGGAACAACTTGGTAGACTACCAGTAAGCAGACTGAATCTTGTTGTGAGTGTTTTGCAGCAGCTGCCAATGAGTCATTGCAAGACAGACATCCTTCCTGTCCTGTGCATGTTGGCTAGAAAAGTACTTGTTTTGCCAGCAGTAAAAATGTTGTTCCTTGTTCCACACGTCCAGCTTGATTACAGCTTCAGTATAAATTTGTAGTGTATACCTGCAAATATAAATCACAAATTGAGTGTCTTTATCAATGCTATGGTTTCACATGGAAAACAGTGAAATGAACAGGAATTTAAAATATTACTATTTTAATCATGGTTGCATTTTAAAAACCTTTTATCACAAGACATGCATAAATAGATCTGTCCAAGTTTTCTGTAGAGATGATGAATGAGAAGATTCAGAAACACTTTTCACATGCTATGTTCTTTGAAGCATGATTTTTGTTTATAATAGACCATAGAGAAATCCTTTTTTGTTTGTTTGTTTGTTTAAATTAATTAATGTAAAGGATTTCTTTATGGTCTATAGTACAGTTCCAGTAGAAGCTGATTATCACCAAAGTCCTTCTAGGCTTTCATTATAGAACCTCTCTGTTATCACTTACTTCTTGAATTAAGACAAATTTGGATACAAAGAAAATATTGATTTGATTTGACAATGTATACATATTTTACTGTACATTTTAAAAGGTTAATAATTGTCATTTTTTAAAATGTCATTTAGCCAATTCAATGTTATGAGTTACTTCAGTCAAAGATATCAACCGTCTTTGCTTCAGTGTCCCACATGCGGAACTGAAGTTCGCCAGTCGTCGTTCACACACGGAGGATTTTAAAGGTTGTACCATCTGAACGGTGCTGTGCTTTCCCTGCTTGTTGAGGTCAAGTCGGTGTTTATCAGGTATTGTACTTTTATGTGGATGTTATAAACAGCGTCTTTAGTTCAGCAATACTCTGTTTGAGTCTGTCGGCTGTTGTCAGTTCATAAAGTGTTTTTATTTGTGAGCTGAGTTGTTTTCACGATGTAAATCCTGCTAACGGCTAGCTAGGTTAGCTAACGGAGGAGCTGTGTGATGTGTTCACGGTCTGCTCGGACAGCCCGGGTTCACTTACAGACATGAGTTTCCTCTGTAACCATCAAGCAACAGGAGACACTTAAGATTATATATAATTTCTTTATAGACACATAGTCCATGTGACAACTAAGAAAATGAAAAGACAGACAAGGAATGGGAGGAAGTACACATTGTACAGCACTCAACCATAAGTTACAATTGCCATTAAAAATACATTTCATATAAATATACACAAACCATACATATCAATAAAGCACGTATGAGACAGCATTTACTTAAGAAAGATTAATTTAATAGTCAGTGAATGTGTTTTCTATCTTGCAGAGCAAACCAGGGTGGTGGAGGAGCCAACAACAACAACAACAACAACACAGCCATGGTGAAGAAAAAGCAGGTGCGTCTCATCGCAGAGATGGCTCGGAAGATCCGGGCGTATCGGGAACTGAAGTCCCGACCGCGGGAGTCCCAGAAGTACGCCCTGGACTATGACACCATGAAGCGCCCCCTCACTGGGAAGAGGCTGCCGGTGCTGGCCTGGCAGGACGTCAGCAGGGAGAGCCGCCTCTTCTCCCTGCTGGCCGGCATGAGGATGTTCGGAGTGGGCCGCCTCTTCACCCGTAAGTCCTGGATCGAGGACCACAGCGAGCCCAGCTACTGGCAGGTCACTAAGGTCAAGGTGGACTACACGGCTGAGGTGAGAGCGGCTGCATACATCCACTGCGTCTCTGTGTGAAGTCTGCATGTTGTCACGATTAATGAATGTAGAACTGACTGTGGTGGACCAGACTCACGGACGAGATCGACTATAACAATGTCCTGTAACCAAAGCACAACTTGTTTCTCCTGGTTTCTAGAACATGGATCATGGCAGGGCGTGGGGCGTCCTCACCTACAAAGGTAAGAGCGCAAGAAAAAGGTGTAATGAAAGTATTTCTCTCTTATTATGTCTGTGTGTGTAGTTTATTATGTTGGAAGATGTGTCAACAATTCACTCTGCTTGTTATTTTTGTATTCATTCAGAAGTTCTCTACTTGGAAAAACTCTATCTGTCTAGCTATCTATCTATCTCCTTGTAACACATTGCCTTTGGTAACTTTGTTTTGTGCAGGAAAACAGGAGAGTGAGGTCCAGGAGATGGACAAGGTCATGTACCACGACTGGCGGCTGGTTCCTAAAAACATGGAGCAGCAGTTAAAGGAGTTTGTGCCACTACCCGAGCCACCCACGCGCTCTGTCCCCTACCCACCGCTCCTCCGCGCCATGCTGCTGGCCCAGCACAAGAAATCAACAGGCCTGGTCCTGGAAGAGGAGCCTGTCTTACCGTTACAGAGGGACGTCCAGTTTAACACAGACTATTTCCGCAAGCAGGAACAAGAGAGGCGGAGCAGAGAGGGGACAGCGGTGTGATTCTCCTCTGTGAATCTTGGACACTGTGAACTAAATCACTTTTGACAGAACTGGACAACTTCTTCTATCCTGCACATTTGAAGCACATACTTCATCTGTCCTGATAAGCCCTGGACTCACATAAATAATGAAAATAAGTAATTTTCATCTGAAGCAGGCCTCTCTGTGTCTTTAACTGTATTTGTGTAATGTGCTAAATATTAAATTGGATGTAAAATATTAAGGCTAAGGCTAATTGAGTTTTAGGTGCAGTATTTTTTGTGCATGCATTATAGACCACCTTAGGCTTTCAGCATTTAGAATACACAGTAAACACACCCAAACTGGACACACACTTTAGACATGACTGGGTCTTCCACTGAATAATAATGAATAATCACTGATAGTTTATATTTGTTTACTTTATGTAGGGGGTCAAAGGGTTTGAAAATTGATCCGGCTGTATGTTTTCTATTATATAATCCAGACTGGAAGACTACCTTTATTTCTACAATTTAAATGGAAGAATCCCGGACAGTTTCACAGTGAGATTTTCAGTATGATGCTGAAATGATTCACAATTTGTGTTTATTTATAATCTCTCTATAAATTACTGTATATTTTTTCTGGATCTGCCAATCACACGTTCAATCATCAACTAACTAATCAATAAATACACTGTCCTTGGGAGGTCAATAGGGGGCCATGTGAGCCCTGGGAAGAACTGGTCATGATAAACAGTGTTATCTCTTCAGTGAGCTACATGACGCAGGCATTTATCATAGACTGTAAAAGGCATGTATTCGCTTAAAACATTTTATTTTGACTCGTGGTGGTTTCATTCATGTCGACGGCCTTCTGTTCTCGGCGGGACGGAGCCTCCAGAACTCGCAGCTGATTGGCTGAGGGCGCTCTCGTGCCCGCCTCTAGTTACGCATTCCTTAGCAACGTGCGTGTTTACGTGTGTGCGTCACAACTCCTTGCCCCCCGCGCCTTCCAGTTGACTTCAATCGTGCTCCGTCCACCGGCGGCAACCAACCAACCGACCGACCATGATCTGCCTGTTTCTGTCCATATTCGCTTACTTCTTCCAGTCAGGTTGGTGATAAGTCTCTTCTCAGCTCTCCTGCCACGGGTCCACGCCGGGTAAATCATGCTCACAGTGTCCGGCGCCATGCAGCCAGAGGAGCCGGGCTGACGTCGCCTCGGCTAGCGGCTCCAAAGACAGCAACAACGGAGATACGGAGCCGTCATAAACTTTCAGAGAGCCAGTGTAACTACTGTTGTCTTTACTGGGAAGCAAGGTAGAGTCGTTCATGAGAGTGAGGTGTGACTATTAATAACACGAGCTATGAACGAACCTAACTACTGCAGTGTGTTAGCATGCAGCTTTGTTTCGTGGCACAGCCATATACTCGTGTCCGCGTGTGGCTGATACTCCAACCAGCTCCTAATCCAGCAGCAGTGGAGTCATGTCTCCTATTAATAGACCGTGTGGCGGCTGCTGCTGCTGCTGCTGCTGCTGCTGCTGCTGCTGCTGGAGGAGCCGCAGCTCTGCAATGGGCCCGAGAAAAAGGTCACAGCGAGACCTGCACAAACTTGAGGACTTGGTCGTGAAACATGCACGGATTGGTGAATGTGGTGAGACACACCGCAGGAAACCAGTGGGTTTTATTTATAGTGAAGCCAACCGGGAGTGTGTGAGGATTGTTGCAGGAACTGTTGTCAAAATGTGCAAGTTTCAAGCCGTCGTCCCAGCTGAACTGTGTGTGAAAGTGGCCTTTATGAAGTGGCCTTTATGGATCTCATGGTGTGTGTGTGTGTGTGTTTTTTACACTAACACTAACAACAGACAAAATCTTTGGAGATGCATGAGGTTCAAATCTGTGTGTGCACTGCAGCTTTGTGTGGTTCCTGCACCCATCTTTGAACATGGATTTGACCCTTATTTAAACAGCTGTCACAGAACACAAGTGTGTCAGCTGCAGGAAAATGTCAACACTTGATCTTGTATTAATGGCATTAATGATCTCCTTCCCTGACACACCAAGGTGCATGGAAGCTGTTTTGGTTGTGTGTTTTGCACTTTTCAGGTCAAACACAGCAGGGGTTGGTTGGGTTTCCTCTTTGTTTCTGACATGTGTCGCTTGTGGTTCCAGGGTGGACTGGGGTGAATGAGCGGACCTTCATCGCTGTGAAACCTGATGGCGTTCAGCGGAGGCTGGTGGGAGAAATCGTGCGCCGCTTTGAGAAGAAGGGCTTCAAGCTAGTGGGCCTCAAACTAATGCAGGTATGTGGAGTCTTGGCGTTTTATTTCCTCTCCCCTAATGATCCAGGCCAGTAGAATTGATGTAATATCGATTGTGTTTGTGCATCAGGCGTCTGAGGAGCTTCTGAGGGAACATTACTGGGACCTGAGGAGTAAACCCTTTTTCAGTGGACTGATCACCTACATGAGTTCAGGACCAGTTGTTGTAATGGTGAGATTCCTAAACCTACTGCGTCCTCACACACACACACGTCAATCTGAAAGACTTTGATTAATTCACAAGGTTGATCCTGGTTAATTCAAATATTTATCAACGAGATCTTGAATGTTTTTTTTTCTTCTTTTAAATTACTTTTCATCATGAGAGCTCACAGCAGCAAATGTGTAACAATGTTTTGTATTTGAAAGCAAATTTTCTTTAGATATTTTCTGTTGGGTTTGGTCTCGCATCAGTTTCATTACTTCTTTACAACTAACTCTAAACTTTTGATTTCCTGAGGCCTAATGAGGCAGAAAAATGTCATACCTTTCAGCCTGCTTATGGCTGCTTATATGTTATTGTATTGTTGCTACACGGTGCACTTTTGCCCAAGACGAATTTCCCCTTTTGGGGACAATAAAGTTTATCTAATCATCTAATCTAATCTAATACACTCCCATAGACAGCATGGTCATTTTCTTGAGGGTGTGGTTTGGATGTTGTCCTTATTAATGAGTCATTAATGTGTGTGTTTCAGGTGTGGCAGGGTCTGGACGTAGTTAAGACTGCGCGAAAGATGTTGGGAGAGACCAACCCTGCAGACTCGCTGCCAGGAACGATCCGGGGAGATTATTGTGTGGAAGTGGGCAGGTAAGATCACCTGAGAGGGTTAGAGTTGATCTGCATGTATTCTGATCTAACCAATCAGAACATGACTACACACAGCATTTTGAACAATTTTACAGAAATGGTTAATATTTGATAATATAACACCTGCAACCTGAAGCTGCTCTCTGCTACTTCCCGTCCTGATCGTGTTTGTATTGGCTGTGTGCGTTGCAGGAATGTGATTCATGGCAGCGACTCGGTGATCAGCGCCCAGAAAGAAATCTCTCTGTGGTTTCGTCAGAGCGAGCTTCAGTGCTGGGAGGACAGCAGCAGCCACTGGATCTACAACTGATGCTCCGTATCCACCGCCTGTCCTCCGTCCTCCGTGGTTCTTCCATGTTAGTCTCATTACAAGATGGCTCTCATCGTACCTCAGAGGAATATTTTTGGCTTTATTAGCTCGTAGCCTCATGAGATGCCGTGTCATCGCTGCCTTGCTGGATCTCACAGCTGCTTTTCATACATTTAAATTTGTATCGGTGCGAAGTGGAAGTATTTCAGAGGTGACATGACTTTACAAAGCAAAAAAATGCACTAAATGGGCAATAACTTGACGCCGGTAGCTTGTTACAGTTTTCATTGTAGTTTTATGTGTAGTCCAGAACACTAGCTCATGTTCGCAGTTTTAAGCAATAAGCTCGGATCTGAAGCAATAAAAGGTCAGGATTCAGAAGGTTTCATTCAAAGGTACAGGAAACTTTGTCACCCATTTAAAATAAGAAGAAGGAAAAAATTATCCGTCCATCCTTAAGCTGCACTGCTGACAATCTCCAGTAACAGAGGGCGAGGGTGGGGTTCACTTTGACAGGTTGTCAGTCTATCCCAGGGCGACATATAGAGGCAAATACAGCACCTACAAACACACACATACACTCAAACCTACAGGCAATTTAGAGACACAAATCAACCTTTCTTTGGACTGTGGAAAGAATTCAGAAAATCCACACAGACACAGAAAGAACATGCAAACAAACCCAGACAACAGCGCTAACCACTGCGAGACTGTGCCACACTTTCCATATCATTATTTTCATATGGAAATGATTAAGCATTCGGGAGATTGTTCAGCATTTTGGCATTTTACTCAACACATAACAAAATGAGAGATTGTGTCTATATTTCCTGCAATTAGATTGGTTTACTCTTCTATATTAGTCCTTCCAACCAGAACCCCTAAAATATGTGAGCAACTAATAATCATTAACCAACGCCATTGTTGCCTTTTTTGCACATTCATGATTGTCAGTTTCCTGTACCTTTTTTTTTTTTTTTTAATAAAATATCTGTAAGGGTGTAAAAACAGATCACATGACTTGAAACTACTTGAATACAGTTGTCGTTGTAAGTTTTAAAGTATGATGCCTGATAGCTTTCCTGCTTTTGAATGTGGTTTTGTAATTTCATTCTGTCAAACTCAGTGAACAGCACTAAATGAACTAATATCATGTTTCACGGACAATGTGATTTCTTCCCATCAGCACCCGGACACATTCATGCTTTTATAAAAACACCTGCTGTGATGCTGAGTGATTGTATTGAAATTGTCAGAAACAGTAAATCTGATCTTAAAATGGCTTTTTCTAATCTGTTTATTGTGCTTCAGTGTTCTGCAAAGTGAGACATGCACCACACGTCGACTTTAACCTTTTTCAGCACACAAATATGTTTAATATTTAATTCACACAGAGATCAATGCATGAATTTCCATACCGAACAAAGAGGATGGGCTTCAGTGTGTCTGGAGATTTACAGTAATGCCTGTACACAGACCGACAACACGCCACCGTTCGCCTGCTTCACACCAAACCGTCCCATCGACAGCCAATCAGAGGAGAGACACGAGCTTCACACTGAACCAATGACAAGTTGCGCTCGAACCTTTGACCTCGCTCACGCCATTTTAACATGTTGACATGCTCTGACCTCACCAACTGAGTCCTCTGACATTTTTGCTTTACACCAGATATTTCCTCTCACTGTTTGAGGTCGGAAACGTCCCAAATCAGGACGCTGTAAAATAGAGTAGAGATGGGGATTCAAAACATTTTAGGTCGACTTCTGAGTGGGATTATACATGTAGTAATTTTGACTTTCAGTTTGTTTCCTGTTCTTATTTTCACTTGCCCTCAAAATGTCCATGACAACGTAAACCATCATACAAGCTTCAAGCCAAAACAGCATTTCAATATCTCAATCTCTGAACAATCAGGGTCCGTATCAGGCCATAAACGGTTATAGATTTCTGATCGGCTGTCAGAAAAAATCAGACGGATTTCTGGTGGAAATGCAAATCAGTGTTGTCATTCACTTTTTTTTTTTTTTCATTTTCTTTCTTTCTTTTTTTTGGTACAACTGTGTCATGTTGGGGCACTGAGCTTTAAGACGAGGTGGAGGTTTTCACAGATGACAAACTAAATGGAGGAGGGGGAGTAACTGTGGGGCAGATGCAGGACAATTGAGGTAAATATAGAGGAGATACAGTGTGCTTACAGGGTGAATATAAGAGCGTTACAGAGGAGGGAGGTAGTTATGAGGCTGGGTTACAAGACTCATGAAGATAGTTACAGTGTCCTGTGAGGGACAAACAGGATGGCAGGCAGGTTACTAGATCAGAGGAGGTACTTACAAGTCATTAAAGTTACAGGGGGGAGGGGGGGGGTGACGGGGCAGGAGGGGATATAATAGTTATAAGGGACAATACACAGCTTGGAGGGTCATTTTAGAGCCGGGGTGGGTGGGTGGGTGGGGGGCTTTTTACTTGACCTGGGGTAATTACAAGGTTTGGGTGGCTGGAAGCTTTTGGGGGCAAGAGGAAGAAGTTGCTTTAAGGAGGTTGGGTGGGGCATTAAAGCAGATTCAGGTGTCACTCAGGCACGTAAGACACCTGCCAGACGATGATGTGGCTGCGCTCGGCTTTGCACAACGCAGGTTTCATTTGTGAAGCTCCGCCCCCGCTGCTGTCTCCTTCTTCCGTCTCATCGTCCTCTCCATCACCTGAGGAACAAATAACAAACCTTTAAGAGCCGAGCTGAAGTAACGATACGAAACTGTAGTGCGCTGATAATGTAAAAAAGCAAACATATAGAGATTTACTCATTTGTTTCTTTCAACCCAACATTTCAAAATACAGGTATTACATATGTATTAGAAATTAGACATTTATTTATTTGAAGATAAATTTTAAATCACGTCACAATGCTGGCTGGAGTGTGAGTCATGGAGACTAAACTGCATTATTTTGTTTTGTTTTACAAGAACAACAATACCTTACAATAAGTAAAAGAGTCTACAGTTGAATTAATAATAATAATAATTAATAATTTTATTTTGAATTTATCTTTTACACTAAGCTTTAATCCAGCATTTTGTTATGGAGATGGAGGAGTTAGAATTAGAGTTCGCTGCCCTCCAGTGGTCAGATCAGTGGTTTCTTACCGATACGGAAGTCGATGTAGCCCTCTCCTCCGCTCAGCACCAGCACGTTGTGGACGCTCTGGGCCTCGGTCTCCGGCGGCGCCGTGGAGCCCTGTCCTTCTGATGGACTGTCCAACACGCTGCCGTTCAGTGTGGCCAGAACGTTTCCTGTCACACACACACACACACAGGACAAACATATTGAAACCTGGGTAGTGTGGTTAGGGTGCTGTGACCAGTACGTCTGGGCGTCCCCCTCTCTCTGAGTTTTGTTCATTTATAAAGCTCTTATTGGTATTTTACTCTCCAGGTTCAGACTGTTTTTGTGAACTTGAAAGAACCAGTTTTTAAATTTTTACTTCCAGATGTTTCTGTTTCAGATGATCTGTAACACCCTTATTTTAATTTTCAAAATTTTCTTAAGGTTTTTATTTTTTCCTATTTAAGGGTTTCTGTTTTCTTTTTTTTTGTGCGTTTGTTTTTTTACTTCTTAACAGCTCAACATTGTTGTTTCTTGTATTGGAAACTTTCAATTTTTCTGGTCCCCGGGTTATTGTAAATGAGTCTCTAATGTATGAGGTTAAATGAACAATGTAAAGAAGTACTACAGAATAATTGCCAATATGTAATTTGATTCAACATAGTGAGTGGTCATTCTTTATAGAAATAGAGGACAGACAATTATCTTTTTAGTGGACTGAACCTCTAGTCAAGTGCGCTGCAATGCAACATATTTATGCACTACTACATAAAGGTATTTTACAAAGCAGTTTTTTGTATGAAAGCTGCTTTAAATCTGGTGAAGGAGATCATGCGGCGTCATCGGCCGACAGACGGACGTTGTGCCTACCGGGTACAGAGACGAAGAACTTGACGGCATCTCGGTGTCCGTGGAAACACAGCTGCGCCTGGGCCATGGAGCAGTAGGGGATGAAGCTGCCGCTGCTCTTCTCGGAGCCGCCGTCGTCTCCGTACACGTGGATCACTCCGACGGAAGATGTGGGAGACACCTTGTTGGCTGAAGGAGAGGGAGGACAAAGGGGTGAGAAACCGACCGAGCTGCAATGTTTACTTGCAAAATGATGTGGTGAGATGACACAGGCAAAAATAAAACACCAAAATACTGTACACACCCATAACATCCAGTCAACAACTAAAAATCAAAAGTTGCAGAGTAACCCAAAATGTTTGAGGCAGCTAAATCACACCCATTGCAACGCATGCAGTGGATCTGGTGTGCACAAATAGATCTTATAGTCACAGATAAAATAATAAATGACAAATCACATGCAAAGTAACCGACAGATAAAAGCAGCGTTCTGATGAAGAAAACAAAATAAAATCATATCACTCTAAATATTTGGTGACCAACAGCTAAATATTCAAAGACACAATGCGGTGTCTTTGTTTCAGGGAACATGAGGGATGGAGCAGATGAGGGCAGGAAGGAGAAGATCACAGCAGCAGGGGGTCGGGACGGGAGCTCTCCCACTTACCCCTCAAACCCAGGAGTTGTCCCCGGTGAAGGACCACCGCTACAGAGGAGGAGGGGGAGGAAGAAGAGGAACAGGAGGAGGAGGAGGAGGAGGAAGAGGAGAGAGAGGACAGTAACAGTAACAGTTACAACTGTGAAAGAGGTGAAGCCAGCAGGTCGTGGAGGAGTGAAAACAAGAGGGTGGAGTAAAGTGAAGGAGTTGATGGGCAGAAAAAGGAGCTGAAGAACAACAGAGATCAGACAGCACTGACGTACGAGAGGGTTGGAGTCAGTTCAGGCTTCCTAATTAGATTTTATATTGATACAATTTGATGAATTTGATCATGAAGTTAGTTTGTGCGGTGGGTCAAAGAACAAATCCTTCTTTCTTACATTGTTGTGCATGAGAAGCTGGTGGGGAAAATTTACATCGTCAGTTTACAGACACACGGCCCTCTTTGCAGATATATTCAATTAACATTTATGTTACATTAAAAACAGCATCATTTCTTCAGTTTTGATCCCAAATACATGTTCTGATAAAAACAAACCCCTCAGATTCCAGATTCACTAAATTCCATGTTAACTAAAAACAAACTAGATACTGTATAGGACGGGCATCTCCTGATGACCACTGATGAAATACATCCTAATGACGAAATGACACTGGAGCCATCACACAACGTGAGCGACTGAATAGAAAAGACAAAAACATCTATAAACAAATACTGAGGTCAAATTACGAAAAAGGAATCCACCGCTCTTTGTATTTGCTCTGGGAACGAGCACGAGCAGATCATTTGTTTTCCATCATCTACATTTTATATTATCTATAAAATCTAATTGATTATCCTATTTATCTCTAACTACATTAGTTGTGCATCTACACCATGTGGTTTTGTTATGTAAAATTTTCCTCCAAGATTGAATCCGAGTACCCAAACACACATAGGAGTCAAAAAAGTAACCAACTCATGAGCTACTTTTGCAGATTTTGTTGCGTCGACCTGGTTGTATAATTCACAATAACTCACTTTCTGTCAGCGGTATGGAGATGATCACCCCGTTTCCAGTTCCGACCCAAAGACGGTTTCCCCCGATCAGAAGTGCCGTGATTCTCACGAACGAGAACCCCAGTTTGCCAGTTCCTGTGAACACAACCACACACAATGAGTCGAAGATTCAAGCGTGCTGCTGTAAAGCCTCAGGTTATAGATGAGGACAGTTGGATTCTCACCCAGCATCTTGCTGACGTACGGCTCAATGTCCACATCCTGGAGGTGCTGGTGTGTGTGAGCGTGATAGAGACGAAGGGTTGAGTCGAGCCGGATCGACACCCACACTCCGTCGCCGATCCACGCCAGCTGCCGCACCTGGCTCTCCCTGCGGGGGTGGGCGTCGAAGGACTTCTACAGCGAGAGACAGAATCGCATCAAACTGCTGCGCCCGGAAAACCAAAAGGAAAGAGTTGATTTGCTCACCTCGATCTGCATGCTCTTGGGCTGGATGACGTGGATCTTGTTCTTGTAGCCGCACCACACCTTGTCGTGGACCACAGCCATGCAGCGAATGGAGTGATGAGGTCGACCGAGGTCCATTAGGTGATAGTTGGACAGATCCCACTGGCCGTCTGTTGACACAAGCACACAACGCATAAGACATAAGACTGTTTATTAATCCCACACATGGGAAATTTGGTTGTTACAGCAGCATTTGTAACATACAAGATTAAAAAAAGTAGAACAAATGTGCAAATATAGAGATATAAAAACAATGTAAGACAAACATATAGTTATGAACCAAAATGTTTCAGGAATATATACAGTTATTTATGAGAATACAATAAAGTTATATACACAGTGTTGGTAGCATAAGAAAGTATTGCACAGGTGGGGGGTGTATGGGGGTGGACAGCGGCAAGGTGTGCAGTTTGTATGCAAAAATGTAACTGTTGGACATAAATAAATAAATAAATAACAACTGTAAACTGTGTGAATACAGCCTAAATAGTGGAATGAAAAAAACAACAACACACAGACACATTCATGTCTACACAAAACAAACTGAGCGCTTGGTGTCCTGCTGATCAATGAAGTTGTGACAGAAACTTGTAAAAAAAAACTAAGACTCTATTTTACATGGATGGTGAATGAATGCTGGTTAGGCTAATGATTGAAGCTGCTTCTTTCAGTCTGTATACTATACTGTGGCACCAACATGGAAATAAACAGTGAAAATGCCAAATACCCTCTGATCTATGGAAGATGGCGAGGGTCCCGTCAGCGAGGGCGACCAGCACACGACCTTTCACGTGCCTGCAATCAGAGGGAGAACAAAGACTGTAGGCGAAACAGAGATCCATGAAATGCATTTCTGATCCTAAACTACACAAGCAACCGGCCCTGTGATTAGACATCATGTAAGCACTGGCAGCACTTACACCAGACTGAGCACTGAGTCTTTGAGTTTGATGGAGTGGAGACACTTCTTCCAGTTTCCAACAGCAGAGTGGACGTAGAGCCTGAGAGGGAGAACAGAGTTACTGTCTGTGCAGTTCTCAGGCAGGGCATGACATTGATGTGCAGTGTGTTATATAATAATAACAATCAATTTTATTTATAGGCGCCTTTGAAGGCTCTCAAGGTCACCTTACATGAAAAACAACACAAATGAAGACAATTAAAGGAGACATATTATGCCCCTTTCCCACAAATTAAAATAGTTCCCAGGTGTCATAAGTACATATCTGTGACATGCTTCAGTCAAAATACCCCAAGGATCAAACATCACAGCTCTTTTCATCCACTCAAAACAGCCCTGTTCAGAACAGCTGGTTTCAGTGCCTGTCCCTTTAAATGCAGATGAACCACCCGGAATTCAACCCGGAGATGTAATTATAAAAATGCAGTTTAATGTGGTTACACTGTGTAATAACTTGAAACTGTGAGTGGCTGTGGCTGAGAGACTCACCAGCCGTTCTGGGCCCCGAGCCACATGGTGGGGGCCACGCTTGTGTAGTTTTTAGCTTCTTCACCTCCGTCCTCTGACTCTGGAGGCTGAGACGTTTCCTCTTTGGACTGACCCGTGCTCCTGTGAGGACAGACAGACAAACAAACACTTTGGTTTGGTTTCCAAGTGGAGGACTTGGACACAAACTGTGTCTCCGTGTCTCGTCATTCCTGAGGACGGTCTTCACGTGGACTTTGATCCGTCACCTGTCGGAGGCGTCTGTGTGACGAGGCTGGGGGTCGGTGAAGATGTGCTCCGTGAACGGTCCTGAAGGTCCAGACCCCATCTCTGTGTGGCTGGCTGCGGACTCGGACACCTCGGTGGCTTCGGTGGCCTCCTCCGCCGACTGTGCAGGGTGAATCTTGGCGTGCATGGGGGGAGCGGTGGGGGCTGCGGCACAACAACACGGAGTTAAGGAACAAACCTGGAAGATCGACCCCTGTTTCGCTTCTCTGCGATAATGGCAAAGTGTTCACGGCGTGCTGCTGCTCACCTTGTCCTTTGTCCATGATGGGGGTGTCGGTGCGCGAAGAGCAGTTGCTACGGGCGACGCTGCAGTTGGTGGCACAGCCGACCAGAGTGATACCAGCCAGCATGCCCTCCACGCCGCCGGTGTCCTCGCCTCCCCCTGCGCTCCCGTCGCCCGGGTCCAACACGATCTCTCCAGCTGGATAGTCGCTCTCGCTGGCAGCTGAACACGAACACAACAAAAACCATCACCCGTCACCAAACATGGAAATTCAAGGCCGCTTACAGTTGGTCCAAAATGCTGCTGCTCATCTCTTAACAGGCACTAGGAAACATGACCAATATCGCCCCAAACCTTGCCTCGCGCCACTGGCTCCATGTCCATTTTAGAATTAATTTTAAAGCATTAAACGGAGCAGCTCCTCAATACATTTCTGACCTTTTGAATATCTGCACTCCCTCATGATCCCTGAGGTCATCGCATCAGCTTCCTTGTCCCCAAAAGAAGACTAAAAACATGAGGTGATCAAGCATTTTCTGTGGTGGCTCCTAAACTGTGGAATGAATTACCACTAGAAATAAAAATGTCCCTGACCCAACCTACTTTTAAATCGCGTCTTAAAACTTATTTTTATTCTTTGGCTTTTAACTCTGTGTGACCCCTGTTCTCGTATGTCTTTTCATTCTCATTTTATTGTATCTTTAATCTGTCTGCCTTTTTATAGATCTTGCTTATTTTTTATTATTTTTATTTATAAATATGTTTTAAAGAGACACCAAGTAGTTTGCTTTTGGTTATAAAAGAGTCTCATATTAATGTGGATGAATCTACATTACCCACACTTGTTAAAGGGATAGTTCACCCTAGAATGATATTTCGCTCATTATCTACTCACCCTCATGTGGACTAAGGGCTGGAAGAAGTTTCAGAGTCCTCCGTCCCTTCTCTGAGTTACAGGGGGTCTTGGTGTAGCAGTGCATGTCCATATAACGGTTGTAAAGGGACACCAGAGCTCTTCGTAAAAAAACACACACAAAAAAACATCCAAATACCTCCATGCTGCTCGTATGTAATGTCCGTCTTGTGCTGAAGCCCCAAATTGCGTAATTGTCCCGAAAAAAATTAAATAAGTCTATATTTTAAGCTTGTTTGTAGCAGAAGCTTCTCAAAGCTCCTCTTCCTGGTCCGTCCAAATCTCGCGTGATTTGCGCCGGCGTCAGTGCGGTTACTGCGAATCACCTGTAACTCAGAGAAGGGACGGAGGACTCTCAAACTTCTTCCAGCCCTTAGTCCACATGAGGGTGAGTAGATAATGAGCGAAATATCATTCTAGGGTGAACTATCCCTTTAATGGCTCAATTTTTGATAAATATATTGTTTTCATTTACATTTCCTACTTTCGGTTACCTGGACGCTGCCTGGCAGCACTTTGGTAAATTTTTATGTTTTGAAAATGTGCTATATGAATATAGTGGACTGGATTGGAGTGAAGTTGCCCCCCCCCCTCTCACCTGGCACACTGGAGATGCAGAGCACGTGGGCGTTGCAGACGTTGAACTGGTCGACCAGTGAGCCTGGCTGGTTGGCATCGATGATCACCACCTTGCTGGCGGAGTGTGTGCTGGTGAGGATCCACACTCGACTGCTCATGGTGTCTGTTTCCTGCAGCTCCTTTGACTGGGACAGTTGATTAAGACACAATGACAGTTAATGGAAATAGGGGTTAGAATCTGAAGCTGCGCCAGTCGCTTGGAAGCGGTGACGGTCAGGTTACCTTCCTCTTCTCGGGGGAGGTGTGGCTGTTCTTCTTCTCAGCTCCGTCCTCCTCAGCCTGCAGCGGGTCGCTGCCGCCTGACGGGGCTTTGGCCGGGAGTGAGTCCTGGCAGTTGGCCCTCCATCCTGTCAGGTCCACTCCTGCTGCACACCACAACTACAACAACATGCAAACAAAGACAGAGGCAAAAATGAATAAGAAGCTGCCCTGCTGTCTCCTTGGCTCTGGCTTGGCCACCTGCCCCTCTGGTGCTGTTTGATCAACCTTAATCCTTTAGAGCCTCTGTGCACATTAAATAAATAAACACTGTCAGTATTGTGTGTATTCTCTCCTTAAAGGGGAACTATGCAAGTCTAGTCGTTTTTTTCTTCTTCCTGTTTTTATTTCTCGGAGTACATATTTTAGGTATGATGTCCACTGAGGTCGGTAATGTTAACAAAAGATTACAGATTACTGGGCGTGATTGTATTGTAGCACCATAAAGCAGTCCATGTTTCTCGCAAGACGAGATCTGGGACACCCAGTCAGGGGCACTGATCTCGCAAGGTTGGTTTTCTGCCAAGAGATGACAAGTGGAAGGCAGAGAGCCTCCATTCTCCCCGTAACAAGTCACTTAACTTTTACAATTACTCCAGAGCTGTTTAATTAAGGTGCAAATCTTGCATAGTTCCTCTTTAAGACCTCACCTTCCTGTTGGGGTCCTTCTCCACCAGAGGGCGACAGTACACCGGGACGGGAACATTCTTCATGCGGTTGTCCTCTTTTTCATTAGTGGTGGTGGTCTAAAAAGTACAGACAACAAGAGGTCAGGAGGAGACGTGTAAAGTCATGAGTTATCGTCTGGTTCCCGCAGAACATCCAATGTTACTGGGCACTGATGAAAACAAAGAACATTCGGTGTTTGTGTATGTACTGTATGAATGTACAGCACATACACACTGCAGGCAATAAAAGGAAAACTCCACTTATGTCACTGATCTGTGATGTTGTTCTCGCTCATTTTAACTTTTCAGTTTCCTGTATTTTCCCATGAGGCCACTGGACCATCCACAGAGAACTCATACATAATACATGAGGGTGGAGAGTAGGAAATGGTGTCATGTCGACATGAGAGAATGAGGCACCAAAACATGATATTTTCTTTGTTTTCATGGCTGCATTGTAAATATCCTGATGTAATGTTATGTTGTCACTAGAAATAAGAAATCACCCAAACAACTGTCCAGATAAATGCAAAGTCACGGTAACCTTTTAATTTACAAGCCGCTAATTACGTGATAATGTCAAGAAGTAACAATTAATTGCATAGTAATGTCAAGAAATAGCCTAGAAATAATGCTCAATGTCATAGTAATGTCATTACACAGTAATTACACATGCTTTTCTTTGAATTTTTTGGGAAAGGCAAGAATTTTTCTCCACCAAGTCCTTGCAATGGACTGATATTTCTGGGCTATTTCTACGTAATCAATCGTTATTCCATGGCTATATTTCTTGACATTACGATGAAATTGACCGTTATTTCTAGGCTATTTCAAGACATTATGACACAATTAATTGTTATTTCTTGGATATTTCTTGACATTATCACGTAATTAGCGGCCTGTGAATTA
The DNA here is from genome assembly GCF_045865225.1 of Trachurus japonicus. Classification (NCBI taxonomy): domain Eukaryota; kingdom Metazoa; phylum Chordata; class Actinopteri; order Carangiformes; family Carangidae; genus Trachurus; species Trachurus japonicus. The sequence goes on along the minus strand of NC_140914.1, from coordinate 20,718,115 downwards.
AAGGGTTACCAAAGTCACTTCACAGTCTGTTTGGTTTGGAGCCGTCTGGTGGTCGGCGAGCTGAGAGCAGCACACAGTGTTTCAGAGTGGATTTTTCCTTTGAGAACAACACTCAGGTCAAAGCAGGACTGAGTTGTGAGTGTAGACGATGTCAATGTGTGCAGGGCAGGTTGAGACAGACAGAGGTCACAGGTTAAAAGGCTGAAAAAACATTGTGAGAGAGAAAAACCAGCTGAAGTAAGTCGACTCCACAGAGACAGGAGTTAGTTGGAGAGAGGCTCTCATTAGGTTTTTATATGTTGCATTATTATGTTTTTATAGGGTGTGTATGTTTTTATGTGGGTGGGTGTGTGTGAAACACATGGATGCTGACACTAACCATGCCTCAAATTACCCCCCCACTAATTTTCATGCATGTTCAGGGTTTGATTTGTGACAAACTATCTTGTATTTCAGTTCAACGTCCTCATGTGGAGCAGCTGGTAGCTCAGATTTCAAAGAGCGGGACATGTTGTCATTATTGTTGGATGTGTATTCTATGTTGCGTCTGTCTAGGCGTATTTGTGGGTATTGACTATCTGCTGCTGTCTGGGGGTTAGGGGTTTTAGGAGGAGGTTAAAATGGAGAGGAACCGTAAAGGCACATGCTGGCACTCTGTCGGTCTCACTTGCCTGTTGTCTCTTCAGCGGGCTGTCCTGAGCGCTGTCCGTCTGACCACCAGTCTGTGGGAGACCAGAGTTAGAGCCACCTGCCTACCAACACACTCTGACCTCTGAGCTGCACGGCTCAGCCCCTTCATCTGCACCTCAGTGCCAATAAGTCATGTTTATGCTTGATACGAAGTGTTTATACTGGTTTTACTGAGTCTGGTGGTATTTTTCCTTCCATTGAAAACACACCAAAAAAAGAGCAAAACCACCAAATTCATCCAATTATTACACAGACAAAGCATCATATACTGTAGGTTACTCTGCTCTGTTGTTCATTTTGTTCTTCTTTATCATCATCATCAAGCTACACCATTTCACTGTGTCACTTAACAACTGTCCACTGTATACAGCCTCCTTATAGTTTAATAGGACCATATAAGATGTTTAGCACATTTTAGCTATAGCCTACTATAAACCATCAGTTACTATACTGGAAAATACCAATAATATGAATAATACCAAAGATTTTTTAATGGATTTACCCTCTTTCAAACAGCCACTGCTTTTCTTATACATGCTATGTGTTGTGTACTGCATGATTGTTATTCAATAAGTAACCTATTCCTGCCGTATAGCATTCAAGGAATGAAAAGTGTTGTTATTGTTATGGTGAAACTCAGTGAAAATGGTGTAATAGTTGTCTTTATCCTGGTCACTAGAGATAAGTGTAGAAATGGAGCAGCAGCTACAGTCAGAACAAACTTTACTTCATTCAGTTCACTCAGTGTCCCCGTCAGCTGGCACATCAACCAGTCATCTAATAATGAACCTGGGAAAGTGTTTAGAAATAATAATAAAAAAAATCTTCTCTGTCTTCTCACAACATGAACAGCAGAGCACAATCTCACAAAGGTCACAGAGGTCAGTTCAAATTGCTCACATATGATGATAGGCTAATTAAGATAATGTTCAATCCACTTTCACATGTAGGAATTTACCCTGAGCAGGGATTTTAAGGGCTCAAACATGATCCAGTGAGATTCTGACGCCCAGAAATAATTTGTCCGTACTTTACACGTTACAAACCTGTGAGAAGTCAGTGACTCAAACGAAAGCGTATGTGCAACTTCAACGCCACAGTGTGGGAGATCTTAATGCTGAACTTCAGAGTTTTAATATTTACATCTATAGTCAGATGTGTTTGTGCAGTCTTTGTAAACATTTACAGATTTTAATCTCTATTTGTCAAGAGTACACCACCAGTCAAACTTTTATACACACCTTCTCATTCAATGTTTTTTGCTTATTTTCATTACTTCCTACTTTGTAGATTCAAACTGAAGATGAAGGAACACATACACAGTGGTATTATGTAGTAAACAAAAACTGTTAAACAAAGCAGAAGTATTTTATATATTAGATTTTTCGAAGTAGCCACACTTTTGATTCTGTCATCAGCTTCATGAGGTCGTCACCTGGGACGGTTTTCCAACAGTCTTCTAGTTCCCAGAGGTGCTGAGCTCCTGTTGGCTGTTTTACCTTCACTCTGCAGTCCAACTCATCCAAAACCATCTCAGTTTGGTTCAGGTCAGGTCACAGATAAGATTTTTGTTTTAAATAACACTTTTGTGATTACTACACGATTCCATATGTGTCCTTCATAGTTTTGATGTCTGCAGTATGAATCTACAATGTAGAAAATAATAAAAATGAAGAAAGACCAGTGAATGAGAAGGTGTGTCCAAACTTTTGACTGGTAGTGTATATTGGATTGGATGTTGATTTCTTACCACAGATTAGAAAAGTGTCTCTGGTTATTTCCCCTCCCCGACTGTCAGTAACGCAGTCAAACTGTATTTAGGTAGGTGATTCTCTGCATGAGTTAAGGGCTGTATGTGTAAAATAACAAAACAAAAAAAGTTTCTGACCTTATTTGCCTGTACCTGTTTGAAGCGAGGCGGCACGCTCCAGCCACAGGCCTGCATGATGCCGTCGTCGCGGCGCATGTGCTCTCGGACCTGCCGGTACTGCTCCCGCCGCTGCTCCCGGCGGGCCAACAGAGCAGAGTCACTGAGGAGAGACGCAACACCGTTACTGGCCAGTCTGGAAGCGACAGGAGAGAGGGAGGAGAGAGAGGAGAGAGAGAAGAGAGAGAGAGAGAGCGAAGCGTTAGCAGCCTGGCCAGCCAGCAGCAAAACAGCAGAAAGAGAAGAGAGAGGAGACGACAGGAGGAAAATAAAGCAACAGCAGCAGTGGTTGAACTGAGATTAATTCAAGCTCAAGCCAAGCGACTGTTTTTGTCACACTACGGCTGCAACAAGGAGATTTTAGTGCGTTTAGCAATTCTACAAGAAAGAGGAAACAAAGCATCGGTTTGTGCTGTTGCTGTAGGTAAAGGTAACACAAGTGTGTACCTTTCATCTTAATTTTAAAATGTAACATTTCAAAGTGCAGTGAAATAATGTTTCAAGCTTACAGCCTACTGATAAGCTTGCATATCATAATTGAAAAATGAATAAATTCTTCATTTTGTGCATGAAGAGACTGGTCTGGATGAAACATGAGGCCACTGACAACCAGTCACATAGTATCTGTGTGCTGAGAAGCTGCTGGAAGTTTTCTGCTCTCAGGAGCTGCCACGCGCCAACAAGCAGCCAGGTGATGTGAGAAGCAGATCAGCTGGGAGCTTTGATTTTTTTTTTTTTTAGTGTGAGGTGTAAGCTTTTAGTTTAGTAGACGTGTCGCTGGTCGCCGCTCACTCTTCGGGGAAGAACTCCAGCGTGCGGTTGGAGGTGGAGATCTGACACATGGTGTGGCTGCGTCGCTGAGAGAAACCGGCCGGCGACGGAGACTTGTAGTGGATGTTGACGCTGTGGTACGAGCGCTTGACGGGCGGAGGGCTGGACGACGAGCTGAAGAGACGAGCGAAGCTGAAGGGGAGAGACAGAAAGATTGAGTTTCATCTGACCTGATCGTTTGTTTGCAGTATTTCTGATTGTAAATAGGTTCATTAAGAGTCTTAGAGTCTTACAACTGCCAGATGGTGGACTTCTTCTTCTCCTGGATTTGAGGACTCTCTCGGGACGCCCTGACAGGAGACAGAGGATTCAGTACATGAATGTTGTCACTGTGTCTACAAAAACAAAACACTATTCTAAATCTCCATCCTTTTCTTTCCTACCTGATCATCTCTGTCCACCGCACGGCCTCCTGCAGCTCCATCAGTCTCTCTTTGTACTGGTTCCTCTCCATCAACACTCGCGCCATCTCCACCCGAGTGAATCGCCGCCGCTGCGTCATCGTCATGTCGCCGTCCTGCATGGGCGATGAAAACTGCGAAGACAAGAGTGAATGGAAGAGGTTAAAAATGAGGCCAGGGCTGCAGCAGCAGGACGAGGTTCACTGTGAATCTGTAAACAAAGGTGGAGAGTATTTCCATTTTTTACTCACGTCGTCGCCTCCTTCATCCTTGGAGTCCCGAGATGCAAAGAGAGCCTCAGCTCGTAACCTGCAACACAAACAGTAACGAGGACGGAGTCAGAGGAGGACGAGTCTGAGACTGGGAAACATTTTCATCTTACAGCTACTGAGGACTGAATCTGACATCATCTGTCATAACACAACAGGACACGACGAGGGGCCGTGGGATGTCAAAAGGGTTGTTTTTCTTTTGAATACACACCTAATGTAATAATCCAGGTGCACTTTTATTTACATGTCAATCTGTCACAGATCTTTACTCATTGTCAGAAAAACACAGGACGCTATTCAGAGCTCACAAGTGTTGTTTTTGTTTAACGTCCTCAGTGCTGATTATCAGTTCTGCACTTGAAGTCTTTTATCAAAAGTTTGAAAATGTAACAAATTAATTTTACTTAGCCCTTTTAAGATGAAAGAGCTGAAACTACTTGTATGTCTGTGTTTCATTAAACATTTCGTCAGTCACTATTGTATTGTCTCCCTTATTTTTTTGCCCTGTTCCTGCCCATCATGACCAGGTCCAATCCAATATACTTTTATTGTCCCCATGGGGAAATTTGTTTTTGATTTGTTTTGTCTGTCTGACTGCAGCTCCACAGTAAACATCAAAAATACATACATTCACACTTATATATGCACACCTGCTGACACATGACCCCCAACCCCCCAGCATAATATGTATTGCACAACCCCCACAATCCATAAATTGTATAAAATAATATTAAAAATAGCATACTGCACAACCCTTATAGCTTATGTATGTAGGTCAGCTTCTTTAAGTCAGTGCACCACAGAACCAAGTGTGCAGTGTCTCCTCCATTTGTCTGGTTTCATCAGTAAATCTACTGCCATTCAGAGTCTCAGACTTTAACCTGCTTCTCTCTGTAGCCACCAAGTGACTTTACAGGATTTATTACCTATTGTCATAATGATGTTGTGCTTCTGGAAGTGTGTGTTTTATCATTGTCCAGTTCAGCACTAAATGTCAGCTGGTGTTGAACCAGATAAGTGGGTAAAATGAAATCTGTAGACAACCTCCTCAGGAAACACAAATAAGCTGCTGCAGTGGAAAATGAATAAAATATGTTGTTAAGATCTAATAAACACACACAAAAAAACATGGCTGAAAGAAACTGAACTGGTGAACAGCAGATCTACAGTATCACCAGAGATGAGTGGAAGAAGAGGAAGTATAGAAAGTAAAGAGAATCTCCTTTAGGACTCTGCAGCAGGACTCTGGTCACTGAATGTTTCAGTCACATTGTGTCAGAACTAAATGATCAATACATGAAATCAGAGGAGGAATAAAGTGGAAACATCGACAACATTTGCCCTCTGGTTCTCACACTGTCACACGTCACTACAGAGAGAGAGAGACGATCACGTTACTGTGTCTGTCGTATTGTTTAGGATGTGATGTCACTCAGGTTACAGGTCAGGAGACGATGCCTTCAGGTTCAGGGGTAAAAAACTGTTTATCTGACTACTGGGTGGTATTGAACAGAAACAGACTGTTTTCCTCCAAACTCCCTCATGTCATTTAGTTTAATTTACTGTTTTCACCTCTTGAGTTCTTCTTCCAGCTCCTTGACTTTGGCGTCCACCTTGTTCTTGGACTGTCTCACTGCCTCCAGCTCCTCCCTGAGCACCTCCTGTTCCCCCGACAGCTCGTCCACTTTGGCAATAAGGTCATTTTTCACAATGTTGAGAGCATTTCTGTCAAGAGAGGGGGAAGGTATAAGACATCGAAACCGCACACTCCTTCGGTCTGAGAACATGCTGTACAGAGGAAGAAAGGACAAAGACTGATGCTGAAACACACACGCACGCAAACACACACTTCTGGAGCTCTTACTTGGTCTCTAGGAGATGTTTATTCTCAGTCAGCAGGTTCTCCACCTCCTTGCCCATCCCTGAAACATCAGTCAATCTCCGTTAGTCGTTGTCACACATAATATAAATCCTAATACACAACATCTACTGATCAATCAATCCAGTCTCCCACAAGCAAAATGCATTTCCCAAAGTTTGTGCCATTGGCGTCAAGGGGTTTTGTGACATTTTTGTAAACAACCGACAGATTTAATAATTCAACATGAATATCAATGATGGACTATTATTGAAACCCTGATGTTAACAAGCAGATTAATGAGTTTAACAAAGGCTTAGTGATAAATAAATAAACACTCAATAAATAGTTGGTTCCGCTTATTATTTTTCTTATGCTAATAAAAACCTTAGGATATAACAAGTAATTTGAGGGAAATTATCCAAGTCCACTAGTGCATATACAGTATATTCAGAAAACATGGTTTAGTGTTAATCTGATGCTCAACCTGCTTGTTTCTTTATTAATGTGAATGATCTGAATTATTGCCAGAAATCAACTGAACGTTTAACAGGGAAGCAGCAGGAAGCACCGAGCAACAAGAGCCAAGCACACAAAGCTTTGGATACGAAAATAGGTAAAAACAAAACAAAAAAAACTGAACAAAACAAACAAAACGTCTTAGACATATACAGTCAAAACACAGGCTGTAAAACCAGGTGAGGAAACTTTGTGTGGCAGTGTGTTTGCTGTGATATGTGATCTGACCAGAGAGGAAGGTGAAGATGAAGAACATTATCTGAAGCATACTGAAGGTAGCTCAGACTGGCAGATAAATAAACCACTTATCACCTAGAATGAATCACTCACGTCGATATAAATGACTGTGTTTGGGGCACCTTAAAGACATGGTTTGATGTACATTGATTTTGAGGCATGTCAGTTCCCCGCTCTGTAACCCTCATCTCATGACGGCAGGTGGAGATAACAACAGAACTTCATAATAAAGAAACACTTCATTGACCATTTTTGTCCAGGACAAGCACATGCAATATTTTGACTTGTTTCAGAGTCTGCACTGCTTCTATAACATTACATTATTCTCCATTTGTGTTTTCTTTTCAAACCACAGGACATTTTTATTTCAATTTCCTACTCAGCATCACCGCCGCTGGTGAAATGTTTTCTACGAGGCCTTTCACGCCAAATCTAAATAGAGATTTTATTTCTTCAAAAAAACGTATGTGTGAGATGCGAAGGTGGCACAAAATATAAATATAAAGCCACACAAAAAAAGGACATAAAGAAGCAACCAGGGGGATGTGAAAGCTGGAGGTCAGGGAATGACAGAGCAAGCAAATGTGACCATGAGCAGAGGCGAGGGGGAGTGCCTTACCGAAGAAATCATCACGGACTGGAGGCAGAAGAAGAGGAGGGGACAGAAGGAAGGGAAGAGAAGGAAGGAGGCAAAGTGACGGATCAGAGGAGATGATGAGGAAGAAGAGACAGGAAAGGAAGAGAGAAGAGAGAGGATGCTGATAAGCATTTATAAATCTGTATTTAGGAATAGCAGCAGGGCTAAGGGACTAGGACTAGGATTTAAGGAGGGAGCACGTTTTTTCTATATCAGATGTATTTTAAAGTCCCAGTAAAACAGACTGTGAAATGATGAACGTACAGCTGAGTGGAACTCTATACACTGCTGTGTTTCTAAACCTGCTGTAAGAAGAAGGGAGCAGAGTTTATTTTATATTAGAGGAAGGATCTGTCACAATACAGGGGGGTCGAAAATTTGAGGTGCACTGACTGATCGAGCTGATTGAACTTCACTGTGACTTTAAAGACATAGTTCAACATTTTGGCAAATTGGCCCATTGCCATAATCCCTATAGTTTTAGCAGTAGGTTCGTTACCTTTAATTGTTGGTGCAAGCTATTTTTAGAACGGCGGAGCAGAGCCGCCGTTCTGCTCAGAGCTACGCTACGGAGGCTGATGGAATTTTTTGGTTTCCCCCATGAAACTCATCAAATACACAATCCAACAACTCCAAAACGCTCTCGTGGACAAGTTGTGACCTGCACATTCATCACGCTATGAGATAATAACGGAACGTTATGAGACAGAGTTGTTTTAGAGGTAAATTTGTGCAAAACCGCTGATGTGCGTTCCCATCGGGAGCAGTTTTCTCTGCATTTGCCTCGAAAACAACTTGGTATTATCTCGCAGCGTGGTGAATGTGCAGGTCACAACTTGTCCACCAGAGCGTTTTGGAGTTGTTGGATTGTGTATTTGATGAGTTTGATGAGGGAAACCAAGAAATCCCATCAGCCTCCGTAGTGTAGCAGCTCGCGACTCTGCTCCGCCGTTCTAAAAAATAGCTTACACCAACAGTTAAAGGTAACAAACCTACTCCTTGGACTAATTTGGAGTGGGGCCAATCTGCCAAAATGTTGAACTATCCCTTTAAATGAATAAGAAAAAAAAATGTATCTGCATTTCCAAATGCTTAATCAAGCAATAAATCAATAATGATCTATTAATACTTAGAACTACAGCAGTGTGGCTTTGTATAAACTGATGAATGCCTTCTCTTGGAAGCAGAGTTTGGAGAGGAGTCAATGAGTAAAAGAAAAAGATACCAACCAATGCACGTTCAGATACACACCTGAGAACTCGCCTATGGGTGTCACCAGCAGAAGCACATAAAGGGGGAAAAAAAGAAACGGGTGAGAGGTTAACAAACGGACAAGAAGATGGCTCAAACCTGCCTTCATATTTCTGCTACTAAATAAATCAAAACCCAGAGGAAGTCCTACTCATGAAAACAGAAACAAAATCTCCCAGAATTCAACAAAAGTAGATGAGCCCAAAACAGAGAGTTTTTAAAGGATAGATAAGCTAAATAATAACTGCGTGTGAAATAAAATGTAATGAATGTCTGATAAATAGAATAAGAACTTCAGCTTTTACAAATAAGCTCAAAACATCTGAAACAGGCTTGTGTTGTTGTGCCTCTGGCTGTAAAAAAAAAAAAAGGGGGGGGGGGAGAAAACAAAGGAATAAACTAGAAGGACAAATAGAAAACAAAAGTAACACTGCGTGGATGGGCATTTGGGGATTGGGAATAGTAGATTTCTTTTAGGATGACTGTGCAGTGATGCAGAGATGAACTGCTGGCGTGGAGTGTTTTCCAGCCGCGGCCATGCAAAGTAAAAAGTCAGAGTCAGAGCTGTAGCCTGACATGAAGCTGCTGCCCTGCATGGACCAAAGGTAAAACAAATGCCGGCTTTGTGCAGTGCACACATGCACCTGCCCCTATTTCCCCTCACTTGGGTTCATATTTATTTATTATTAGCTTCACTTTCACCTCACACAGGAGACATCTCTTCTATTTTCAAGCGTTTCCTTTGAAGTGAAATACTCGCTGCTGCATAAAAGAGGAGGATCTGACTAAGCTGTGACCAAAGCGATTTCACGGTTCAACTTGTTTATACTCTTCTGCCAAGATTTACAGATGATCCTACGGAAACAGCACAAAACGTTGCGACTAACAGTGATGCTCGTACCTAGCAGCTCGGCGCCTGCGTCGACGTCTCCAATGATGTCCGACTTAGCGTCTTTGATCTCATGGTAGAGAGAGTCGGTGTTGATGCCGAAGGCCTCGTTCACGATGCCCTGGGACGGGCTAAGATACACATTTATGACAATGTCATTAAGAAGTCAAAGTGGAATCTTTTGTATTTAAGTTAATTTTCATTCGTATACTGTGTAACACTTCTCTATGGCAACACTGCATATGCAGATTTAATATTTTTATATGGTGCTTTCACCTATTGCTTCAAGAATCATCTACAGTAGGAAACTGTTTCAGGTCTTGTTTTGGTGGATAAACTGAAACATAAGGGCCAAACTGATGTTTTGACACTTAACTGACAAAACAAAACAAAACTCTAAGTTTTAGAGTCAAGAGTTTTGTAGTTTTTCCGACTTTCAACAACAATCTTGGAGATACAGAATTGAACTCAACACTGTGGATGTGATGCGGCCACCACGTAGCTGTACCTGTTTCCTCCTCCGTACACACGGGGGTCTACACACATGTCCAGCTCAGGGGTGGAATCAATGATCTCCTGAAACTCAGTCCACTCGTCACTGCTCCCCATGCCTGGAGAAATATGACAGACGCACATCTGAATCACCGCTGCTCCTTGAGAAAACTAAACGTCTGGATCATGTTTTAGTTGGAGTCAAACAGAACAAGTTGTCGCCCCAATCAAAGCTTTGACCTTGGCGACATCCTCTTACCGATGCTGACATTCCTGGTTTCTTGGGAGACTTGCACCTCCATATTCCTGCTGAGCCGCTTGGCACTTTTCCTGTGGTTCCCAGAACGCATCACGTCGAACTCGGATTGCGGGAGGAAGCCCTCGTTGATGGGGGTGACGGTGGCCGAGGGGACGGAGGAGGTGGGTGTGTTGGACTTGCTCCCTGTGCTGCTGGGTGTGGCTGCCACCGAGTCCGACTCTGACCCATCCTCCTTGGTGCGGAGAAGACGACATGAAGGGGCGAGACACAAACGACACAATGTGAGCTTCACATGGTGAGGCAGGAACCAATCACACCTGAATTTACCGCTCCACTTCACTTTCTTGTGAGTAGCTCCAGACGTTTTTCTAGGATTCACTTTGTCATTATGGACGTAACAATAGAAATTAAGCACACGATTTATTATCACTTAAATTCTGGGCTGTTTGAAAAACATTTTGATTGACTGTTTTGCACTCACTGGAGTGAAGTCAAATGTTGATCTGATTTTTCTTCTATTTTATTTGAATTGCTTGTAGATAAAGAGTCATACATGTCTTTTATAGTTTCTAGTTAGACATAAAGTCACAGCAGAATATTTCCACTATGAATCTGTAACAAAACTTCAACTACGACTTTATGTAAACCTTTTTTTTTTTTTTACAAATGCAATTCAACTTGCATTTGTGCTCTTGGGATGACATCAGAGCTAGATACCAGATGGAGCCACAACAAGAAAGCAACAAAATACTCTATTTTCTGCTTCTCTCACATTTAAAGCACAGAGTACCATTGAACTGCAGGAAAGTACAAAACAAAAACAAAACAAAACAAACTTGATTCTAAACTAAAACATAAAGACACAGCAGAAGCCGCACGATCACACTGTAAAATAATATTCAAGAAAACTCCAGTAAAATAAATAAAATACAGATTCCCCTGCTTGCTTGAGTCAACGCCTCTGACTTGACGGGGTGGATTCCCCACTGATATCATTGTGGTGTCATAATCTGATAACTGATATTTCCTCTAACAGTGACACAAGCAGGCGTGAGGGGAGGAGCTCCGTGTTGGGGCGTGGCTAGCAGGACGGGCAGCGGTGAGGCTGGCCCCTCCCCCTTCCACTCCCCAGGCAGCGGTTGTGGTCTTGGGAGGAGAATATGGCCGCCGTCTGTCCCACCTGATAGGCTGACTGGCTGAGCTCGCTGACCTGCCAGGTGTCTTTCCCGGGCATCATCCTAGCCCCCCCGAGACCCCCACGTACCATGACCTCGCCACTGGGGAACAGGCTCAGCGACGGTGGGCGGTCCGCTTTGCTGTTGGCCAAGGACACACAGACAGGTGGAGACTGATGTTAGTTAGTTGTTCACGTAGATTTACCCGATCGTCCCGTCCAGGGCCGGAGCCCGACCTGCGTCACACAGGCGATCTGACATCACGGGGTTAAAACAAACCACCTCCCCTCTCATCAATAACTACTGCACAGCCAAAGGAAAAGTTCAACAGGTTGGGAAACAGGCTCACTCACTTGTTTGCTGAGAGTTAGATGAGAAGATTGATATAACTCTTCTATATGAAGCTGTATAATGTGGCCATTTAGCTTTAGCATAGAGATTAGAAACAGGCAGCGTCTTAACCTCTCTCATTATATCTCATTAAAACAACACTTCACAGTTGTAGTGTTAGTATTTACATGCAGCACTTATTTCTGGCCTGGAAAAATATGGGTAACCCTTTAATTTACAGGCCGTTATGTGATAATGTCAAGAAATAGCCAAGAAATAACAATTAATTGCGTAGTAATGTCTAGAAATAGCCTAGAAATAACGGTCAATTTCATAGTAATGTCGAGAAATATAGCCAGGAAATAACGATTAATTACGTAGAAATAGCCCAGAAATAACGGTCAAGGACTTGGTGGAGAAAAATTCTGGCCTTTCCCAAAAGATTCAAAGCATGAAAAGCATGTGTAATATTTTGCCTTTCTGAAAAACATGACATTATGAAATTGACAGTTATTTCTAGGCTATGTCTTGACATTACTATGCAATTAATTGTTATTTCTTGGCTATTTCTTAACATTATCACATATAACGGCCTGTAAATTAAAGGGTTACCAAAATATGCATATTTACATAATTTAGTATTTTATACATAATAATATAAATATCAGGGCATCAATCTTCACATCTAACTCTTGGCAAAAATGTACTAAAAGGGATAAAAATGGAGAAAACCATACACAAGCAAATTCCTGCAATCATACCCATGTTCTGATACGCTGAACGTGGGTAACATGGGATTGTATTGAATAAAACAGGAGTGGATATTTTTTGGGGGCCGGAGAGAAATAGTTCATTCACAAGCCCTGCGGTGAGAAGCAGGAACAAGGACATGCAGCCCGGTGCAGGCAGGCCAAACACATTCACCTCATGACCTTTGTTCACTGTCTGCTCACTGTGTCCACATCTACTTACACCTGTTACTGAAAACCTGAGACATGCACAGCTCAGACCGCCACTGTGTCCTTTGCTTAAAGTGAACACATATCCATATAATCACGTCTTATTTGTATAATATGAAGGTCTTGGACTCAGACGAGCAGGACGGGCCCACATACACACACGGATGAGCGGAACAACAGACACAAGAGGACAAGGTACAGGGAGAAGACTGCAAAATATGGATTGCATTGCATTACATTGCTTAGCATGACTTTTGAAGCATTCCTTATTTTCCTCAATTGTTATTAGAATGCAATATTATTGATGCAGTCGCAATAATATATAACTGTAAGGATCAATAACTAATACAGCAAAACACAGAAAGGAGCATTTCCTCATACAAGGGGGTTGAGGCAAAAGCAAAAGTATAATAAAGGGGTATAAAGGGGCGTCAGCAGCAACTCCTTGTCTAGTTTTAAGTCCGAGCAGGTCAGTTTGGGTGAGGAGGAGGTCGGACACTTATGGGACCATGTTCATTTACCTTCTCCTCCGTGTGTAGTGTTGACTGAGCAAACAGCAGCACGGACAGCAGGACACACAGACAGACACACAGACAGACAGACAGTGGTTAGAGAGAGAGAGAGAGAGAGAGAGAGAGACAGGAACATGCAGTGACACATGAAAACACCCCCCCTCACACACACACACACACACACCTATACAAATCGAGTCAACAGTCTGAAGGACAACTACACAACTGTCTTTATCTCATTAAACCTGCTTTAGATTTTACTTAAGACATTACTTAAGATTTATGAGCAGGACTTCTTCCTCTTGTCTCAGTAAGTGATACGTTATGTAAACTCACCAGGGTTTATAATGCACCCACTCCCACACACACACACACACACACACACACACACACACAGACCTCCACACACTCTGGCCCAGCCTCGCCGGGACAGTTGATAAAGATTTGTGGGATTAGGATGCTTTTCATGTGACATTGTAGCTGAATTACTGTAAGATTTAGGATGCTGTGTGTTTGGTGACACGTTGCAGGAAGTGACTAATCTGTGATTCATCTGTCGAGGCACCAGATGTCCCACTCCTCTACTTGTTTCTTGTCCGTATATCTGTTCAGGACTCACAGGTTGGCCAAACGCTGAACACTGCAGGCTGACAAACAAACATACTTTACTTTCTAATGGCTGCCGACCGTGTTTCCTTTTGAATCCCCACACCCACAGTTAACTGTTGATACGGTGAGTATGTTGACGCACGACAAAGCCTGAACAAAACATGAAACATCAGCGACAAGACGATGGGTGGAAGCTACAATCTACGCAAAGATACTGTATACACCTGCACTTTAAACACCCACACCAACACACGCGGTGGACCACTCACGTTCGTCCACAGCCGGGGCCTTCTGATTGGCTGTTGCTGCCGGCCTGCTGCATTTTGGACCGCTCTATGTGCTCGACGTACGTCTGAATCATCTGTGATCCACGGCAACAGAAAGATGTGGGAAAAGAGGACAGTGACAGAGTGATGGATGAGAAACCATGTGAGATTGAGAGGATTACACTGATTCAATTACAAAATCTATAATCTACTACACATTGGATTATTCTAACATGCAGTGTACCAAAAGGATAATGGATATTGCTGTTTATTTACTATGAATCACAGGAGACTTATTTCAATGCTGAACATGTTTGGGGGTGTATACAATCTTGTTTTTAGTGATCAAATTCCATGTTTTGATTGTTTTTGAGACCGGCTTGTGTTAGGTAATCCATCACAATGATGAAAAAAAGACTGCTTCTAGTTATGTTACACTGGAAAGCAGACGAAAACGCAGAGTAAACAATTAATTCTTAACATTTTGGGATAATTACAAAGAAACGATTGGGACTCATTTACCAGTAAGCATCTGTTTTGTAGAAAATGGCCCTAAATGGCAATACATGAAAATATGCTGTCAGGGTCTGCTGTAATATTTGAGGATGATATTTAAATTTGATTTAATTGAGAATTTTTTCTCACCTCAGTGTGGCGCTGGTGCAGAGCGTTATATTCTTTCTTCATGTCTGATTCTCGCTCCTCCAACCGGGTGACTGGCAGACACAGACGGACACATATCAAGACCAAGTTATATTATCATTTGGCACCAGTTAAATATGAAGGTTCGAATATAAGAGCATCATTTCATGAGAGTGGGGGTTTATAACTACTGCTCAGTCTCTGGTTTGCACTATTTTAAATATTTCAAATGAGGTATTTGGGTCAAAGACTCCTGTGAAACTCCTGTGGAACGTCGCACATCAAGGTAGGGCAGAGAGTGAATAAGACTAAACTAAACTAAACCACGCTGTATGGATTTATTCATAGGGTTATAACATGTGAACCAAAGCAAACCAGAGTTTCAGTGCAAATATACCAACAATCTAAAAATATCACAACATCCTCAGTGCGTCTACTTCCCTTCCCATCTTCCCCATTGAACCACAACGGAAATATTTGCTGTTCTTGAGGAGCAGTCAAACTGAAGTCATCAATAAACCTTCTGAAAAAAACTCAGTTGATGGGTTTTGAGACGAGAGGAGCCAGATGTGCTGCACGTGCGAAGCATTACACAACAGTGTGCTACAATGTTCGAAGCCTGTCACTCACGCTGGTCGGAGTAGTTCTTCGTCTTCAGCTCCAGCTGTTTCGACTGCAGCTCCAGAAACTCCACCTGAACCTGCAGGTCCTTCTTCTCAGCCTCCAGAGCATCTTCAAATTCAATGAATTTCTGATGGAGGATACATGAGCAAATATCAGAACGTCACACATCTGGGTTTCAATTCATAGACGAGAGCAGAAAATGTTTATTTTAACCACTGGATGGATTCTGAAAATCAATATGAAAAGAAGCACAATATAATATGATGACACAGTGCTAGTGGCCTCTACATTGAACTGTCTTTCTTTTGGACAATTAGATGTAATTTGTAGAAATAACTGATATTGTAGGTGACATTGCTATTAGCTGCTTGTTGACGCATCACTTCTCAGGACCATTCAGGGTTTTAAAAACACAATAAACACAGTGTGACTGCAGGTTTCACATGAATTGCCTTTTGTATGGTCATAACAACCTGAAGTGTCTGGGTTGAGTAAGGTAACAGACAGGTTGAAGTTGGTAACCAGCTCAATAAAAGGAGGAAAACACAGCCCAGCCTGCGTCCCCTTCACTTTTTTTTTTTTTTTTTTTGCAAAGCTGTTCACAATGACAAGCTTTTTTCAGTGCAGTAAAAAGTCTTAATACTGTAATCCTCCGACTGCAGCAGAACCCTGCAACCAGGAATATGCTGCTGCACACGTGCACTAAATGCAAATGCTACAACGCAATCACTTCTGCAAATACAGCAACTAATGTAGACATCTAAAGTCACTGACGAGCACAACAACAATCCCATGAGCCCGGTTTGACCTGCAGAGAGGATTTTAGAAAAAGGAAATCTCAGGAAAATAACACAGAAATGTGACTCTCTCTGTTCGCAGATTAAACAATAAAGAATCAGACTTAGAGCCACAGTCTTTTCTATGGGACACTGGGGTTGTTTTCTAATGCTAAAGATGTCGGCTACGCACCCCACGACAAACAAGACCAAGTATAAATCTCTTACAATGGACGCCTTTTTGACAGAAAGTATAATAGAATCTAAAAACAAATCACCACCATTATGTTGCACAGTAGCAAGACACACAACAACACAAAATACTGTAGCATCCTTCATCCACTCCAGTGTGACTGAGAACACGTCCTATAGTGTTGCCCTTCAAATGCATTCAATCCAGCAGATTTAACTGCAGCAGGCACCGAACCTCTCCAATCTATTAAACTGTGGTGGCGTGTAGAGTACAGTCGAGTTTACAGTGCACATGCATTAAAAAATAAATAAATAAATATCAGAAAGGTCATCATTTGATTCGTGTAAACAACAATTACACAACTACACAGATTTCTGAACGGGAATACAGTATTGTGTTCATTCTGTGCAGTATGAATAATTCACGAGGAGGCCTTGCGTGTCGAGTCGACTGAGTGGTGGTAATGTGCTGAGTGTGTTTGTGACGTTATCACATTCGCGGCTAAGTAATAACTGACGACAGCGTGGACCAGCGACTACAGGACAAATAATAACAACCGAATAAATACGATCATAAAGCTGAAGCCGATACGTCACGGCGGTCTTTGTGTGAGGTGACAAAGCCTGACTACATCAAGGGAGAGGCTGATTATAATTAAAGCAGAGGCAGCGATGTGATCAGTCTTTTTTTTCGGTCGTCACACTGTGACAAGTGTGAAACCGGCGGAGTTAGTGACACAAAGTGATGATGGGGATCGTTCCTGCTGCAGGATGACACAAACAACAACTGCTGCAAAAAGATTTCTCCACCTCGCGTTAACAACCATAAGACCGGACGTGTCGTTAAGACTTCATGAGCGGAGAGGGAACTGTTGGTTTTGTTTACCATCAGCTGGAGCCTAATAACACTGTAATCTGAGACTCTTTTTGGTCGTCGCTCTCCGTGTCTGAGGGTGTGTTATTGTTTTCATCTAGATTCTCTCTTTCTCTCTCTCACCCTGCTCTTCTCATTAGTCTCTCCCTCTCTCTCTCTCTCCCTGTGCGTTTACTGGCTCGTACTCTGGCTTCATAAACCTCAGTCCATCTCACCCCCCCCTGCTCCTGTTCTGCTGCCTCTGCTCCTCATGAGCACAAATCAGGTTACAGTGCCAGGCTCCCTCAGTGTGCTCTGTGTACTATTGATTTCCTATGATCCCCACCCCTCGCACGTCGTCCCATCCCCCATTGTAACCCTCGATCTCTTAGTCTGAAAAAAAAAACAACAACTCACTCTTCCTCTCTCTGTTTATCTGTTGCATTTTAATTTGCCATCTAATTTGACCAAACACCAAACGTAATAAAGAGCCATGGAGGAGAAACCTGACAAAGAAAATCAACAAAACACTCAAACTGAAGTGGTCGAAATGTGAATTATATGAAACTTAGTAGTAGGTCTAGTAGGTATGGGACCAATGTGAAACATAGATCTTGCCTGAAGCATCCACACATAGACACTAAAGGAATAAAACTTCCCTGGATGCAGAAAGTAAAGGTAAACAAACATAACTACTATTACAAGGCCGGCTAATATGCTACATAAAAAAAATTTCCCTATATAATCCTATTGTATTTTCTCCAAACTAGCAAGTCATGGTATTGGCTAGTTACTTTCAGTTTCACTACCAGAAGCTCTGCTGGGAATAATAAGACTTGTGTGAACCTGTTGGCATCTGTCATGTAAAACAATGGCTCCATCTGAGTGACCTGCACTGCCTGTTGGTTTTAACCAATTTACCATACTGTTATGATACATATTTTTTTAAACTGTGGAATTAAAAGAAGCTTAAATGTGATAACACTGAAATATTAATGCGAACCAGCCAGTGCTCTTCTAATTACCAGCTTAAAGTGAAAACAAATGAGATAACTGACACGGGGAGGAAACACAGCGGGAAGCAGATGATGAAACAGGCTAAAAGCTGAGCTAAGCTGATACTAGCAGAGCTGCCAGTGATATGCTGAGGCCTCTTTGGATGGGAGGAGGATTAAAGTTACTTTATGATGCTGCTGTGACACCGGCTACGGAGACACAGAGAGGAAGGAGGGGAGGGGGGAAAAAAAGATTTGCTGGAGGTGGAGATTAGCCGGTAATGTAATAGCTCCATATTAATGTCCACTGTTGTTGTCCGTGTCCCTGTTCTCTCTGTGTTTTCAAGTGTAAACGCCCTCTGAACGCTGAGCTCAGTCTCAAAGCTTGTCTGACTGTCCCTTTATCGCCGTATACTTTATGTGAAGATATAACTCTGTGTTTGCATACTGTGTGCTTATGGATTTGCATGAGACTTTAGATCAGGTATTTAAAGAAGAGCACTATAAATTAAACTTATTTCTGTTTTGTGTATTTTTCACTGTTGTTCATAGTGGCATTGATATTAACAGATTGTAGTTGTAATAACAACAGTAGTAGCAGGTGGAGAGATATTATAGTGGTATTAAGAGAGCTAGTAGAGGTATTAGGAGCAGCAGCTGCAGTAGTAGTAGTTGTAGTAGTAATAGTAGTAGCAGTTATTCAAACTGTGTCATGCTCTCATCCATCATAACAACACAAATTTGTTGTGTAATAATGTAATGCGGAAGTTTAAAACATCGTAAGTGGACTTTATCATGCGATCAATAGTTTAATATAGTTTACTTGCATGTATTTAAATAAGCTCGGCCACATGCACACAGTAGTTATGCTACTGTGACCTATAGAAAGTTTCTCTCCATCAAATCCAGGCATCTGTGACGTCTGTGACCTCAGGCTCTCTGCTGATGTTGAGCCGAGTTGTTTATTATGTCTAGAAATCAACTGAGCAGGTTTAATTCAAATGAATCAGTGTGGTCAAGTAGGACCAGGAGTTATATTATGAAACATTTAGCAGAACTTTCTCTTTTCTCTACTAGCCTATATTTAAGATATTAAGATAAGATATATTGAGTGAAAACTAGATAATGTTTGAATCTTTGATCCTCTACTTTAAATTTCCATGATCTCTCATGACAGTTGATGTAGTTTTACCTAAAGCATGAGTGCATCTTCAGCAGTATAACTGGATCATATGATTCTTAGTTTTAACACAGTTGTTCTCTGAACAGCTGGATACAGCAGAGGACACTGTCAGCTGTGTCAGCACGTACATTAACGCTAAATATAAGCCCAACAATCTAATGTCACAGGCCTAAACATGAGTCACATGTCTGGTGAAAGCTCCCGGCTCAGACCGGGCACCGTGACCAGGGAGCTGGATGTGATCATGCGGGCAGAGGCCCACACAGAGCCGGGGTTAGGTTAGGTACCTACCTCCTCTGCCTGCTTGCGCAGCGCTTTCTCCCGCTCGTACTGGGTGATGAGCTGCTCGTTGTCCTCCTTCAGCAGCTCCAGCTCCACCTCGTGCTCCTGGTTCTCCGTCAGCACCGCGTCCAGGTTCTCCAGGACGTTCACCACCAGCGGCATCAGCTCCTTCACCACCTCCTCGTCGTAGCTGCGGATCAGCCGCTCGAACTCCCGGTAGATGGAGTTGGCCAGGCCCGACACCCGCTCCGACATGACGGACCCGGAGCCGTAGTCGTCCTGGTAGACCACCTCGTCGATCTGCAGCTCCATCATCTTGGCAGCTGGAGCCGGCGTCTGTTTCCAGATGAGGAGGCTGCGCTCAAACAGGTTTTTTTTTTTTTTTTTTAAGGCCTTTAAAGGCGAGACTGTCACACCGGGTCTGGATCCACTCAGCAAACAGAGAAGGGAGGGGGCTTCAATCACAGTCTCTCCTCAAGTAAAAAAAACAACAACAAAAAAACACTTATGCCATTTTACAGCAGCACAGACTCACTGGACGAAGACTGTGTGCTGTGTGCGTAACCTTGAGCTCGGTACTGGAAATAATATCGCCTCTAATATTGTGATGTGAGGAGGGCCCCCTCCTCCTCTACCAGCCCGCCGTATCGCCTCCAGACGCGGCCCAGCTATTTCTCCACCCCGGCGCAGAGCACCTGATCCGGGGAGCGGTGGATGCGGAGTGGGCCAGCCTGTGGATCGGCCCTCGCTGGGTCCATGCCGAGGGACCAAATGTGTTCGTCGATGATATTGCACCTGCCCCTCAGCAGCCGCAGCCATGGACCCCGGCCATCACTGGCAGCCGGGGAAATAAATACATGAATAAATAGGTAAATAAATAAAGTACCGCCGCTGATCTCCGCCGACGACGATCCGCCTCTACAACACGGTCTGTCCCATGTTGTGGCCCCGTCCTGCGGCTGCTGCTCCGGGCTCGGGCGGTGATGGTGATGTCGCCCTGTGGGAGAGGCTGTGCCTGCTGTTCAGATGGAGGAGCCAGCTGACCGACCCCGGGTGACGTCACGGCGTCTGCATCGCAGCCACACACCGGAAGTACGAGCTGAGATTTCAAAATAAAACTACAGTTACTCTGAGGCGTGACACGTTGTAGCATATATTCATTTCATTGATAGCAACACATTTTAAGCTCAAAGATAAAGAGTTTAAAACCCTCTTCACACTGAGGGTGACTATATGTGGACATTAAAACAAAACAATGCTTTTGGATAAAAAAAAAAGTGGGGCATGTTTAGGATTCAGTTACTGAAGCCCCCCTTAAAAGTGATTTTGATATGAGTCAAGTCCCTTAACAGGAAGAGGTAGAATTATGTTTGTTTTTCTACTGTGTAGAGATAACCAATAGGCTATAAGACACGTGTGGCCATGACAAGAATAAAAGACAAGCAAAACAAAACATTAGGCTATGTTTAAAATAATGGTTTTATCTAATAGGTTTTATATCCTTCAAAGGTTTCCCACTCTAAGTGAGCTTTTTATAACATCTCTAAATCTTTATAGTGCTATGTTAACATTTTTTTCACATACATCACCTGATATGATAATCACTGCTGCACATGTAAACAAAAAGAAGCATGTTCCTAACAATGAATGACCAAACCAAACACAGCAGTTCAACCTCAGTACTGAGACACGATGATACATTGTCATTACACATAGTGATTGTAATACAGAAATGAGTTGGAATCAAAAAAATCTTCGCCTACAGCTCAATCAAAGTGTTCAGACAGAGTCAAATACTCTGGCCTGGCCTCAGCATGTTTACATAATATATACCAATTTAACCTTTCAATTATATTTCTTACACACTTTATCTCACTAAATAAACAATCATGAACACATGGTCTTGATAGCCTCAATGCCCTCCCAGTTTTATTTTGGAGGTGTAAACCGGAAACTGCAGTTTTTCCTTTAACAGTCCCTTGATCTGAGTCTGCAGCAGCACTTCATGCTAGAATTTAATAATAATGACAATGCAATCTCCAACAATGAAATAAAAGAAGAAGAAAAAATCACAGTCCAGCTAGACAGTCTCTGTCACACATGACTTGGCCTTACGAAACATTATTGGTTATTCATTTTAAAATGAGGCTAAAAGTCAGGATAATTTATACAAAATGAATGGTTTCTTTTCACAGCGTATACCCCTCCTCCCTGAATATTTATGATTACCTGACAAATCTGGAGCAGCACAAATCATCTTAACACCCGCAACAAAACTGTATTTCAAATTCTGAGGATGTGTTTAAACTAACATACTTATACCTAGGTCTTGCCAAAAAAAACAAACCAAACCAAACCAAACCAAACACACAGTCTATTTAACCTATATACTGTGGATTTTCTCAGCAGCATTGTCTAAAGCATCATGCAGAAAAGGTTCAATGTTTATTTGTTGTCATTATAAAACATGCTCTCACATATGGAGAATGAACTATGACTATGAGAAGATGTTGGTTTGTAGCCTACCACCACAAATGGTGTCAATTACACAATACTGACCAAACCACATATCAGTGGGTGTAATCATCATTATCATCCTGTCAGTCTACAGGAATATGAGAACAGACTCAACAATGCACGATTTCCACAGGGAGTATTTAACTAGTTTTCTTTAACAGGTGATGTTAACTTTTCCATATCTCTATATCCTAAAATATTCAGTGTGGTATCTTAGATGAATAGTTTGTTGAGCATATCAGATACTCTGTGTTGAAAAGTGCATTAAGAGATGCTGATGATTTCCTCTCCACCTGGACTTCATTTAAAGTAAGACGCTTACCTCAGACTTTTCCTCCTGAACAGAACCAGAAAATGTACAGTCATTCGATCAATTCAACTCTCCACAGGTTGCAGTAGTTCACAGATTTACAAATGCTCTTTCTTCTGTAACAGAGGAGGACATAATTTGTCAAAAAAAAAAAAAAAGGATTTGCTTTTGCAGATGGGTCTATGTTTTGCTAATAATAATGCCATAATATCAACTGCTTTCTACAAGAGTGCATGGTCCTCCTCAGTGAGACAAACTGTAGCTTGGCCTATTGTTTGTCATGGGGAGGATTGTCCATGGAAACAAAAAACTGGTCAGTGAAGCATAACAACTGCATAGAGAGCATACATCTCCTACGACTAACGCTTTAACTACTTCCAGACCCAACAACAGGACAGATCAACATTACACCTAAAAAATGTGATGCATTGTGATGAAACCAGTTCCTCTTCCCCAAGCCTCCCACTGGGGTTTACCTTACAGCAGCCCGCCACCCACAGGTGGACTGAAGTCAAACTGTGCAAATGGTTTTATCTTCTCAGACTTGTGCTAAATTGACAGAATTGAAAGAAGACGCTCACACACACACACACACACACATAGGTACCATGTGACAAGGTCTGAATGACACATCCTCACCTTGTTCATCTCAAGCTGCCCAACCTGAAAGGAGACACCATATTTATTGGGGTTAGGGTTAATAAATGTTAAGTATGCGTATGAGCAGACCTTCAAGCTTCAAATGCAACCGTTTAACTGGAATAAAATGATTAAAATCAAAACCAAACTTGAAGCTCCACTGGTACCTGTTTCATTCGATAGGTGGCAGTGAAATACCAACAGTATTTACATTTCACACCATTCATCAGTTTTCTTCAGAGGCTTACAGCTGAAGGTGGGTGGTCCCTGGAAACCATCAAGCAGATTGAGGTTTAGGCCTGCGGCTTTAGATGTTACACCGAAGTGGAAAAACCACACTGAAACATTCTCATTCTCACACAAACTTGAGCTGTGAGACATAAAAAATATTTTCTTACTGAAAATATGTCAAGTTTCACTTTTAACCACTGTTTCTTTTTAACATTACATTCAAACCCATTGCCTTCTTGTTCATTATCACAATGGTGAAAACTTACAGTAGATGTTTTTCACTTAAATAACCACAATACACAGCTTTGCATTGATTTTGTCAGAGATTCTGGGCAGATACTTGAGTAACTTGAGGTTTCTCATCCTGTTGTAGTTTCCCCTCTGAGTCCCTGGTTGCTCGCTGTCATGGTTATGCAAAAATCATAAACATCTTGAGTTTCAAGTGTAATAACACAACCACACAGCACAGTTTCACCAAACTGCAACCTGACAAGTGCCAGGCAGTTTAATTCCCATGTGGGTACAGTAATGATCAATTGGCTCGTGTTATCAAATGCACCTTGCTTGTGTAAACCATATTCATTACTTCTGATGAAACATTAATTTAAAACAATCTCATCCACACAAACTGCACATGAAAAAATCCAGAGCCCATTTTATAGAAATCAATATTTGAGCTCACACACTGTACATGTCCAGCCCTGCCTACCGTCTGTAGCTTCAATTTGAGGAAATATATGCTTAGATTATTTTTAGCTTCATTATAAATCTTAAATCTATACTTAAAATGAAGTATTAGATGACCTAGTTTTGTTGGCTTACATATGACTCCAGTCTCAGTGTATAGTCACATTTTCTCTGGTCTTTTAGACATCTGCCTACAGGAGAAAAATCAAATCGCCCTCCAGATTCCAGTGTGTTTGCGAAGCTAAAATGAATTTTCTAAGGCATGAAGTGGCCATTTTGTCTTAGAACAAGCAGCTTGCAGAGCGCTGCCAAGAGGCGATTCTGAACAAAAGCATCAGTGTCAGTGATTGAAGAATTAAGCTATAAATCTGGAGCACACAACACATAGTGGGAATGTTACATCTACACCGATCTAGAAAAACATTTTAAAAAAAAAAACGGTATGACATTTCCACAACATAAGTGTTTAATCTACTGCAAGTTTTGGTAAGTAACTACTTAATCTCAAATATTCTGACAAGTGTTTTAGTTTAGGGAAGTAAACAAAATAAACACACACTAAAATGCAAAACAACAGTTTTATTGCAATACACAGGATTTCTTTCTTCTACTGCGCTCATTGCCTGCCAGGCACATCAACACACTGGGGACAGGCTGGCACCAGAAAACCATGAATGTGCGTCATGAAGTGAGTGAAAAGGTGATTATCATTGAGCCCACCTGGACTCAGGTAGGCCACGCGCTTGTCCAGAGTTCACTTGTCTTCAGCCGTTTTAATTTAAAACATAAACAGAGGCCTACCCCAAGCAAAAGAAAAGAAGGCATGTTCTCAGATAAAGCAAGCAATGAGGACAAAGCAGAAAGTACCTGCACAATACATTCGCATAAAATCAAAATGGAATTTTTTTAAGGAAGCAGAAGCATTTTGGAGTAAACCAACTCATTTATCTTTGTTTCAAGGTCAATTTTTTGGCATCTCTCCCTAAACAGTTTGTGCTCTGACATCAGATCGTTAATCAAGACACATGTTGAAAATAGGGACAAGGCATAATGAATGCATACATGATAAGGCTTTTGATTATAAAGTCATTGGCTAAAGTCTAACACGTATTATTTTTTAACAACCACAGAACAAAAGGTTTTACGTCGTCATTCAATGAGAATCTGGCTGCGCAGAAAAGGGCTACTACTAGGGCTCCCTGAAACGTTTCACATGTTACAGTGGTGAGAAAATCTATTCAGCCCATCCTCTCTGTAAAAACATTAAGGCTTCAAACTATTTCAAGAAAATGTCTGCTTTTGAACTCACACAAAAGATTTTAGCCACAACGGATCATTAAAGCTTCCTCCTATGTCTTAACCTTCCCATTTGATTTAAATGACAAATAATTGTGCCTTAAACCAAACCACCTTTACACGTGCTCAAATACAGAAACAGTGAAAATGCAACCGTAACATTGAGATTGAACAGAGTCACAATCAAAATGACTCAGTAATAGCTAGCCTGTTGATTGAGTGGTGAGTGATTGTATGATGCAGGTTTCAATTCAGAATAATATGAAGACTTGGACTAAGGGGAAAGAGCCAGAAACAGGACTGAAAGTGCAAGAAGTTGAGGAAAACATACATGACCAGAAAACGGGTAGGATAAACATAACTCTGATCTGCGTTTAGATGTACAGGTGAAATAACCACGGGGAAAGACGTGTTGGAATGAGAGAAGATTAAACAGGGGAGCAGACAAGGAGTGTATGGACACAAACAGGGAGGAGTGGTGTGTTCAGCTCATCAGTAGAATACCACGCTAGACTTTCCTCCAGGTGGGTTGAGGACCCTGTTGTGGGAGCGAGGCTTGGGTCCCAGGTGAGGCTCGTGCTTCTTCATGTCATCAGGAGGTGGGGAGGAGGAGGAGGAGGAGGAGGGGGGAGGGGTGGCTTCAGGCTCAGGTGGGGCTGACACTGCAGCAGGCTCTTCCTTGGCTGGCACAGGAGCTGGAGCAGGAGCTGGAGCTGCAGCCGGAGCTGGAGCTGGAACTGCAGCTGGAGCAGGAGCTGGGGCAGGGGGGGCAGCCACCTCCTTCACTTCAGGTTGGCTAACCTTCACTTTGGGTGCTTGAGGAGAGAACAATGTATTTTACAGAAATGCTAAAGCAGAGCAATGGCCTAAAATTTAATAATATACATTTTCTCACTTGTATATTTAAAGGGATAGTTCAAATTTTTGGCCCATTGCCATAATTCCTATAGTGTTAGGAGTAAGTTCGTTACCTTTAATTGTCGGTGCAAGCTATTTTTAGAACGGCGGAGCAGAGCCGCGAGCTGCTCAGAGCTACGCTACGGAGGCTAATGGGATTTCTTGGTTTCCCTCATCAAATACACAATCCAACAACTCCAAAACGCTCTCGTGGACAAGTTGTGACCTGCACATTCACCATGCTTTCACATTCACCACGCATTCAAATCTTTGTCAGATTCACCAAATTCAGTCAGTAGAGGTACAAGTCTAAATTTAGCTACAGATTAGCACTAATACAGTATTTTAATATGTATTATTTTCACCTTAAAAGACACAGGTCAATGATTGGGAACATTTACTGTAATAAAATTCCTCAGTCCAAAATTTGCAACTGACAGTGACAATGAAGTAAGTATTACGCAAATCTGCTAAAAGTGGTTCACATTGACATTGTCCTTTCAACAAACTCACCTGGTGGTTCAGGTTTAGATTCAGGTCCCACACTTAGATTGTCCTGAAAGATTAAAGAAAGAGTGAGATAAGACATCTCACTGTGTCATCAGAAGAAAAAAAAACACGTTAACACAGGACTCTCTTGTTCCTGTGTTTTAAAGTTAAAGCAGCTGCTCTCTCAAATCCAGTGAAACAGTGTAATTGCCATGACCAAAGGTCTTTAGGGCATTATAGTGAAAATATTTGTCTCTCATTTACAGAGCCCAAGCCCGAGATTTTAATCACAAGACTTTCACCTTGTTAAATAAAAGGAAAATGAAAACACAGAGATTAATGTTTACAGTGAATACATCCTGTATGATGGACTAGGACATTACTGTGCCAAAGATGAAACCAGTCATAGGCAGCAAATGACAATAACAAATGCTCCGATTGCTTTGACTGGGTTGGCAATTCCACAACGTATTGAAGCAGATTCATTTAAAACGATTCATAAACCCAGAAAATCAATCATATTTATATCTAATGATAGATCACAGAACATTCCTTTGACAAGAGTGAACAATAACTTATGATACCCAGGATCACATGGCATGAGACAGCAAATTGTCATTACAGCCAAGGGCAACACCCCATCATAATTTTGAATTTGTGTGACAGGATAATTATGATAAATGCTGTTGGTATTGTATCTTTCCATGTCTGCCCATAAAAATGTTCTCTAAATGAATACAATCATAATAATATGTAATTGCAAAAAACTTAAAACCATTGCAGTATGTTTACATGTTTTTCCTCACAAAGATGAGCCAATGCAGTTCCTCTGAATCTACTTATGTCCTTCCTGAGATTGCTGCAAAGGACTCAGTTCGAAGTGACAACGCTAAAACTGCACAAACACGACTAGTGATTTCGTGAAGAGGATTGCTTCATATATGCTGGCTTTATCAAATCTTGAATAATACATAATATAAGTGAGATAACTAGCTTTTAGAGGATGACTGGACAGAGGTGGGCAGACAACACATTTTTTATTTGGGTAAACAATTTGTTTAAAATTTGGGTTTAATGTCACAAATCGGGGTGGAATGGAATGAAACTCAAATGATCTAAAAAAAAAAAAAAAAGCTTAAGGAATAAAGATCTAGATGCATGGCCTACCTTTGGCTTATTTGGGTGGCTTCTGAGTGGGCTTTGCACAGGTGCACTTTCTGCACTCCCAAAAATGTTGCTGGTTGATCCACCTGGCGGTATAGGTCTCTGTGGTTGAGCAGGAGGTTCACATTCCCCAAATATTCCACTACTCTTCCCACCTACATGAAGTATTACCAAGATATGCGTTACGTTACGTACAGCAGTGACAGTACGACAATGTGCATTTGGTCGTCCTGTAGAATTATGATCCCATGGTCCACTATCATCTATGATTACTTATATGGGATTAATATACATTTTGGGGGGGCATTTTTGCCTTTATTTGCATAGGATAGTGAAGTGAGACAGGAAAGTTAGGAAAGAGAGAGGGGAATGACACCTAAAGGTCAGATTCAAATCCATGGCGCTGCAACTAGGGCTGCGCCTACATGGTACACACTCTGCTGGGTAAACCACTAGAGCACCATGATATTCATTTTAACATCTGCATCAAGCGTTTCCATGACCCTTCAGGGCCATGTGCACATTTCAAAATTGTATACTAAACAAATAGTTCACCCACCAGCGATTTTATTGCTGGTGTTAATGCCACTGAAAAACTGTAGGATGTAGTCTGGGTGGCCCACAATTCTCCGTTTGGAAACTCAAATCATTTTCTTACAGTAGACACATATGTGACTACAAAATCCTTCAAACTGGATGTAGATCACATACAGACACACTGAACAGTGGAGGTGTTTATACTGGAGTTATCACGTCAGTAACAGTTTTCACACCCTGGACATTGATAGATGTTGAGACTGGCTGCCTCAGCACATCCATAAGCCCTGACAGGCTGGTCTGACCTGGAGGGTTGGAGCGCCTGGGCACACTCTGGGGCTCCTCTGCTGGAGAGAAAACTTTAGAGGCCATCTTGTTAGGTCTTCTTGTTGCTGCAGCATCATCTTCATAGCCACCAAACAGGTTACTGGAGCCGCCACCAGGAGGCCGCAACACCCTACAAAACACAAAAGGATATAGGACAACTGATGAGATCCTGCTCAGGTCTTATCACAAACCAATTAACATACACATGTGTGACCTAGAACAGGCTTCAAAAAGAGGAGACAGACCGGTTTTACTGGTTAAATAAATAATATAGCTAAATAATCAGATTGTATACTGTTCCAATTTATATACGGTAAGTAATCTGCTCATCCTACTGACATGGGAGTGGACATACTGTTTAAGAAATCTGAGGCATGGAGGTCGTTGTTTACTGACAGCTGTTAGAAACATGAGGTCTTTTTTTTTTTTTTGCACCATGCCAGGCAAAGTGGTCAAGTGTAAAAACATTAGGTAATTTGGCTGTGACTGTGTCAAGAGCAGCTTCAGCCAACGCAGCCACATAACAGGTTATTTGATTGACGTTATGTAGCCGGGAATGGCGCCATACGTCTGAAAAACTCAAGAGCCGCTACACTTTTGTCACATAAATTAGAAACCATAACATACGTGAACTCCACTAATTGGAGGATCTGACCAAAGAACTGGCGCTTTCGATTTAGAAAAGAGGAAACAAAAACCACCTCCGAGTACAACAGCGTGTAGCTACACAGCAGCGCTGATGTTGGCGAGTACAAAGAGGAGCAGTCCGAGGAGGCTTCCCACTTCCGCAGCAGACAACGCCTGGTCGGTTAGCTCCAAGCTAACTCCTCACTGTGAAGTTTGCTAACGGAAGAAGACGACTCAGACCAAACCAAGGCGAGTCGGCGACGACACAAATATGTCAGTCCTTTCTAACACCACTAAGAGCCACGTTAGAGACATTAGCAGCGGGGATTTGTGTTGCTAAAAACTACGAAGAGCTCCTGTCAGATACCGTTAACCTACGCTGAGACACTAGCGGACGGAGCGGCTGACTTGAGCCCAAATAAAGCACCGACGTTTGTCGTATATTTCATAAATACCCAAGAAACACGGCCATTAAGTGCCACATTCTTCACCTTGAACTCGGTTTAGAGCTGGTTTCCAGCCCTTGAAACATGTTCGTCGAAGTCATAGTGGTTTTTTGTTTTTGAGCCTTCAAGTTTCCCGAAGACAACTTCGTCAGTTTGCCAACTGGACGACCAGCGAGTTCCTGCTGCTGCTGCTGCTGCTGCTGCCTGCGCTGCGCCTGCCCAGCGGACTGTAGTGAGGAATGGTCCACCCACCCCACGGTGACACAGAGGAATTTAACTGGTGCTCCGCCAAGCGGCCGGGCGGCGCGGTGCGCTCCATTATTTGCACATGACATCCCTCCGGGGGGGAAATGGACTACGTAATCCATATACAACAAAGACTTTTGTGGAACAAAAATAATATTTGTGAAGAAAAGAGCTGTGAAGCCATACTTGTGTGTGTGTGTTTTTTTTTAAGTACCCCATGGTCTTTTAAACCAGTTGAATGTAGACCGTTGAGTATGTGTCATAAAAAGTAGAAAACTCCGCCCTGCTGGCTCTTCGGGGGCGTTTTTAACAGCCCACCACCGTGCATTTATCTCGATATTCGCTTTTTTTATGAAGACATTTGGTGGGAATAAAGGGTGAGCTGATTGTGGGAATATCATCTTTAAAAAAAAAAGAAAGAAAGAAAAAAGAGTAGACTCCATTCATTAAAAAGGATTTCTGTCTGGTTTGTGTGCCTTGTAGTGTATTAATTCATGGTTTTGATTCTTATTTTATTTTGATGTCTTTTGTATCAACCTATACTGCGCGACCGGGTGATTATCGGTGTACGCTGTGACTGAAAATCAAGCGCATCCCCGGAGTCCTCCCTGTTGATTTGATCATCAAAATGTCAATCACTGAATGGGCGGACCTAATTTTTTACATCGCCGAAAAAACTGCATAGCGCTGAACTAATTTCGTCGAAATAATGCTTGAATACTTAACAAGAAAGATAGATTATTGGAGCGTAAAAATTGCGGTGAACTTTGAAAAAATATATATCAGGAAACTTACACGGCATGACAGGAAGAGAATCACAATTGGTTCTCCGCTGGACCTCTGTCACCAGCAATTGGCGCAGCTTCCTGTCAATCAAATTTCACCCGCCAGTGTTCTGTATTTCTGACCAATCAGAAGCTTTGTTTTCGAGTCGTAGTGGGCGTTTCCAAAACGCGTGGACAATCGATCCGCAGGAACTGTCATCGGCACAGAGCAGTCAGCTAGCGATGCTAGCCTATATGTCGGTTGGGAATATCACCATCAGGCTTCTGCTTCAGGTAATTTAAGAAACTTTTATAATGTTTATCAATCTAACAAACTGCATGAGTGTTCGCCCAACAACAGACATTATGTTACAAGCAGTTTTTTGTCTCCTTATTGGGTTGTTTGGCTGCCAAAACGTTAACGTTAGCTAGCCAACAACAACAACAGCCATGCTAGGCACCACGTTATGCATGTAACGTGTAATAATAACAATGTAATACTCATTTCAACAAACGTTTTACGACAATAGTTACTTTCAAGCACTTAAAGTTGTATTGTCACACTGTCCCTCCAAGATAAGGTACTTCATAATCAAATACCATCCCCGTAATAGCAGTACTGTAAACACCAGGCTGCTGGGACCCCGACATTACAGGTGGATAATGCTGTTAAAACCCTGTGGAATAAATGTCATATGATGCTTGATGATTTTTCATGTAAATTAAGCTGTTAGGAAGCCACATGTTGACATTGGATATAAGATTCATATGAGTTTAATCCGTCCAGTAATTTTGAAGTAACTTGAAAGATATAAGACCACAGGACCTTGAGTAAAGTATACACGTATCTTGTCTAGTATAAACTTATCTTGTCTAGTTATTCTGGCTTTAACTGTTGTGAGATCAGATATTATTCCGAGGCTGAATATGTATATAACTTTGCGTTCATATGACACAAAATTCGGGGATTTAAAAACTGTATCGCAATGGACGGATATTCCTCATTATTGTCTTCCCCAGCTGCACTTATGCCCAATTAATCTTTCTTTGTTTAGCCTTCTCTTTGCTGTCATCCCACTGCCCTCCTCCTGATTATTCAGAAATAAATTGATAAGTGAACAGCAATGGACCAAACACATTCATATGACTTCTGTTGTGTTTACATGTAATAACACCATTTTTAACAATATCTCGACGTGCAACGGGGACATAACGCCTATTCCTGATTTTTTGACGACTGCTTGAGTATTACCTCTATCAGGCGATAATAACATTAGCAAAATGGGGTATTTTCTCAGTATCTCACAATTGCAGGATGTGTGTGAAATAACTTGTTTTGCAGACATCATTTCTGCAGGCAATGGTGACGTAGTGACAAGCAAAGTCCACTTGCACACGGGTTAATAAAACTGTCTATACCTAATCAATTCAAAACGGGCTGGCGACTGGCACGTGTCATTTAGTAAATTCTTCCTCTTCGCATGCGGTGAATTTGTCGTGTTTTTCGTCGGTTTTAGTAGTTTTTATTTCTTGTTGCAAAGAAGCATTGAGTAATGTTGTTGCTGATAGAAAACAGTTGAACTGCGCAGAGAGTTCAGCTCAGTCGAAGCAGGAGCAAGGAGAGGGCAGAAAGCGGAGGGATCGGTGTCGGTTTTATTATGTTCAATTTGATCAAAAATTGCCAATCTAACCGGTCGGATCCATGGTGAAGAGAAAGAAGACGTCGCCCACTACCGAAGAATACGAAAATGGGTAAATTTGTGTTAGAAATTAACACTTTATTTAGAGGTCGACTGCACCGAGGGGTTTTCGTTGTCGTTTCTGCAGGGCGCTAAAGTGAAAAGCGCTCGCATTTGAATTTAGTTGAAATTGAACCTAAAATATCGCCCTTTAGTGGCTAAAGACACTCGGTAAAACGCTGCCGTTAGTTACCGGACTGTTTTTGTTGTTGAATGTAATTTATTTCCAGACGTTAATTGCATATATTTGGTGTTGTTTTGTCGGGACTGGAGAGGGGATTTGAAACAAACAGCGGCGGCCATGTTGAGAGACAGTGAACGTCGTCTTTAGAAGTTAATTTTACACACCGCTTTGTCACTAATACGACTGAATTTCCATGAATATGTTTTTGGCAGCATGACACCGGGCTCCAGGGAGGGGATCGGTGTCGATGGGAGGAGGAATCCGTCCAGAAAGCCCGAAGGTTGCGACGAGGAGGAGAGCGGAGAGCAGGCGAGCGAGGAGCGCAGTACAAAGGGAGACGACGGAGTGGATATTCTTAATCCATCAGCCACGGCTCTTAGCCCCGGTTCAGCCCCGGTCCCCCCCGCTTCTCCTCCTCCTCCGCCGAACCGAACCGGGGTAGGCTCGACCCAGCAGCAGCAGCCCCAGACCTCCGCGGATCCCGCCCCTCCGTGTCACGACCAGCATCATTTTCTCCGATCGAGCGTCCGACCTCCGAGTAAGCGCATCCGGAAGGATTCAGTCGGCTCAGCCATCAATGGACACGGCGGGGCAAAATCGAAAGGTACGGACGCTCGGACAAAGTGGGCAGATAGCATAGGTGGATTTATTTGATCCGTGGGAGAGTGCGTTTACAGTTTGTGAGTCTGAGGTGATGCTGTTTGTGTTCTTGTTGCTGCGTGTGTGTGTGCTCCCTCTGGGCCGATGGCTGGTTGGACTCTGGGTAGTAGACTCCTGGCTCAAAACACCAGCAGAACAATTGTTTGGAAAAGGAAGAGGAGTCACAGACAACATAATTTGAATATCAATTAGCATGTCACCTGACTATTTTTTTTTAGTTAATGGGAATGTGCATTTACAGTGTTAAAAGCAAGGGACTGTCATAACCAACTGAGTGTAGCAGAAATAAAGCACTCAGTCAGTTTTTATTATTTTGGAGTAGAAAAAAAGACATGGTAGTTTTACTGCCCACACCTCCAATTTTTTTTTGTCATTCAGTCAATTAACAATTTATTCTCATTTTAAGGTTTTTTTTTTTTTATATTTCAAAATTGTAAATATGATGATCACACAGAACAAAGAGCAGTGATGAAAGAAACTTCAGGGTTGTACTGGAGCAAACCTCAGACACAGATTGTACATGAATTGCACACAGCGTTTGTTGTAGTGGTTCACTGGTTTTCTTTGTGCATCATCTGTCTGATGCTCTCTTCTCTACTAACTTTCAGTGTGAGTGATCTGTTGAAGCCCACAGGGGCTGTCATTGTGACTTGACATGGTAATATAGAGCATCTGAGCACTGAAATATAGCCAGGGGTTTCAAGCTTTTATTGACTTTCAAAGTGAATAGTGAAGGAGTGCCTCTTTCATCAAGTTTCACAAATTTTGATTAAGTTAAATGGAGGAAGCGCTTGATGAAAGGTAGAAGAAGGTAAATAAGGCAACTCCCTTAGCGCGTCCTCCTGTGTTTCCTTACCACCGGTCCCTGAAGAGGCAAAGACAAGGTGGAGCTGTGGGGTGGGGCAGGAGTGGTAATATCCAGTATGTCTGAAACTTCCAGCGACTGGGGTGTTTTCTATTCATTTGAGAGTCAGTCAGTAACAGAGGATGCTGAAGGATTTTGTATTTACACGCACAATTTATTCCTTACTAGCCACAGTGTGTTTTTGCTTTGTGTGATCCTGCTGCTCTGCAGTGACAATATGTTTGTCATTTCTTCTTTTTAAATATTTCTTTTATAAATGAATCAGGAGAATCCGACACGAGTAAACACATACAGCATGATGATGAATTAGTGAGGCTCTGCTTCTTTTGTTGTTGTTGGAAAACGAGAATGAGACTGAGAATTTCTTTCATCCGATAAATTTAGACGGCCAATGTTTTGACCGGTCGACCACAGAAGCGCCACATATTTTGCTGTATAGGTGAACATCTATTTTTGCAGGAGACACATCCAGGTTACTGCCAATGAACCGCACACATTTGCATTTGTAGGCGAACACCCATATTGGCAGAAAACGCAGTCGCTTTAGCACAGCACAGCACTGCTGCAACAGCAATTGCCTCCGTGTTTGTGTTGGTGCCTCCTGGCATGGTGTTGTGTGCTGGGCTAAACTTGGCCATTGTAGCCCACCACGAGTTGGTTTTGGACCCGGCGCTGCAGACCTGACCATAGGGACTGATTGCTTTTCCTGCCTCCCTGCCAAACCTGAACCACAGAGGGGGGTGGGAGGGAGGGGGCCTCTGCAGGTTGTGCACTGTAATGGCAGTGGGTGGCTTTGTGTGCATGTATTTTATGTTACCCAAACCACACGCCTCAGAACTACAATTGTATTTTCTTTTCCATGCTATACAAAACAACCAGGGCGGTCAACCAAAACATTTGGCTCAATCCGTACATTTTTTTTTCACTCTGATATTTAAAGTTGTGTTTTTCCTCTGAATGTTTCAGTACTGATGGGCTCCTCCTCCTCTCTGTTTAACAGGCGCAGAGAATGGCTCTTCTTCCCAGGGGACGGTGGGACAGTCGGGGCCAGTGGCGAGCTCCACGGGGGGTGTATCCAAGGCATCCAAGGGCCAGGGGTCTGCCGAGAAGGAGGAGCAGGCTGGTAACCAGAAAAGGGCCCGGCGCCAGTGGGAGTCTTGGAGTGCAGAAGACAAAAACAGCTTCTTTGAGGGGCTCTATGAGGTAAAGGGTAGAACGCAGAAGTCCCCGCCGTTTCGTTTTACAGTACATGTTGCTGTACCATATAAGTTGTTTGCATACACATTTATGTTATGTGTCACAGGGCCTCACCACATCTTATACTGTCTTCCTCTCTTGTCTCTAGCATGGGAAGGATTTTGAAGCTATCCAGAACAACATAGCGATGAAGTACAAGAAGAGGGGTAAACCGGCTAACATGGTGAAGAACAAGGAGCAGGTCCGCCACTTTTACTACCGCACCTGGCACAAGATCTCCAAACACATCGACTTTGCCAACGGTGAGCAGCCCTTCATGTCGCCCTTTTGACCTTGCAGAGCCTGTACGACAGTGTTGTTTAAATGAATAGCTTCTCATCCAACATATTTAATCGTATTAATTCTTGTCTTGTTTCGTCTGATTCACCAGAAATGTAGCATACCCGTCCATATATGCTCTGGGGGGTTGAAAACTGTTTTAGTTTGTAATATTCACTTGATTAGTCGTTATGAAAAGAACATTTTCATTTATTTGATTCAAGGACAAGCCCAATGAATAGTTATTCAAATGTAATCATTTAATTCAGATGTTTTCATTTGTTCATGGTAATTCAGGTGTGGCCATATGGATTTGTTTTCACAGTGTGTCCAGTCACAGTTAGTCATGGACTTTACAAAAGAGCTGCAATAGTGTCAGTCGAGTAAATCTATTGCAGGTCTATTTGTGCCAACAGTCCCTACACTAATACTTATGTTGCACCTTGTCTGACAGACAGGCTGCACAAAAACATGCGTTAAAGAATATTATCAGATAAGCTTGAGCCACTCTCCCCTTCAGAACCTGTCAGTGTCTCTGTTTCTGTGTTATCTTAACGCAGCATTCACATGTGTCCTGTGTTGTGACCCGTGCCTCCTTTTTTTACTTTCTCAGTTTACTCCAGAGTGCTGAAGAAATCCTCTCAAGAGCTGTACGGCCTCATCTGCTACGCTGAGCTCCGCAAGAAAGTGGGAGGGCGTAAGTGAAGACGAACGCTCGATGCTTTTAAAAAGTTATTTTGTCTGTGTGTGTTTTCCCGATATTAGGTTGTAATCACGAGGGGATGTGATTACACGCTGCGAGCTCTCAGTCATGGGGGACGGCTGCTCCTGTGGGACCGTGTTGTAAATGGCTGTCGTTGTTTTGTTTTTTGTCTTTGGCAGTAATGGATGATAAGAACGTGGCGAAGCTGAATGAACTCATCCAGCAAGGGTAAGTTGTAGGAAAAGCAATAAAATGCAAACCCACTGTTGTTTGGTCTTTGTAAATGAACATGTGGAGATTGTCTGTATGTAATATTAGTGTGTCTAAGGGCTATATCACATCTATAAAAAAACACAGATAAACTCATCCTGAGCAAACCAATGACATCACTGACTGATACCTGTAGGGAATTGAAATATTATATTCAAAATATGTATGTTCTGCTTATTACGGCATGTCTATGTTCATGTGAATGATGAGAGTATCTCTTGTTCTCCACTGAAAGGTGTACTGTGAAAAGTTTTTTTTCTTTTTTAAGAAAACCCTGAATATTTCTCTGTTGTTGTGTGTGTCTGAGCAGGGCCACCACCGTGCGCTCCAAAGGGAGGAACTTACGAATCAAAGCACCCATGTGCCGTGCGCTGAAGAAACTTTGCGACCCCGATGGTGAGCACGTGCCCGCAGGAACACACACTATACACACATACTATATGCACAGTACACACGACGTAAACAAACGTCTAAGCCGAAAACACAAAACCATGGCGATGGTGAGGCGCACGGTTTGTGGAGGCGGGGTTTTCTGGCAATAACAATGGCAGCATGTGGGCTTGTGGCGTTTCCATGGTAATTCCGTGGGCACGAAGTGATTAGGAGGAACAGGAGGAGGATGATGATGATGATGAGTGGTCTGACCGGCTGTAATCAACCACTCTTTTCAGTGAACTTAAAGAAATAATTTCCTTCAATCAAGGATGGGAAATCAGAATCCCCCTCTTTGCTTCTGCCATCTCTCTCATCTAGTCCGTCTTCACTTCGCTGCCGTATCGTTGCTTTCCAAAACGTCTTGGCAAACAACGTTGTCCTGGTTTGGTCGTTTTCTCCTCAACACCACCGAGTTTGATTACAGTCTTTTCATTTCCTGCTAATCCATTTATGCAAGAAAGTTCGCAAAAGAGAATTCTTAACTTTTCAGAAATTGCACAGCATAAGGCAAGGCAAAGGGAAATGTATTTGTATAGCACAATTCATACACCACAGGCACTTCAAAGTGCTTTACAGAGGCATAGAAATACATTAAAAAGGCAAATAAATGAATAAAACTGTACCACTCATGTAATATACTCTGTCCCCGTGTCTTTGTCTCGATGCAGGAGTGAGTGATGAGGAGGACCAGAAGCCGGTGCGTCTACCCCTGAAGGTGGCGGTGGAGCTACAACCGCGCAGTAACCACTCCTGGGCCCGCGTTCAGAGTCTAGCCCACAACCCTCGCCTCAGGTGAGCTGCACCTATTAATTAACGTCCAGAGAAAACACTGTTGAGCATTGAGAAATGCACTGATGTCTGAGTCAGATACTCACCGACATCGCTATTGTCGCTTTTTGGCAAAACCACTTTGCCAAACCATCTTGTTTGCAAGTCATTCACTTAGTGTGAGACCTAGAAGTGCGTTATACTGTATGTTAGGAGCATAAAACCTAAATGTGCCCGTTGAGACCAACTCTCTTTTTTTTGTCTTTTCCGTCCCAGGATGGTGGTAGAACTCCACAGGAAAGTTTCCAGTCTAATCGAGTATCTGAAACAGAAGTGGGCGTACCAGGACCAGCGGATCGTATCCTTTAACATGAGAAACAGCATATGTCATCAGTTTATGATGGAATAAATATGTTTATTT
Source organism: Trachurus japonicus (assembly GCF_045865225.1). Classification (NCBI taxonomy): domain Eukaryota; kingdom Metazoa; phylum Chordata; class Actinopteri; order Carangiformes; family Carangidae; genus Trachurus; species Trachurus japonicus. The sequence continues at coordinate 20,679,717 of NC_140914.1, read as the reverse complement.
ACAGTGTGTTTCACACGGCCCACTGCTAGCACCGCCCCACAATGTGTCACTCCCTACAGGTGTTTTCATCTTTAGGGTGTGAATTGCACAACCGTGCTACGTGGGTCTTGCATCTTGGCTGTAAACATCTGAGGGCGGTGTGTGTTTCTGTCACCTGTGTTGCCCTTAACACGTGTTTCAGCTTAAGAGTCTCATGGAGAGAGAAGCTCTGGAAGGCAGCCAGTCCAACACGACCTCTCCCAGTAAATCTCAGCCAGATGAGCTTTTCCTTTTCCCTGCTGAGAGCAGCACCTTGACCACGCTGCCCGGCGTGGCACGTGTGGTTCACTCCAAGGCCTCATGCACTGTACACTGGCTGGAAAGTGGCAAGAACCGGCCCAGCGCCAAGGAGCTGCCAGCTGCTCAGATCCTGGGCATCCACACGGCTCCTCCGTCTCGCACCGGCACCAAATCCGGTCGGGGAAGCGGCGCCGGTGCCGCCGGTGCTTCACTGACTGTACTGAGCGATGCTCGTCGAACTGACCCCCCCCCCAACCCCGAACCTTCACCGGACACTTCTGCAAAGGCGGAGGACAACAAGCGGCCTCCGTCTGTTCCTGTCCCCGCTTCATCTCAGCAGACTGTGGCTCCCAGAGACGAGGCGGCCGCAGCGGGACCCTCAGAGGGGGCCAAGACCTGTTCTGGCGCAGAGGCCGGCGGTGGATTAGTAGCGGTCAAAAGCACGGATAAGTTGTGCAGCGGTGTAGAAAGCACAGAGTGCAAAGAGGAGCAGAATACCAGCACCGCTTCCCCAGAGGCCAACCAGACTCCTCCAACCAAACCTCCGATGAGCGGCTCGGAGGAGGGGGTGTCGCAGGGCTCGGCGCCAGCGGCCAAAGAGCGGGGCGTGGAGCAGATCAGAGAGGAGGGCTGGAGCGCCCGCGACGCAGAGAATGTCACCCTGGCCGAGCTCTACCTGATGTTCGGGAAGCCTGGCAAGCTGCAGCTGGAGTACGAGTGGCAGCCGGCCGCCGCTCCTCCCAACAGCCAAGAAAACGGACAAGCTCTGGCAGCGGCCAAGCCCAACAGGACACAACGGGTTTTGCGCTGCCTGCTCAAACTGGTTGCCACGGAGGTCAATCCTAAACCTTTGGTAGGGATTAACCGTTACTTGTCACAGTGCTGTTGCTGGTTTCATGGGTTTTTAAAATCTCATTGTACACAAACAAATTTGGATATCAAGATTTTCTCACAGGAATGTTTTTTGAATTAGAAGTTTGATCGATCGATCAGACCTGGGCGTAAGGTTGAAGACTTGACTTTTTTCTAGTGGCATGAGTGATGAATTTAACTAACTCTTAACAGATATCGCCTTAACGTGGTGCTTTTCTGCCGCATTAACTATTCCTGTGTAATTACAAACTTGCACCTAATCCACAAAAGATCCCTCCTCCACAGAGAGATAAAGGTTAGATTGTTACAATATCAGATGACTTCCAACTGGAGCAGAGCTGTGAACTGTGCTGTCTGCTCCACCTTTAAACTACTGCCAAGTATTGTTTAGAAATGTACATGTAGAACAGATGGGGTCATTAATGTGTTCTCTCCTCCAGGCACCGGAGCTGTGCTCTACAGCCACATCACCGCTCAAGACCCATCAGGAGGAGCAGAACCAAGCCCTCACGCCTCCAGGAAAGGGGCCGATAGCCGGCGTCCGCAGCCCCAGCTGTGGCCGGCAGCAGGCCTCTGTCCGAGGGGCCAGGTTACACCTGGCAACCACCGGGGCCTCAGGTATGCGTGGGTCTCTCTTCCTGCCTCTAAAGCCCCTACTGTAGAGCAGGCACTCGTTATACGTTCACATTCATTGTAGCCGATGGATTCACTGTAGCTGTAGACTCGAGTATCTTTTGTGTTGGAGTTGTCTTGAAATCTCCATGCTGTTCGAGCCTGGTCGAGGCAGATGGCCGCCCACCCTTAGCCTGGTTCTGCCTGAGGTTTTCACCTCTTATAATGAAGTCTTTCCTTGGCGCCGTTGTCAAATGCTTGCTATTTATGGGAATTGTTTCATCTCTGTAAATTATAAACAGTGCAGCCCAGAGCTGCTCTATATAAAAAGAACCCTGAGATACCGTCTGTCTGAGTGTGTGTAAGATGAATCATAACATATATTGGTCCAGTTTGTTGTTACTTAGTTGTATGCTTGATAATGGGAATTATTTATGAAGTGCAAGTTGTTCACAGGTGATTGTTTGGATATTTACTTTGTGCAGCTTATATTTCTCTGTTCAATATCTTTTACATTACCCTCAAATAATGTCCGTCCTCACATAACACGTCTAATGCCTCTTCCTCTGTCTTCAGGTGGGCGCAGCCTCCCCCGCTCTCTGCTGGGGCCGGCAGTTGGCAGCGACTCGGAGGGCGGCGTGTTCGCCGTGCCCACCACGCTGCCTCCGAACAGCTCACGGCACAACCGAATGTTTTCCCCCAACAAGGAAGCCGAGCTGGCCTTCAGACAGCAGCTGGACTCCATCAGTGTACGGCAGAGCAAGGCTTTACTACTTCACACCAAGAGCACAAAGACCGAACTCGTCCTCATGAATATGGACAAACGTTAATGAGTACTTTTTTTCCCCCTTTATAGATGCAGTCGGATCTTTTCCTTTCCAGACAGAGAAAACCTCGGAACAGGCAACTTCGGAAACCACTTGTAGTTCAGGTGAGAGAAGCACAGAAGGTGTTTTACTATTTCACATGCTGGTGGGTCATGATGGACTAAAACGTTCCTTCTGTCTTGTCCATAGCGAACACTGCTGCCCCGAACTACAGGAGACACACCTCAACATGTCTGCTCCTTCTCTATCCTCTCCAACTCCTCGGCCACAGGTAAAAACTTCAAACATCAGGATCTGCAGTGTAAAATGTTTTTGTTGGAGGAAAAGTGATTGTACTTTCCCTATAGTGTTGTGGAAAACCGTTGCTCTTCTCTGTCAGTTACACACTCTGTTGATCAGTGTATATCAACTAAATATAATTTCTCACTTTCAACAAGAACTCTGCTAATCTCTCACTCTCTCACTTCCTGTTTCTTCCCTCAGGAACTGGATCTTTCCGGCCAATCCACACTCGCCTGACTCCCCCTTCCCGCCCCCTAATGTCCAAAGTTTCTCCTGCAGGACCCAGCTCTGGATCAGCCAGCCAGCTCTCCAGTATGTACTGCCTGACTGCTTCTATTCATCTATTTCATCAATACAGTTTTAAAATAAAAACCCAGTAAAATCCAGTACTGTTGTATAAGTTTGACCTCTTTCTGATATTCTATCCCCTATAGTAATAGGAAGTAAAAACAGCACATCGCTAGCATTATTAGCACACAACAGACTAGCTACGCAGCAAAATAGTTTTACTCTTAATCCGCAGTTTCCTTTCCAAATGAGTTGATTTACTGTATTTAAAGCCGATACTTCATCCTTTTGTTAAAGGCTACCAATATTATCATTCTCTCGTGTTCCTGTTTTTTCCAGCTTTGTCTTTCATTTCTCTTGGTATAAGAAGCTTGTTTCCTGCATTCTCTGGATTTTTATCCAAAATTTCAAAATATATGAAAAAGGATCAGCCTCTGTCCTCCTACACGTTGTCCGAAAAGTCATTACGGTTTTGAACAAGTCCTCTTTTGTCCAGGGATAAATGGACAAAAAGAACATTCTTCTAGCTAAACTCTCTGAATGGAAATACTTTTTTTCCGTCGCCCCTGCTTTCAATTTTTATATTGTTCTTGAAATTAATTATTGAAATCTTAAATCACTTGCTAGTGTCACCTATTGTTAATACTTATATATATATTTAACTGCAGATGTGACAGATTATTTGTGTTTCTGTTCTCTCAGGTGCCATTGACCTGGCAGCGAAATCTGCAGGCATCATCCCTGGCAGCCCCTGTCCAGAGCTGGAATCTCCCACTGTCCATAACAGCACCGTGCTCGCCACCACCACACCTACTGCTGATGCTGGAGCAGACTCTCAACTCCTCCAGCCAGATGTCCCAGAGGTCAGGAACACACACACACACACACACACACACACACACACACACACACACACACACACACACACACACACACAGACAAACACACATGGACAAACACAGATCTTCTGTTTCAGGATTTAAAGGTGTAACCTGCTCTTTCCACAGAACGGCGTGCCTCCTCCGTCTCCTGGAGTGACCGGTGGCGGAGACTCGCTCCTCGCTCCACCCAGCGTGGCCTCGCTCCTGGACATCTCTCTGCCCGGACCCCCTGAAGAGGCTCTAGCCCCTGGAGGGCCTCAAACACACATCAGCGACTCCATCATCGAGCTCGCCATCAACTCTGCCCACTATGGTGCGTTGTGCATTCAAACCTACATTCAACATATATTTATCTATGTAGAACAGAAATTACTTGAAAGAAAACTTGACAAACAAGACAGGAGAAAGGGTATTAAGATGAAAAGGAAATTATTTGACTGGTGGGTAGTTTTCTTTTCTGAATGAAAAGTGAAAACAGATAAGGAAAGCTTTAATAATATATCTACCGTATATTTTATAATTCCCACTGGAAGCGATTGAAATTTGTGAAGTATTCTGTGGAGGGAAAGATGTTATGCAAGCCAAACTAATGTGTTTGTGGTTGATGTTGCTGCTTTTTTTTTGTCCTTCTTTATGGTTTGGTTATGCTGTTGATTGTGTTTAAACTTTATTTGTTTGTAATTGTGGATTTGTGGCAATGCAGAAATTCTTCACCTTGTGCTTGTCATATAACACAGGCATGTTCAAAATGTCATGTCTGATATTCTCATATAATGCTCAGACAAAAACCCTCATCACTTGACCTTAATCGACCTTGACTTGTGTAATGCAGTGCAACTCCATGTTTGTCTGTTTCTGTTTGATGTTCTGTTTGTCATTCAACTGCACTGGTGAAAGTGAATAAACATATATTTTCAAAAAAAAAACTAATGTGTGTTTGCCTCTCCAGGTGCAGGTGAGGAGGCAGCGCTCTCTCCGGCCAAGCTGAGCAACAACGACGGCTCCAAACTGTTGACCTCTTCTCCGTCTGTCAGCCCGTCCCGAGGCTGGATACCGTCACCCAGCCACGACCCCCAGTGGTACCCCAGTGACTCCTCCGACTCGACGCTGGGATGCCTTCTCTGTAAGTCTCCTTCTACTTAGATAAACATCAAATACAGATACTATTATAATCTTTCAATGTTTCAATGTTTCAATGTTTGTTCATCATGTATTTTAGCTTAATTAATATGTGAAAACCACAGACTGCAGGGAAACTCTAAACTCAGCTTAGTGACATGACATCGTGGTCTGTGCAACGTTGAATGTTTTAATGCTCAGTAAATTCTACTTATGTTATTTGACAATAATAGCTTCATCAAATTGATGGTGCAGTTATAAATAATACAAATCTGCTTTTGATTAATGTAAGAATTATTGTAATGATAATTGGATTAATTAAATTAAGAAATAAGATGCTAGTCAAGTAAATTTTATAATAACAAAAAGAAAAAAAGATCTCTCCGTCCCTTCAAATGTTCATTACCATTACACACAGTAACACAAACGGCCTGTTGGGTCAGATTTGTTTCCACGCTTCATGGGAGCTCTTCGTTCTGTTCACGTTGTTTTTCTCTTTAACTTCCAGCCAGCATGGTGTCTCCTGATAAGGGCAGGCGGACCACCCTCACCCCCTCTGGCCCCTCCAGTGGCACAGCTTTGCTTGGTCCTAGCCTCCTGGACTGCAACTCCCATGATTCCTTTCAGTCCCGTGGCCTTCCTGATGTGGCAGAGGTAAGTCACGTCCTTTCACATCAACTCTATGTTCTGATATAAAATCAGAACATACATAAAATACTTGTTACAGAACACAAAGAGGAGAAAGTAATTAAATTCTGCTTATAGGGACTAATATGTATGGACAGATGGTAACACAAAAAATGTGTAAGTGTTAAACTTACACTCTACCAGTGTTGTAATGTAATGAAGTACAAATACTTTATCACTTAACTTAAAGGTGGAGTAGGAGATCCTAGAAAAGCTTTTTCGATCAGGCCACATTTTGAAATAACACAATTCGAAAGTCCTAGCCCCTTTTTCCATACTTATCTCTGAAGCCACGCCTCCAGAGCACAGAAACGCACAATGCTTGTTCTTTTCTGCCATAATGTTGCTGCAACTGTCTCGTTGAATTTAGCAAGCTGGCATAAGCTCTGGCTCTGGCGTTGTATTTTCTGTATCATAAATCGTTGAAGACTCTGAGCTCATGCTCGATTATTGCACCAAGAGGGGTATGCACAAAGAGGGGAGGGAGGGGCAGATGACATCATGATCTATTGAATTCGCTCGTGGCGTTCAAAATCATTGGATGGTGTTAATTACAGGATTGTCTGTGCCACAGGTGACTGACAATTTTAAATTTTTGTCAAAAACCATTTAATTACTTAGTTGCTATCAGGGTGTGAAGAGGATTTCAAGCAATGCAGTAAAAAATGCTCCTCCCCTACCTTTATGTAGAATTTTCACATATTTGTACTTTACAACTTTCAACTGGTCCCACAGACCAAAGACATGCAGGTTAGGTTAATTGGTGACTCTAAATTGTCCATAGGTGTGAATGAGAGTGTGAATGGTTGTCTGTCTATATATGTTAGCCCTGCGATAGACTGGCGACCTGTCCAGGGTGTACCCCGCCTCTCGCCCAAAGTCAGCTGAGCTCACCCGTGACCCTAGTGCAGGATAAGCGGTATAGAAAATGAATGAACTTTCACTTTTACTCTGATACTGTACATTTCCCCTAAGCATCTTGTTACTACAAAATCAAAAGACATTTGGGTAACACTTTACTTGAAGGTCTCATCATGAGAGTGACATGACACTTTATAATAGAATAATTTCATACATTCAAAGATTCTTCCTACCTCATTTAGTGTCTCAAATGCCAATCAAAAGTATATAAATATGCTGTGTTTGATCCTTGAATTTGTGCCTGGAAAGTCCTCAAAAAGCTTTGAAAGATTTGATTTTAAAAAAGATAAGGGAATCCTAAATATCATGCTTTACTGTTAGGAAGCCACAATAAAGTTCATAACTGCATACATTACATACTGCATACATCAGGAAAATCAGAAAAGTACAGTAAATATTAGATACCTTAAGACTTTAACACAAGTAATGTTCTAAAAGGACAGGTGACTTTAACTGCTCTACTTGTGGTCTGTTGGCACAAAGATAATGGTTCAACATGTCTCTTTGCTTTGTAGCACTTAGACTAAACAATGAGCTTGCTGTTCATCAACAGCGTCCTCAAACTTTAACTGACCGTCAGGGCCGGCAGAGTTTCAGTCCGACACATTTACAGTAGACAAATGTACAAAAAAAGTGCCTTATAACTCACCTCATTGTTTTTAAGGTGCATTCACACCAATATTTCAGCTCATTTACTCTGAACCAAAGCAGAAACAGACGGATTGTTGACTTGCTGCTGTAATTCAGAGCTCTTATTATTTCAGAGCTCTTATTTCATATCTCTTCTTTGTGCAGATGGACTCTCAGCTGGCTTGTATGATGAGTGAGAGCAGCGTGGACTACATCGCTCGCTTCAACGACCTGGCTCAGGAGCTGGCTGTGACCGAGCCCTCCATCCCTCCGCCCTGAGGAGGAGGAGAGGACGTGGCCCCCCCCACCAAATCATGGCCACCTGGACCTCCACGAGTTGCCGAGCGACCGTAGGATGGATTTCTCCTCAGTGTCCGGGCTGTCGGCCCCCGATACTGAAGAGAGAGGACTGTCGCGGAGAGAGAGCAGCTCCTAAAAGCCATCCCTGCCCTGTCTATAAAAGTGCAATAATTACAGTGAACCTTGACCATTGTGCAAAGCGAGTTCAAAATGTGTTGGTTTCACTGAACTGTTCTTTAAGGTGAAATGCCCTTTAAAAACAAACACTTTAAAAAAAAAACAAAAAAAACAACAGCGTTCACAAAACGCAACCTCATGTACAGGAAAATACTATGCCATATCTGAACAAAATATTTTCACTGAACGTCTATGTTTCTGCTCTTTGTGTGTGTGTGTGTGAGTGTGAGTGTGTGAGAAAGAGAGAGAGTGTGTGTGTGTGTCTTCTCTCTCAGATTAAACCCCCCCCCCCCTGCCCAAAATGTGTAAGTCCTCCATAATGTGCTGGTCAGATCCCAGTTGGTGGCGAACAGCAGTTTGAGAGTAGCGGCAGTGAGACGGACACTGGATGTGGTGAGATGCTTCAGTCTCTCCGGCGAAGCGCGACGTCGAGGTAAAGTCGTTCTGCTCATCCCACATCAGTTCAGGTCTTAATTGGTTGGATTTTAGGAAAACAGCCCCGCCGTGTGTGTGTGTGTTTGGAATCAGGTTCTTCATTTCTCACAGCCACATGCAAAATGGCAGCTTTTCGTTGGGGCGACCACATCTACACGTAGTCGCTCCGCAGCTATGTGCAACCCTCGACTTTTGTGCTGAAATCATATCAGAGTTCGAACTCCCATCAATTCTTCATTGCTTTTCATGTATATTTAGTTAACAATACAAACTGAAATGGCCTTTAGTTTGGTTCATTGGTGCATAAACGGGTTGCAAAGAAATATCAACTTCATTCTTTTATATTTATTTATCTTTCAGATTTTTGTTAATTTTTTTTTTTATGTTAATGGTATACCAGACATTTAGTTTTGGTCTAATTTTTAAATAACCTCGTCACAATAAACAGGAATCATAACGCGGATAAAGAAAGAGAAAAAAAAACGTTGCTCATTAATTGAGTTCTTTTCTCCATATTGTGATCAACTATATATTAATTTTAAATTAGACTAAAATATAAAATGTCAGAGGTACCACTTTACATTTCCAGTGGTATTACACTCCAGTTAAACTCCATAAGACTGAGCAGAAATGAAACACTAAAGCCATAGTTGACACTCCACATACTCAGGCATGTTTTCTTCATCTTTCTTTCATCACGAGTAAAAGGCTCTGATTGGTTGTGTGCTTGACACATTAATTGCCCATTGATAAGTATTGGTACTTAACACTATGGCTAAAGTCAACATGATTCTAAACATGTTCATTGTCCCTCTAACCTCAGCTCTCTGAGTGAGTGTGAGTGTTGAGTGTGTTTGTGATCCCTGTCGTTTTAACTGTGGACTACACACACACACACGTCACGCGATCAGTCCAAACTCTGACAGTGCATTCAGCTGTTCTTATCTTTCAATGAACCAGCATCATCAATATGCAGTATTGTAAACATCGTGTCTCAACATGTTAAACTTGGTCTGAGTGTAAATTGTAGGAGAGCTCTTTTTGTCATTCCACAGATGGGAGTGAGTATGTTGGTCTCCTTCAGCACCTTTGGGGGCTTTTGACTCTACAATGTAAAAGCTCTTGTGATGTTTCTTTGTTTATCTGAAAAGGCTTCATCTTCTCACACTAGAAAAACAATGAAGATGATTCTGAATAAGGAATAAACAGCAGGTTTTGTCTTTGAATCTGGCATGTGTTGTTTTTTTCTGTTGAAGGATTTATTTGTACAAATGGCAATTCCAGTATTCACTGCGCTTTTGTAACATAATGTAAATTGTTATTTGGACTATTTATTGTAACATTTCAGGAAAAAAAAGGTGTTTTTTGCTTAACTTAATATTAAGATGACATCTAAAAAGGAAAAACCTGTTGTTTAAAATTTTCAGTTTGTAAAAGGTGTTTTTATTCTGTGTATAAAGATAGTTATAAAACCAGCTTGTTTGTTGCATTCATTGTGTGTGTAATCTGTTAAAAACCAGTTCAAATGCAAACTATTACATGAGCAACATGTGGCCTTTGGAGAAGAAGACAAACTCTTGATTATTGACAGTAATACAGAGATAGCAGAGTGGTTTCTCTGCTGTTACACAGGACAGGAAAAGCATGGACGGACAGAGTCGAATCAAGCAATAAAACATCAACCACTCAAGTCAAACAGGAAATCAAGAAAAAAAAACTTGGCTCTGTGGTTCTTATTCCGGGCCGATACAGTACATGACGTTTCCTTCCTCTGTGTGTATTGTAATAGCTTTGTTTTGAGAATAATTTTCACACAGGTGCTCAGTGCACCATATGGATCAGATGACCCAGAAACAACTCATCAGGTGCTGAACCACATCCTACAGAAGAAACTAAAGCATGTGTTTTACAGCAGACTAAAAACATGACACCTTCATTCTGAATTTTGGTTGATAATGGGTTTTTTTTTACTCTTTTCTCTCAGTCATCATAAAATGTAGCAAGGTGGGATAACGGCATTGTATCTCAACACCAAAATCCCTGGTCAACACAGTCCAGAATTCAGAAAACATCATCACGCGATCATAGCTTCTTAACAGCTGAGGGTTCACTCTTGTTAGTAATAATTTATAAGCAGTGATTCGGAGGAAAAAGCTGAACAGCCTGGTCAACAAAAACATTTACACAAAATCAACCTTAGCTCCTGCTGCTTTGAACAGTGACTGCAGGTTTTTGCTTCGTTTCAGATGCTCTACCAGCAAAACAGCAAACTGTTACTGTAGCGCTTCATCCATCCATCTCCTTGTTTTGGACCATGTGACCCGACCGGTGCTGGTGAGCTGCTGGTCTCCACCTGGCGCTCTTCTCAGCCCTCATTGGTCTTTCTGTTTTTGCTCCTTGCGAGCGCGAGAGGACATGAGTCTGAAGAAGAGTGCAGGCCATAATGTGCGCAGGTAGATGGCCAGGGTGGGCTGAGCTCCTGCCAAAACAACATCTTTGCTCCTGTGGCGCACGGCGTTCAGAACGACCTGAGCCACGTCGCTGGGATCCCGACCTGAAGCTGTGGTTTTATCCAGAACTGAAAAGAAGCAATGAATCAGTGAGGCCTGCCATGTGAGGTACAACAGTTCAATTACTAGCATGATGTTTCCCATGATGTCACTTTTAACTTGTTTTGTTCCATTTTAGCTTGTTTTTTATCTTCTATTAATGTCTTGTGTAAAACACTTTGAATTCACAGTACTACGTTACTAACAAAACAATAAGAAGCACATACAGTGAAAATGGAAGGGAAAATATTTGATCTCCTGCCGATTTTGTAAGTGTGCTCCCCAACAAATAAATGGACGGCCGATCGTTTTCATGCTAAGTTTATTTTAACAGAGAGAGACAGAATATCAACTAAAAATCCAGAAATGATATCATCATATAAAGGTTATACATTTATTTACATTTGATCAAGTGAAATAAGGGAAAAAATCAGTGGGGGATCAAATACTTATTTTCTCAAACGTAGATGCTACTTACATCAATACACTGATGTAAATACCAAAGATTGTTGTTGTTTTTGTTTTGTTTTTTAGCCTAGATTATGTTTCAAATGTCAGTATTTCAATTCAATAGAGAGGGTATGCACTGCACCTCAAGACAGTCTGATGTGCATATAAAAACCCTAGCTTAAAAGACTGAACACTGAAAAGACAACAGTAAAAGCCCATTGAGGCAGACAATTAGGCAAGTGGCATCATTACTTTCGCCAAGGTGTTAATGTTTTTACCTGTGTTTGATTTTTTCCCCCTTGTGAGCAGAATTACACAAACTGTGGTTATTTTTAACCACTTTCCTTATCACTACAACTTTATTTTGACAATGTCAGCAGTTCAGAAATAATGTTTGGATCCTGATAAAAATAGATATAAGATCCAGATGATAATTCAGATGTGGTGGGAGAAAACCTTGGTGAGGCTACATCCACACACATTCACTCTGCCTTAAAGAGCTTTTTGTTGCACTAATTGAAAAGCTAACTGACATTGTCTTGTCTTCACTGTCAACACTCCCCAAACCTGTTTCCGTTGCCTCACCTCCATACTTGGAGCCGTCCCCTGTGACAGCGTTGACAGACAGATTGGTTTTGATGTAGCCGGGACTGATGACGCTCACTGGGATCCCGTAACGCTCCACCTCCGCCCGTAGGCAGTCGAAATAGGCCTGGGTGGCGTGTTTGGACGCTGCATCTGACCACAGTGTGGACAAAACAGAGTGCTGCTTCATCTCCCATCAACCTGACCGACTCAAGAGCCATTCATTGCAACCGATTTAGCAAAGGCTACTTACACGCTGATCTGTAAGGAATGGCTATTTTGCCCTGGACGCTGCTAATGACCACGATGTGGCCACTACGCCGTTGAACCATGGAGGGCAGGAGAGCTGTGAGAGGAGAAGAGAAGAACTAATCAATGGAGAAAATGCTGGTAAATATGAAATATTTTCCAGTCCCTGGTGAACCACCACTTCTTGGAAATCTGAAAATGTCTCTTATCCTAATCAGTGTAACCAAGGCAACACAGACACATCAGCAGAGAACGACGACCTCTACTCACATCTGGCAGCCGAAAGCTAGAAAACCGTTACCTCCAGTTCTTCTCACTCACCCTGAGTAAGAGCGATCGGCCCAAAGTAATTTGTTTCCATAACATCCCGTTGAACAGAAAGATGGGTGTCCAGTATGTTGCCACGGTAACTGATTCCGGCATTATTGATGAGGACATCCACTTGTCCGTAACATTTCAGGATCTCCTCTGCAGCTCTGTCCACTGTGTCTGTGTCAGCCAGGTCGAAGACAACGGTTCTGGGAGGGTAAGTCTGGTGGTCGAGCAAAACACAACAGTGTAGTGATCAGGCTGTTTCACATCATGTTACAATAATAATAACAATGCTTACACTATTAACAAAGGTGCGTACGCAGAGCTGAGAAAAGTAATGACAGTGATGGTGATAAAAAAGGTTTGTTAAAAAAAAAAAAAAGAGCTACTGTTTCATCAGAGAAGAAAGATCCTGTCATTAACAAAATTTTAAATGATAAAAGTCGTTAAGTGAAAGTACCAGAGACAATAGGAAAAAAGCTCAGAGCATTGTTGTCTTGTGCAGGAGAAAATTATGTTTTTGCTCTATAGGTCAGTCTGATTATGGAAAATATGTGTACACCGTTTCAGCAACTAATGATTATTGTTTGTCATCAATAAAACTGTGATATTTCCGTTTTTTTAAATCAAGAGATGGTGAAAATCTTCTGGGGACCATGAAGTGTCTCCTTCAGGCTGAAAAATTACTTAAACCTGAAGTTGTGTAGCTCGGGGTGTAACACACTGACCATTAATGCACTGAGTCATTTCATCTTCATACCTATGTGGTAAAGGCTTTAAATGTTCTGTCAACTCACAGATTATTTCCTACTTATTTCGGCACTGATGCACTTACCTGCTGCTTTGCGCCCGTTGAGCCTGCTGTGAGCTCTTGGACAACCTGCTGCAGACGAGCTGCATCTCGACCACACAGCACAAGCCGCGCACCCGCAGCGTGGAAGACTCGTGCACACTCTGCAGTATAAAAACACACCGCCTGTTAATATTCATCAACAGCATGGCATGTTAGCTCTATTAACAGAATACAACAATATGAATTATACAACTACTACCCAGCTGAAATGAACTGCTGTGATTTCATTTGCAAAGAGCTGATATGTGTAAAGTGAATTTAAGAAGAGTGGGGGTGTGACCTTTCCCCAGTCCAGAGCTGGCCCCGGTGATGACCACCACAGCATCCTGCAGAGCAGCTCCTGGTCTCAGGCGGCTTAATATCCGGTACAACACCAACACTCCCACACTTGCTAAAACCAGAGGCAACATTCCTCCTCCCAGGACCCGCTCCATGGTTCACAGCCCGCCTCCACACCAACTGCAACAGCAGGAGATTCAATTCAATATTGAATGAGGATGTTTCCCCAACTGCAACTGTCGATTTGTAATATTAAATTCTTTGCATTTTGTAAGAAGAAGTCACGAGACAAAAATGTCTGAAACAAGATTTATTATCCAGTATGTCTAAGATGTGCTAAATATTTATTTATTTCAAAAAATGTAAACAGCTGATGTTGTTGCAGTTCTGGTCTTCAGCAAATGAGAATTTGAGGAGAAAAATATCTTATTTGAATGGCAAATTAATAATAAGACTTTTTTAGGCTTAAAACAGGCCAAGGTGTGAACTATACTTGTGCTCTGTGAGCTTATCTTTTTCTCCCTTTCTCTGCCAAAAGGATCGTGGATGTGTTAATGATCATTTAGTTAATTTAAACTCTCACTTTGAACACATCAATGTGATTAAATTAAATTGACTCAAGAACACACAGTAAATAAATCAGTAATGATTCAGTTAGAGTCACAGAGAATAAGTAAACATGGTGTTTATCTTTTATTGTTTTGACTGACACAGTTTTATAGTGTAGGCACAATGACTGAAGACCCTAACAGAACATTAACCCCAGTTATTAACGCTGGTTAATGTGGGTTAAGTTTCATTTGGAGAATTTTCTGCGCATATCTAAATATTCATGAGGAAATACAACCACTGACACTGACTTACGGTACTGATGCTAGTTAAGCACATAAGTTAGCGTTATCACTTAATGAGAGGTTTATGGTGATGAAAGTGTACTTTCATCTTCTATAGTCGCACACAATATGAAATAATAAAACTACACATGACAGAAAACAGTGAGGTCTGTCCACCTCCACTACGCAGCCACAGAAACATGCTAATTAGCTGAGAGGATAACAACACCGTCTTTGTGGTTAGTAAACGACTAGCTGATGCTAACGTTGACGTACTTCCACAGTGTGATGAACTACTGACTGAAAACAGGGGAGCTCGACTCACCTGAGCTGTTGTCTTCCTGAAAAACCTCCAGCGTGAGTCCGTGGTGACCACAGAGGGGCACTTCCGGGTTGCTAAGGTAAGGTCGGGGTCGGGCAAACGACGCGAGGAATTGTGGGAGTTGAAGTTTCCGAGAGCTGGAAACGTAACGGCACAAACAGTTCTCTCGGATACAAATTCCTTGCGAACATTTCTTACAGAGTTGTCGATAGTTTTCTACGTCCAGGCTGGGTTTAGTGTCCAGGAAGACGAGCAGCAGCCAGGTAAACAAACCGACAGAGCTTTCATTTCATTTCATAACTTCACTTGTTGCTCAAGCCGAGACCCTCCTCCTCTCACCCTAGTTTGGTAACCAGCTGGGGGGATGATGATGGCAGAGCTGTTTCCAAAGAAAACTGTAGGCTATATAAGGTGATGGAGATATAATTATGAAATAAACATAAAAATATATCAACATAATAAGTTCACCACGCAAAAAAAATTGACTTGAAACAGTCTGACTTGACTTGAGTGTTGAGGTGAGAACTTTTCTCAAACAGATGATCTACTCTGTGAGATTCCTGATGGTACAGCAAAGTTTGGATGATAACAGGAAAAGGGGGCAGGATGGTCTACAGCTTGTGGTACTCCTATTCCGCCCAGGACCAGCAGTATCGCCCTAAATGAGTGACAAACAGTCAAACTCATGTCAGCAGGAGGTCAGCTGACAGATAATTAACCTGCTCCGGCTACAAACTAATAAGGTCTTCTTGGATCGTCCCTCTGAGAATCATTCCTCTGCTTCATGTGTTTCCACCCCACCCGACCCCCCCCAATCCCATCCTTTCATAGTGAGAGTCAATGGCACTGGAAGGTTTCACATGGTCTGTATGCATAAATGAGTTTTATTTTATTCACTTTCAAAACGAATGAGTTTCGGGCTCAAAACACTCTGAGCTCGTGGTTTTTCCAGGTCCAACACACACAGCGAAGCTGAGCCTGTAGAGTCAATGTGAACAAAGAGCACAGTTTGCAAAGCCAATCCTCTCCAGGTTTCAAGCCAACAGCTCGGGTCTCAGTCGTGTGAGGTGCTCCTCTCAGACACTGTACAGTTATCAAAAAAAAAAAAAAAAACTGAACAAAAACAAACAAAAAGCACCTTTTATCAGTGTCAAGAGTTGAACATTGTCGTGAACAACTGAGCTCTTTGCAACCTGCTGCGATCCTTTTAAACTAGTGTAAAACATGTTTCCCTGGTCACAATAATTGATAAGCTATTGTGATGAAACAAAGGCAAAACTTTTACATTGTGGTGTTATACTGCTCCCACTTGCAGCTGTCAGTTGGCATAATTTATGAACACACTTACTGAATCCTTGAAGTTCACAATTTATTTCTGATACATTGTTTGCTGGACCTCTTCAGGGATTTCATGAATAAATGTGCTACAAAAAAAAGGCAAAAACTTAAGTGTGGAAAGTCAACAATCCGTATTGTGCTAACCCTGATGAGACTACTGTTACTTTACTTTTTGTTCACCTTATAATTAGTATTTCCTCCTCCTGGTGACCAAAACTGCCAAAACAACTCATGACAAGCACCACGAAATAAACAGATCCAAGAAAATGTCAATTTAGATTCAGTTGTGTAATTCTTAGCTGTGGTTTCAAATAGTTTCTATTTTTAAATATCCATCAAGGGGGTTTGGCTTGATGTTAATGTAATATACATTATTAGAAGCATATGTGAAATATGACTTTCCAAAAGTTAGCATTTTCTCTCAAATGAGGACACTGAGCCACATAATTGTCACACAAGATCTTACTTGCATTCTTCAAACAAGAAAACCTACATGAACAAGATACAATCTCAAATAAGTTGCAGCTATTTGCTCTTTTCTGGACATCGTGTAGATTCCATATAATGAAAAAAAGTAAAATAAAATACAGAAAAGTGAGTTTGAAATCTCCTAATGTTTAATGAAAGGGTGATGTACTGATCAGCAAGAAAGGGGTACAGTAAAACTACAAGGGAAAGGGGAAAGAGCTTGGTACTCAAAAATGTCTGTCCATTTCAACTGCAACACGATTCAGTCCAGAAGAACTGCTGCCATATACCCTTGTGCGCTAGCTTGTGGTGTGTCAAGGATGCAGGTGGAGGGCACAGGGGAGGAGGCGCAAGGGTACTACAGAGATAAATGTGGCGCGGTTGTCACATAGAAGTAAAGGAAATGCAAGGGAAAAAACAATTCCTTCTAGTTTTTACTATATCCCTCTGATCAAAGTTCAAAATGGAAGCACCCACCACATGTGTGGAGCTAACTGCTGGGCCTGATCGTGACTTCCACTTTTCTTACATCTGGGGGTGAATAGGTTCTGGGTTTTTTTGTTTTTTGTTTTTTTTTTCCTTTTTCTGTTGGTTCTTATACCTTCTTCAGAGTGCACTCATACAGCATAGAGTTCGTAGATCTTCTTGGCGCAATACGCCAGGGCAGCCAGTGCTATCGTATTATGGAGTCTCTTTCTGTGGACGTCATCCCTGCGTACCAACACCACAGGCGTCGAGGAGGTGAGTGTATGCAGGGGCAGCCGCGAGAGTTTTTGGCTGTCATATTCCACCTGGTACTTGCAGCAGGGGTCAAACTGCCATGAAATCCCGTAGAGGGCGGCGCAGGCCACGCTGAGGGCACCAGCGGGCAACGCCACGTAGCGCGAGTATTCAACCGGTAGTGAAAGTGGCGTCAAGAGGCAAGCTGCGCCTGACAACACGGCCGTCTTGTGCAGGCAGTTGCCCACTGTAATCCAACGGGCCGTCTCATCTCCGATGCGCGTGGGCTCGATGACAATGTATTTATACTGGGCCTCCAGTGCCTGTTCAAGCTCGTACTCAAACTGGTCCTGTGCATTCTCCCCATTGTAGATCTCATGCACAATGTAGCAGTCTGTCGCCGCCATCACTCCCCTGTGCAGAAAAAGAAAAACGGGCAGGGAACAGTGAGCAAAAGGACTTTTTTGGAAACAGATGAATTTCGCCCATGACAACAGATATTACTACTGTAGCACATACGTAACCTTTAACTTGCATATGTAAATGAT
Organism: Trachurus japonicus; assembly: GCF_045865225.1. Classification (NCBI taxonomy): domain Eukaryota; kingdom Metazoa; phylum Chordata; class Actinopteri; order Carangiformes; family Carangidae; genus Trachurus; species Trachurus japonicus. Next base: position 20,661,900 of record NC_140914.1, on the reverse strand, counting down.
ACATCTGGTTTGAGCAAATACAGAAATAATGGCAACTAAAAATAAACAACAAGCCATATGATTCTGTTGAACAGTGGCAGGATTTATTTTCACACTTAATATGTTGGTATGAATCTGTAACAACAACAACAGCCCTGTATCCATGATCAATAACTTTATTTTCTCAGTGTCTATTTAAAGTTACACTTTAGGCCTATGACCTCCAGAGAATGAGGCATGGTGTGGAGTGTGTACGTGCTTTTACAACATAATGACTCAACACAATGACCTTTTTAATAAACCTGACCATAAAATGACAAGTTGTGTGAAGCATCCGATGTGAGTTAGTAACGAACACAACCTCTTTGTTCTGGAGTAAACAACTAAAAACTACGAACTATTTTCATACGATCATCCATGTAGATGATTAATCGGCTACTGTTTTCGGCTCCATCTCATTTAAAAATCGATCATTTTACTTGGTACTCTGTAAATCGTGATTAATTACAAGTTAGAGGTGTGTGTGTGTGTGTGTGTGTGTGTGTGTGTGTGTGTGTGTGTGTGTGTGTGTGTGTGTGTGTGTGTGTGGCCACAGTCAGGCCTTCGGTGCATGATGACAACATGACAGGCAAAGCCAGACGGTTGGATAGATAACAGGCTGATTTGGCTACTAGGAGAGCGGGACGACGATAAAGGGCTCTAAAAAGTCATATTGAAACCCAGCAAAAAAAAGCATGTTAAGATCGACGAGCACGGAACATAATGTAGCTAAATGCAGGTTAGGGTTTAATATGAGCCGACTCGTTTCCAAAGTGGAAAGTTGGAGGACTGGGCAGCTAAGTTGAGGAGCGATTTACTTTGAGCACAGGTCGACAAACACAGCGGACAACAGCGTTAGCTCAGCCTGAATTGTCCGGCATGTGACCACGCAGCGTAACAACAGCACCCACCCAAAGCTCCGCAAAAACCCAACTTTTCTCGCAGTGAATCGGTCGCTGTGAAAAAACCAAAACATCACATGAGCTGCTAGTTTGTTTCCTCGCTAACGTTAGCTAGCTGTGTGCACGTTAGCCCGCTAACATTAGCCAACCGTGGGATAAATTTCTCGCTTGTCATGTTGGCATTTGATTTTGAATCCCAAACGACGTGCAAGTTTGGTGTCTGGCGAGTGACGAAACCGACAAAATGATTTATCATCATAAAACATTTTCGTTTAATGGCCAAGATGTGGAGTAACTGACCTCTCCCTGCTTACTGGGACACCGCGCCTCCTTCCCAGCGACGCCATGTTGGAGATGCAACTGTGATTGCAGTTGACGTATGAGGGCACTCAGCCTTATGGGTAATGTAGTGTGTCAGCGCGGTCGACGTAACGCTCGCACACGGGAAAGGGGACTACATTTCCCATGGTGCTCTCATGCCAGGATACCTGCCTTTACGTATTTATTATAACACCGAAGTTTGAGAGGTCAGAGCACATTCTAAATAGAACTAACGCAAACGAACGCAGTTACGTTTGTTTATAGCGTAATAATTAATCAAGTAACTGGACATCAAACAGACGCGGGAGCCATTTATATATTTAAGTCGTCAATCGCGAGCACAGTTAAATCGGTTGAAACACCTTGTATATCGCAAAAAAAAAATCTGTCTTTTGCGATTATATTGCTATTTGTAAGTTTATTGGTACTCACCCATATTGTGCGCTCGCTCGCCCTGCGTCTCTGTCCCCGTGCACTGGTACGAGCTGCCAGTCCGCGTGCCACCGTAACCCGAGGCGGTTTGGATAAAACTTCCCTAATGGCTTCGATCAGGAATCTGAGATCAGCTGAAACCAAACGCTGCACCAGCGGCAACTATTGTAACTGCTTAAAGGGACGCGCGTGACGTATAATCTAATCAATAAGGAATATCTGTCTACGTGCCACGGCTCCTCTAGTCCAGGACCTGAGATATTTTAAGGCCCAGATCATCTCAGTGTGTATGAATTCTTAAAATACCAATTCAACAAATCAATAAGCTTAGTAATCATGATTGAGGCTGTTGGGGACCCAAGATTTGTAACACACAGGTCAGGAGTCCGTTTATCTCAACTATAACCTGACCTCAGACCCTTTTTAATTATTTGGATTCATATTTTATATCGATTAACTGGTCAATTCTATTTTCAGTAAGTTTAGCATTTCAAAGACATGGATGTCTAAAAGATGTTGTCAGAGCCATCTCCACACTGTCACCATGTGAGTAGTGACTCATGAAGTTATGTGATACTCCGTGTTTGTTTAGCTGTTTTACTGACCACTAAAAGTCAAGCATGGGTCAAGATCTCACTTAATTCAAAACACTGCTCATTTTTCTGCTGACTGGGACTATTGAATTTCACTGTCTACTCGTGCTGTTCCCAACACTGCCACCAGGTGGCGCCGAGGCCTTTATATAGGCTACAGTACAGTTACATTAGTATCCTGAAGCAGCTCTGTGTTTGTAGTGATGACTCTTTGAGGAGAGGTGTTTGGAGGTGGCCATCAACAAATCAGACATAAAAGCAGACCTTTTTCTTTTCTTAGGCACAATCTGCACAGTTCCTGGTCTGTATACACTTTAGTTTTGATGAACTGTTCTGGTGCCTTGAGATTCAAATCTGCACATTGTATGAATACTGGGAAAGAAAATGAACAGTTTTTAGTGTGACAAAGGGCTCAGTTGAAGCATTGAGCAGCCACAAACAAGATATTCTTATCACTGTAGTGATAAATGCTCACATGTTATGCATATATACTTTGACATTAATAATGTAATAAGTACTTTATTTACTGACAAAAATGAAAAAGAAAAAAAAAGTCTCAAGCACAAAACAATGTAACTGGATTGGTACATTTTCCTGCATTTTGAGGAACCACTTGCTCACATATTAAATCAGGCATTTATTTCCTTTCCATAAAACACACAGAAATATAAACAAAAACACAGAAAATGAAACAATACCTCAACTACCTTGGCCTATGAACAGGTGTGAGCCACCTATAGGAAAGTTTTATAAAGGGAAAGAAAGATGTTTCCTGTAATGTCCTGTCAGTGATTCTTGAAGCAGATAATCTGCCTTGCATGTTGATGTCTGTCCTGCCAGTGTGTGCAGAGGAACCTGAGCTATTTTTCTCCTCAACACTTTAGATTGTCATCAGCAAAAAGCTCCTGAAGAGCCATAAAAGGGAAACCACAGTAAACTATTTTAGTCAGTACAATGTTTCTTTCAGAATGACCTTTACCGTTTTGATATCAGCTGGCTAAAGGAGCCTTGTGGGTAAGAGAAACAAAAAAAGTAAATGAAATGACAGGAAAAAGGAAGCTTCAGCCATCCATCATCACTTCCCTGAAGAACAGGTCAACGGACGGTTTCACGTCATACAAAGTAAATGCCCTGAATGAAGCAGTGCTGGTTTCAGCAGAGATATTTATCTATATCCAAGTGTTGTGCTGCACAGTGATGAGCTTCACACCCAATCTATCATGTGTATCTGTAACATTTAACGTGTACAATGGAGAAAACCGTTGAGCTGATATTACTCACAGAGCTTCTCAGTTTGTATTCTTTGGTTTTTAAATCCCTGCACCTTTGACTCGTCAATTTATACCTCTGCAGTAGGTTTCTGTTACTGGGTGGAAGTGGACAGACTAGTTTGAGAAGTTGGGAAAGCGAATTTCTTAAAAACATATAATATTTTTTTAAAAACTATTTGTTACTCTTCTATGCCAATGCCCCTTTGCAATTACCTAGAAAGAAATGAGTTTGATATTTCAAAGCTGCATGTAGCATTCATATATTCATAAAAAAAATTCTAAAAGTGGAAAGTAAATAGAAAAAATAATAAACTCAAAGAATATCAAAATGGGGGTGAAATATAAAAGTCAGCATCCCTGCTTCCGCACAAACCCTCCAAAAGAAAGTCAGCTGCTTGGTCGTCTTGTAGTGCTGCTCAAACCCGAGTCCAAAGCAGGACAAACATAGTATTGGACTGACACATGTTCTCAGTACATACGTGACACTTGCTTACAGTCGGTGATGGATATACAACTTGAATGTCTCTGTGTGAGGTAACAGGCTTCAGTTTGGTTTGGTTGGTTTGCTCGTGTTTTCCAAGTCCTGACCAGCTGATTCGCTTTCAGTTTCTGATGGCCGTGCTTTCCCGTGTTATGCACAATAACTGATCCGTCAGTTCAGCTCACGGTCGTCTTCTTCGCCATGAGGTCAGTTGTCTCTGGATTCACTCAGTGTCATGTTGAACGAAGCCTGGAAGGTCCTTTTATTGTTTATCAGCCTGTAACTTCACAGCACGCTGCTGCTGCTGTTGCTGCTGCTGTTGCCGCACAGTCTTTATCTCTCTGGAGTCTCTTTCTCCGTGTCTTCTCCGTCACAGCCACGTGTGTGTGTGTGTGCGGTCATTGATAAATATGTTCAAAGTACTGAGGCTGAGGATTTTCTTTGACATATTTCTGAATGTACCAGCAGGTCAGGTGGGCTTTCAGGTCCTCTTCTACCACAAAATCCATGGCTGCCTGCCATCACACCAGGGTAAAGTCATGTTTACATTGCTCTTACAAGCACTTTATCAGCAAACACATCACATTAACACTAATAGATGTTTATATTTGAGCATTTGTACAACGCTTATCGTTAGTCTGACTGGGGTTCATGTGCCAACAGTGTCATACACTTCAGTCATTACATTACCATTTGAAATGAAGACATGCTGGGCTACTGTACACACAATATACTGGTTTTCCATTTCAAACTATTTTTCAAATTCTGCATGTATAGGTGCTTAACGATAAAAGTTGTTTGGGCTTTACCTTGGCCAGGTGTTTGGCGATTCCTCTCCCTCTGTAAGCGTCTGGAACTTCAGTGTGCTGCAAGTCCACTGTCTTTTTCCCGACATATTCATAGAGAAGAACTGCACGATCATGTGATCCTAGAGGCAGGAAGAGGTCACAGCTCTCAGTTGTGTTCAGTTTGTCTCCATCCCACACAGTTTCTTAGAGTTTACACACATCGACTTGATCCCACTATAGCAGGCAGTTCTTGTAATACTTGCAAATACAAGTCAGAATGTTTGTGAATGTAAAAATGTTATGCTTGATAAACTCTAAAAACAGACATTTATATCTTTGCGTGAGGCCATTGTCTAAGTCGCTGATCAAGCTGTGTTATTAGCTTATTATCTACTTATAATACTGCAACAGGGCAGCTGAGTAAGTAATGTGATGCAGTAAACATCTAATAAACATGAAACAATGGGTTCACTGCTTGATAGAAACATTTCCCGGTCACCAGATACAGACAGGAGCTTGTGGACAGGAGATAATGTATCTGGGTGGAGAGTAACAGAGACTGATAAAGATCTGGGTTCAGAGGAAAAAGCAGCATCCTCTTTCTTGCTGTAAACATGTTGGATGTTGACGTAATGTACAAGATCATCTAAATTCTTACGTGTTCAAAAGCAATTTCCATAAAATATATATATATATGACTCTGACCTGGAAACACACACACATACATGAAACATCTCTTTTAGTTTGTCACACACCAAATGATTGGATGCAATAACAGAAGGCAGATTATAAGACATTTATAAATAGTGAGTGTGGGAAGTAGATAAATGAGATGATTGACGTTTTGTTTGTGTTGGTGTAAGGGACACTCATTTGAAGGACAATTGATAGTCACAGTCGTTGTGGCTGCTGAATGCTAATGAAGGTTGTGTTTGCTTTGAAGAAGAGAGTGCAGGACAATAAAAAGCTGCATGGTGGAGTTACAGGTTGAAGGAAGAGCAACAGCTTTGACAGGAGACAATACCTGAATAAAGACACGGTGACACTGAGACCGTGTTATGTGAATGACGCCTCTGTGTCTGAAATGGCAGCTGGGTTTATCAATAAAGACACGACGACGATGTTAGCAGCAGCAGCAGAGGGAGAGAGAGAGAGAGAGCGAGAGAGAAAGCTACAGCAAACCTCTGCGCTAGCGTTAGCTCGCTGCTAGCATGCTAATGTTTACACTTACCGTTTAGTCTTATGACAAACTGTCGACGCTTTCTGTCGTGCTCCACCTGGATCTGAGAGTTGTTGGCGTCGAAGGAGGAGTGGGTCTGTGCGGCCTGAGCCATGGCAGCTCGCTGGTTGGACGGTGATAGCTTATGCTACTCTTTCTCTCCCTTTCTTTCTTTCTCTCTCTCTCTCCAGCGATGCTAACCCCAAACGGCTAACGTGAGATGATGAACGGTCAAACCAAAACACCGTAGACATCGATACACAACACTGCAGCCGACGAAATCAGCTGTGAGGTCACGTGTCGTCCAGCCAATCAGCGCCCGAGCTGCTGCAGAGGAGGAAACCACTGCACAGACAGACAGAGCACACAGGGAGGATGCTACAAGGCTAAGTCATGGATCCATTGGGCTAAAATCAAAGACTAATAGATTGCTGAAGTATCAATAATCGTTATACACACCGTTTGATATTAAACTAAACTGGATGAAGGGAAATGTTTATGTTCTTCAGTGGGTAAAACTGCTTTATTACAAGCAAAATGTCAGAATTGACATAGTTACAAACTTAGAGAAGTAAAAGTAGCCTACATTAAAAGTAGCCTACTAATTGTCACCAAAGCCATACAAGGCTCCAGACTAATTTAGGAGCACAGTGGCCCCATCTTCGGAGTGCAAGCAGAAAATGTAGGGACGCACACCATAACTTGACTTGCAAAGCATATCACATTTCATTTTCATTCATGATCCTAACATAGCCTACATAAGCCACCAAATGACAGATACCAGATTCTTTGAGTTGCCCCGTCCATATGAAAAAACCTTAGGCGGCTAATGGTTGCACACATCCAAGTAGGCCTAGATGATAACATTTACTTGTACAGTCTCAAATCTTAGAGGCAGTCTGGAGCCCTGCTGTATATAGCCTAATTTAGTTAGATTTAATTTGTGATAACAGAGATGACAGTGAGTAAATTAAAGCCTCTGAATGTCCTGTTTGGCTGCTGCACTGTGTATCAGACTGTTGCTAATTATTCATTTTCATTTAATTGGTTGTTTAGTTTAATTTTGAGAAATGACACCCATAGTTTAAAGTTCTGTGTGTGTGTGTGTGTGTGTGTGTGTGTGTGTGTGTGTGTGTGTGTGTGTGTGTGTGTGTGTGTGTGTGTGTGTGTGTGTGTGTGTGTGTGTGATATAGAAAACATAACAGGGCCATCATGTAACATTACTGGTAACGCCTGCTTTTCGTGTTGTGATGAGTCGAAAAGTCTGCTGTTGGTTGCATTTTACTTTTCCATAACAAACTAATGATTTAAAGTCATTCTATCCTTAAATTAAGCAATTTACATTTTATTTATATAAGAACCAATCACCACCTCAGTCTACAGTCTCAAAACACACACAAATAAATCAGTTAATTAGGTTAAGCACTCTTAATTGCATGATGTGATGCAATTTTGAATCCACATTATAAAAGACCATTTTTTCTTGGTGTATAATAAGTCTTCTTCTTCAGACTAGTGATGGCTGTACTAATTATATTAGTTTTGGATGGGTCAGATCCAGGTCAGGTCAGGTCACAGATCCACGGTGACAGATGTGTCGCTGTGTGTCCTCAGCAAAAGTCAGACCCCTCTCGCCCAGACATGAGTGAGTTTGAGTTTGCTTCTTCTACTTTGGATTCTGATGATGTAGAAACAAATCCTATGTCTTGATATTGACTTTATCAACATTTGTACTGTTTCTATACTTTAAATGTAGGTACGTCAAGTTCACTAAAATTACTGTGTAATAATCCTGTTAAGCTGTTGGCCTAATCCCACCGAACTCTAATGGAGTTTGTCAACTCTGTATGGGATTAGCCTACAGTGTGTGTGTGTGTGTGTGTGTGTGTGTGTGTGTGTGTGTGTTTCCATAGGACACAGTTGCACAGACCTGGATGTCATTTGTTTTTTGTCGGACATTGAGAGAGTGCGCTTGTTTCTAGACGGATCAATGATTTTCTAGGTTGGTGTTTTCTCATTTCTGCTAAGAATGATGTCCAAGAAGCCAAGGTAAGTCTCAGGAAACTAATTAGTTAATTATCACGGATGTCCCAATAGATGTAAATGAAAAGTACTTAATAATGTATAGTTTGGCAGACACCACTTCTGGGGCTGATCATTTAAAAACAAAAGTCCAGGACATGACTATATTGTTTTTGTGTATTAGATTTGTAATATAATAGAAGTACAGGGAGTATCCTCATCTGATTCAACAGCTGATAGATTGTGAACATGGATCACTTCATTTTGATGTTTGCCTCTTTACTCTTACAGGACACTTTGAGAAAGACTTGTTATTTTATCAATGTAAGGATCACTCAGACTGAATGGTGCTGTTTTGAATTCCAAATAACTATTACAGAAGAAAGGAGTAAAATGATAAAAAAAATAACCAGCACTCATCACTGAGGTGTACGTTCAGTGACACAAGCCTCACAAGTAACAAGAATATGGTTTAATTAATAAAAGTAAACATTGTGAGTTTTGCTGAACTGCTTTAATCTCATCAATGGCAGGTGGCATGAAACTCTGGTTAAGACCAACACACCTGCTCAGAAGAAAGAAGGGAAGGTGAGTATCTATTTTCAGATTGGCCTGAATAGGAAACTCAGAGTGAGAGCTGATTTATTTATTGCATTTATTAGAATACATTGTTAAAAAATCGACATTTCTATTCATGTGGTGAGGGATATTATTTGATCTCAGTTCACAACGGAAGCATCGCATGACTTAAAATATTAACTTAATTTTGCTTTTAGAAAAGTGTATTTTTCAGGGTTGTTGATGTTGAAACACATTTAATCGCTTTAGATTTGAACAGCAATTTAAAACATGTACGGCTGTTTTCACTATGTGATCTAAACCAAACTCATAAATATAAAACTGAGATATTCAAAAATGGGCAATAAAACAATTGAACTCTTTTTGTGGTTTTATTTGACCCAGTTTATGAGACAGTTCTATGTGACTGGATCTGCTCCCAAGTATGACAATGTGTTTCATAAGGTCTGTAAAACAGCACCCTACATCCCCTCCTCCAGTATAACCAATACATATAATATCAGCTGTATTTATGTAATATTAAACATGATCAGGAACCTTTGAACACTTTGTTATGTGTTCATTTAACACAGATTCTGTTTCCTCCGAGTTGGTGCGTGTGTTTGCGTGGCTTTGGTTTGATTTATGGAGCCATTAATGGCTGAAGATCAAATCAGTGCAGTTAAACCCTGTACAAGTCGCAAAGTCAGGGCTTTGGAGCCTCTTCTAATTGATTTCTCCGTCACAGATTGATTACCTCTGCAGTTGGTGAGGTTGCATCTACTGAGACTGGAATAGACTTCCTATGTCTGATTGCTCTCCAATGCTCAAGTGTGATTAAGTTTAATGTGTGTGCGCGCGTGCATGTGTGTGTTGGTCAGATGGTACTTAAGCAAATTAAGAGCTCTTGTGAGGATTAAAAGGTCCTCTTCAGTGGTGATTGGATTGCTTGTGTCAAGTAGTCCAAGCTGGGATAGGGTGAGGAAGAGGTGCGATGTTTGACATCTAAATATTGTCATCCCCATAACTGAAAAACAGACAGATCTTTTTGTGATTTACTTCCTTAGGGAATCACTATTAAACTCCCCCCTCCCTACCCTCTCTCTTTCTCTCTCAGGACCCATCAGCAGTAGCAGCACCTGGTGGTAGTAAACAGACATCTAAACCCTGTGGTAGGAGCAACAGCCTCAACAACAGAGGAGGGGACTGGACTGTTAGTGGCAGTAAAGCTGGAGGCAGTTTGAAAGCAGGCAGCACCAGAAGCAGCGTCGGCCACCAGGGCTCCAAGCAAACATCTGACCGGGGGAGAGCAGCTCTCCGTCTGTGCAGCAGCCGCAGCTTCTCCTCCCTCCACACGTCCTCCCTGACTGCTGCTCCGTTCATGAGGAGCAGCCGCTCTCTCAGCAGACTTGACCAAACATCCACTGGACAAGGTAGATTCATCAGTGTGTCATTCATGATTATTTCTTTGTAGTTTTTAATTGCTCATTTCTACTTTGATATGATGAATTTCCCCTTAATATTTTACCATACCAAAGATGTTGATAAATAGAAAATTAAAAAAATTTAGATTTAAGTAGATGATGATGAACATCACAAGGAAACTTCTTGAATAGTTTCTTATCCAGCTCTTATTAACTGACTCAGACCAGGCAGCTCCAAAGTCACACCTTAAAAAAGGACAGACGTCGGAGAAGAGAGTCCTGGATTCTGGCTGTTTGTCATCATCTGGGGAAAAAAACAGGTTTGTTGTTGTTGTTTTTCATTTTATTGTTGTTCTGTAAAATGTTTTACTTCATGGATATGATGTCCAGTCAGTAAAACTTGTATTTGTCCGTTCCTCCTTTGTTCAGGGGAAGCAAAGATCATCATCATGGTGATAATGTGGAGAAGATGAAAACACGCAGCTCCTCTGAACCACTGGAGTCATGTCATCACCATAGCGACAAGGTGAAGGAACAGGTAGGCTACATTAGTTTTTGACCCTTCGCTGTTGGAAGTGAATGCATGAGCTCTAGGCCTGTATCAATATCGGCTCTCTACGCGATGTGGCCAAAAGAAATCATGGCGCTGAATAGAGGGATGAAAAGCAACCACATGGCCTGACAATCACAATCACACAATCACAATCACAATATATAACACGTTTTATAACCGTAACATTTTTAGATATCACAGTTTTTTTTGTTCAATAAGAGCATTTTGGATCCTCTCTCTGCTTTTAAGATAGAATATAGTCATTTGGAAACAATTATGTGTCTCTACAGATAAGGTTGGACATTGCTGTTGCTGTTATTGCCCAATTTCTTAGTTGTTATAAGAAATATTTTAAATTAATACCAATCAGTGTATCTATCTGGTAGCGCTATTCAAAACCAACAAAAGTTGGTGTGCCACAGGGCTCACAAAGGATCCCTGTGGCACACCAACTTTTGTTGGTTTTGAATAGCGCTACGAGTTTACCTACGCTGTTTACCACTAAATGCCAAATAATGAGTTTTAGACTCAGTTTTTTCACAGTTTTCTATTGACAATAATGGATTTGCTAGTGCATTATTTATTATCATTGATTATCTCACTACTTAATGCCAACAAAATAGAATGGTTGCTTTTTCTTATGTCCCTTGCTGTTTGCTTGTGCTTGTGTCTGTGCACGTACGGATCAGGATTGAATGGTTTCTATGTTTAATATGTTTCTGTTGTATTGGATATTTGTGTATTTTGCTAAAGACATAAATGAAAGACATTGAGGTCGAAGTCTTTACCCTCTTTTCTGTGTCAGGAAGTAAAACAGAGTGTTCCTGACGTCAGTCGCTCGTCCATCCCTCGGTACCAGAGGCTTCAGGCCTCTGAGAGCAGAGGTGTTAGGACCTTTGCTGTGAGTCTTATTATGACATATTCATTAAATCACAATTTCTATCATTTTTACTTATTTTAAACGCATTTAAAAAAAAACATGTATGGTGGTGTTATTTCATATTGTAAAATATAGTGGACTATGTTTATTCTTACAGTATTACCAGGTTTGTTATATTCAGTATTTCTTTGGTATATGGTAAATAAAATGCTTTACTTCCTCTTCAGTCTGGTCTACCCAACTTTGACAAAGGCTGGTTCATGCGGCAAGATGCACCTGGACAGGTGAACTGACACTGTCATGTTAGGAGGTGTGGTAAAACGATTTTAGGATGTACAAGATGATCTTTTTCTGCTTGCTCTGACCGTGAATGTGTCTCCTGTAGTGGCAGAAACGCTGGTTTGTCCTGACTGGCCAAATCCTGAGGTTTTACAGAGACTCAGTTGCTGAAGAGGTGTGTTGGTATTTAGTTCTGTGAGATGAAGATTAATATTGAACAGGAAACGCATTTAGTACGGCCATTCCCAAGAGAAACATTGACCAGCATTAACGAGTTAATGTGTGATTTCAGGCAGCTGATGTGGACGGTGAAATAAACTTGTCCACATGTTTTGACATCACAGAGTACCCAGCTCAGGAGAACTGTGGTTTTCAAATTCATGTGAGTTCAGTAGTCGCTGTCATTTACACTAAATGGATAAATAGATGGTTAATATGATTTAATTAATCAATATGAATTTCTTTAATATGTGGCATGAAGTGTGAGGGGAAACATACAGGGAACTGCCCTGATTTTTAGTGATGGAGGAGAAATTGATTTTCTTTGTCATGATTTAATTGCACCCACATAATAATGGCTCATTAAATGTTTAAACCAATAAAGTAAAGGCACGTGCGGGCAGTCTTTCAGCATCACCTCTGGATGAAGCTGCTGGTCGGTTCATCTGCTGCTCACACTGTAGATTTTCCAGATGGACTGTTGGTGTTGTGGCTTCATGTGAAGCGACTGTGGACCTGGATGAACCGTGTGGTAGCAAATAAATTGTGCTCTACTTTTCTTTTTCTTTTAGACTGAGGTTTGTGTTATTTTGCTCCAGAGTCTGGTGCAACACGGAGTCTTGCTGCAGCTCTGATGGAAACACATTGTCTTCCATGTTGGAGGAGTGGCGTCCGCTCTCATGTAGACAGTTCACTGTGCTTCTTGCAACCCCACCCCACCCTACATATGTTGTCTCACATCTCTTTCTTTATTTGATCCCAAGATCAAATATATATTGAAACTCAGAGAATGAATGAAACACTTCTCCATGGCCCAGGTCATAATTTACACAGCTAACACGTTGATCTGCAACAAAGCTCAAATCTCCTTGTTGTTGTTGCAGTTGTTTGGAAAATTGAAGGAATTCCAGCAACAGAAGTGATCTGATTTACATCCAATGTGCCAGTCTAATTCTTGATTTCAACAATCAATACTTTATTGGAAAAATTACTTCTCAACAAACATTTCCAGAGATATACTGCAGTACCTGACAGGTCTTTAATATTTCCCCATTACTGAGGGTCAATCAAGGTAACACAGCAGTTTAAATAAACTGTGAGCTTGTGTCATGACCTTAACTTTTACAACCAACAGATCCTCCATTGTAATATTGAATCATATTTCTCTTCACAGACCAGAGATGGTGTGTACACTCTCAGTGCAATGACCTCTGGGATAAAACGTAACTGGGTCCAGGCGGTGTTGAAGAACGTGAGGCCCAGTCTGACATCTGATGTCAGAAGGTAGACGGACAGAGTATAAAACTTACAGATGTGATATGCCTTTGTGATTGGATTTAAAGTATGTATGTGTATAAAGTCTTTGGAAATTACCCTATGTAAAGCAATTCCTTCTCTTTTCCTCACAGCTCCCTTGCCGAGCAGACGAGTCAACAGAAATCAGCAGATTCAGAGACGGCTGAGGCGTGTAAACCTGAGCATCCAAATAGTTGTTTAGAGGAGCACAGACACAGTGAGAGGGGCGAGGAGTCTCATCGACAACAGGAAGAGCAGGAGAGCAGACCGCAGCCAGAGCAAGAGCAGAGATCTGCTGATGAAAACTCTGCTCCGTCTCCCATCGGCCCTCTCCCCCATGTGAAGGAGGGCGACAGTGCTTCCTGTTGTCAGTGTCCACCTCCGGTTGGAAACGCACAAACTGGTGAGTCATAGAAGAAACTGAGACAAATGAGAAAAAGTTATGTTTTAGCCATTGCTTTTGGTCCAAAATGGAAATTGATGTAGATTCCTACTGTTTATGAGTGTTATATTCTGATTTACTAGGCTATATTATACATATACATTACATCCAATCAGTCAGTTCTGGATCTAATACAATTGAAAGTCACATAGATTTGAATGCTGTGTTGTATGTATGGCTGATTAGTGTGCAATAAAATGCAACAAAAAATAATGTCCTTCATAGACATAGGGGGAGACATACTGTACATCAGAGCACATTGCTTCAATACACATGATATTGTGCAAATTTTATTTTTGTGTATGTGCTTCTATGTGCTTCTCTGACATCATTGTCATTGTGTGCAGAAGAAGCTGTAAGTCACAGCTCCACCCCCACAGAGCTGCTGTCAAATGATGAACATTCAAACATGAGGAGAGACGAGCAGCAAGAACCAAAAAACACCTGTGAGTGCACGAAGGACAAGGACACTGTGTGTCTGCTGTATGATCAGCAAACAGGACAACTTCTCAAAGAGGTACGACTGTCTGTGTGTGCGTGTGTGTTCATACAGTCTCACCATCAAGACAATTAAAGAGGAACTATGTAAGATTTTTACCTAAATTAAACAGCTTTGGAGTAATTGTGGTGAAAAGACTTGTTACGGGGAGAATGGAGGCTCCCCGTAACAAGTAACGTAGCTTCTCTTGGCCGAAAACCAACCTTGCAAGATCAGCGCCTCCGACCCGGTGTCCCAGCTCTCATCTCGGCAGCACCGCAACACAAACGCACCCTGTAACCCATAATCTCTTGTTTATGACAGATAAGACTAAACGTATACACATTGTAAAACGTATATGATATATAACTTTATCCACTGTTACATGGATTTCCTTCTCGCTGGCTTTGTTGAAAACAAATGCACATGGCCAGGGTGTGTGTGTGTTGCTTCACAATGACAAGAGCCTCAGTCTTGTAAAAACAGCTAAAAGAGTCCATAGTGAACAGATATGCCGGATAAGATTTTAACCAATGAGATATCAATACATGTCAGCAGTGGCCGTTTCTGACCATTTGTCCACAGCTGCAACAAACGCAGAAGGAACTGGCTCGACTGCAGCAGCTGAACAGGAATCTGCAGGAGGAACTGCAACGTGAGAGAGAGAGTCATTCGGGAGAAACGGTTCGTAAACAGTCAGAAGAGAATATTTACTTTTTGTCAGTCTTGATGAAAGTATGAGTTCACCCTGCAGAGTTTCTCCAAATTAAAGCTTCTTTTTTTCTCCTAGAATGATCTTCCACCAAGTTTGCAGCGACTGCAGAAGATGAACCACGACCTCCGCGTGGAGCTGGAGGCGCAGAAGAGGAGTCAGGAGGAGGCCAGGGAAGCTGAACTGCGGCGACGAGCAGATCTCTTAGCACAGCAGGCTCAGTTACTGGTGACGGGTGACGCCACGGCGCTCGCACAAGCTCATCTGGAGCAGGATCGGCAGCGGTTTCAGGAGAAGGAGGTGGAGTGGGAGCGCCGTGTGTCCTCTCTGAAGTCTCAGCTGAACACCAGCGAGGAGCAGAGGAGGGAGGCCGAGTCCCGCCTGACGCAGCTGCAGCAGGAGTTACAGAACTGCCACAGTCTCCAGCAGGAGGCCAATCGCTTGCAGGAACAGCTCCAGGAGATGAAAGCTCAGATTTTTGCCAATGAGGAAACACAGGTCCAGAAGGAGGCTCGACTGCAGAAGCACCTCACGCTCCTTCAGGCGAGTCAGGACAGAGAACGGAGGAGCTTGGCTGCCAGCCTGGCGCAGGCCGAGCAACACTCACAAGACCTTCAGGAGAGGCTGCACAGGGCCGAGCAGGAGGTGGAGAGCCTGAATAAGACTCAGACGTGGACCAGAGAGATTGAGGAGGCTCAACAGCAGCTTCAGGAGGAGCTGGCACGTACCGTATCTGCTGTGGAGAAACTGCAAGAGGAAAGAGAGCAGCTGGAGCGCCGCTGCCAAGAGCTGCAGCAGCAGCTGTCCGAGGCGGACGGGGAGGTGAACACGCTGCAGAGCCGGCTGAAAACAGAGGAGACTCACTACTACAACCTGGAGCACTCGTACGAGAGAGCCTGCGAGGAGCTGCAGGTGGCTTCGGGGAAAGTGCAGCAATGGGAGTCGGAAACGCAGGAGATGCGAGAAGGCTACGAGAGGCTCCTGGACAGGAAGGAGCAGGAGGTGAGCGAAGTTTTGCTGAAGATGGAAGTGTTGGGTAACAGTCTGGAGGAGACGGAGGTGAAGCTGAATGAAATGTTGAGAGTTTGCAAGTGTGCCTCCTCTCAGCAGAAGGCCGAGTCACCAGGAGCAGCTCAGCATCACGAGAGACGGCAGCCGACAACGGAGCCTCTCGCTGTAAACGACAACACGAGCCATTCTCACGAACTTCTCCGAGGCAGGTCTCGCTCCGTTGACCTGTCCTACCAGTACATTGTCGCAGCGGGAGACGACCCGGAGAGGTTTATGTCTGTGATCCAGTTACTGGAGACGAAGCTTTACGTAACGGAGGAGAAGCTGAGAGACATCACGCAGAGGCTGGAGGAGCAGCAGCAGCAGCAGAGTCACGTAAGCTGCCAGGACCCCCGGCTGTGCTCCCAGCTGACCCAGAGCCGGGCCACGGCCCAGCACCTCAGCCTGCTGCTGCACAGCCAGGCCAAGCAGAGCCAGCGCTTCGCCCAGGAGACGGAGAGCCGCTGCAGGACGCTGGCCGGCAGGTTCCAGGTGGCTCTGAACATCGCGCAGGCCTGCAGGGAGAGGCTTCGAACCGCTCCCCTCAACGTCGTGCACCTGGAGAAGCAACTCGCCACCATCGCCGCCTGCCTCCAGCAAGGACAGAGGGACGCCGAGAGGCAACAGCATGAAGCGCATAACGCCAGCAAAGGAGAGGACAAAATCCTCAATGATGAGACATTAGCTGGAGATGATAGCAGCATCTGCGCTAAAAGTAAACTCTCTGATATGTCCCCCTCGGAGGATGACGTGGTGAGTGTTAGGATGTGTCTAATGAGGGAACTTTATGTCGTGGAAAAAGTGCTGTCTGTCCTTCAGGGTCCATGTGGCGTTGGCCATCTCTCCTCAGCACCAAGAGAAGACGAAGGGGACGTGGCCCACCGGTACAAAAGTATAGTCTCCCAAAGGATAGCCTTAAACAGAGGAGAAAGGACCAAATGTGACAGCGATGATTCTCTGGAAGGAGCCATAGGTAGAGTCTGTGCTGATGCTGAGCTCATTTATGCCGCTTTGAAATTTCAGCAGCAGTATGAGACTAATCGAGAAGAAGAGAGGAGAAAGGAGAGTCTGGCAGATATCAGTCCCCCAGAGCTGGCTCCTTATGAGGAGCAAGTGAAGGCAGAGGGCAGAGGTTCAGAAGAAGCTGCTAAACCAGTTGAAAAAGACCGACCCGATGACGAGAAGGTGAAGGCAGAGAAAGAGGCAGAATGGTTAGAAAGACTTGTATCTCGGCTGCAAAGCAGAGCCAAGTTGTTACAGCAGCTGTGCCAGGAGATCTGTGATGGACCAGCGGCTGAGATCAGCGTGGACTACAGAGGAGAAGATGATCCAGCTGTAGACATGGACTGGATGCAGGAGCACGCCAAGTTGATTTATTTGTCGCACAGGTTGCAGTTGGATTTTGAGCAGCAGAACAAGGCGTTACAGAAGAAGTTACAAGCTGTGTGCAAAGAACAAGGCGTCACGTCAACAGACGCGCAGGAGGCCTTCAATCACAGCTTGCGTCAGCTTCGGGAGGACAACAGCACGCTAAGACAGGAACTGGAGCGAGCTCAGCAAAAGATACTGTCTGCAGACGCCGAGAACCAGAGGCTCCTGGAAGATATACAGAAAATTGAGGAATATCACGGAGAACGGAGCCAAAAACTGGAGACAAAGTATCAAGAGAAGATAAGAGAACTACAGCAGATCCACGAGGAGGAGATGAAGCAGCTGCATGGTTACTACACCAAGGAGAAACAGGCTAAAACCTGCACAGATGCCTTCGCTTCCACTTCAGCAGACCAGGCTGTGGAGAGAAAAACTAAAGAGGAGCTGAGGAGTGATGCAGTGACTGAAAAGCATCAGGTAACAAAAACCTTATTTCTTTAGAAATACTCAAAATCTCAACTGATTCCATGAGATTAAACTTTTTAAGGTTTTGTTTTGTTCAGTCTTTCTTGGTCCACATTTGTAACACTATTCAAGTTTATTCTCTGTAGTATTTTGAATAAAATGTTGACATTTTTTTGCAAGTATATACAAGCCCTGCATGTATAATCACCCCTTAATGAATATAAATATAGCCTACACTTAAAAGTGATGTATTATAAACTGATTGTAAAGCTCCCTGAGACAATCCTATGATTTGTGACACTGGGCTGTTCAAATGAAATCTGACTTGATTTGACCTACATATATTGATTAAGAGCTCTTTCTTGATTTGAACCCAGGAACGTGATTTTGCTGCTTTGGAGGAAATGCACAGGAAGCTGATAGGAGATCTGCAGCAGCAGCATCAGACAGAGATGGCCGCGATTCTGAAGGAGAAAGATCAACTGCTGCAGCAGGAGACAGCGGCCACGATGGCAGGTGAATATGACCTCAAGTCAGTTAAAACATTCATTACTCTGATGGGGGAATTTTGTAGATGTTTTCTACATCAGCTGATTGAAAAACAACTTGTATCTGTAAAAACATGAACAGATCAGGTGAATGGTGTAAGATAAGTGAATGGAGTTGTAAATAAGATCAACCTTACAAAGTTAAGTTACCACATCCTTTTTGTGTCGTCTTCCACAGCCATTGTAGCACTGAGGCGAGCCCACAGACAGGAGCTGGAGAGAAGCCGACAGTCTCAGCTGATCAGGGAGAGCGCTGACATCACACAGCTGCACATGGAGTACGAGTGAGTACCGATCCATTACCAGTGTTTGTCTTTCCTTACACTCAGTAGCTGCATGTGTCTAACTCAGTGCAGGCTTCATCACTGATTTCATAGATTCTGATGATGAATAGTCAGCAAAATTACAGCAGGGAAGATAATGGGATTTGTTTTTCTCCTTCATTTCATTTCATTTCTCCTTCATTATGTGTTTTGTTTTGTTTTTTTCCTAAACTACCCCCTATATTTTCTTCCAAAATGTTGCTCACCTCACCTGTGCCTCTGCAGGAAGGAGATCCAGTTATTGCACAAGGAGCTGGAGGTGCTGTCGGTTCAGCACACTCAGAAATGCCTGGAAAACTCTCATCTGAGCCAAGAGCTGCAGGATGAGAGAAACTCCTTGATGCAGTATCAACAAGAAAACCAGGAGCTGAAAAAGAATCAGGTAAGAACATTTTCTCCTCACAGCGGTTCTTCAGGTAGTGCTGCTGAATATCCCTTTTTTGTACTGACCCAACGTATCAACACCCACACAGTGTCAACATTGTGTGTGTGTGTGTGTGTGTGTGTGTGTGTGTGTGTGTGTGTGTGTGTGTGTGTGTGTGTGTGTGTGTGTGTTGGTTAAATTGATCATGTGTCTCTTATCATCCCTTAAGAGAGAGATAGAAGAAATGTCTCAGCTACATTTCCAGCTAAATGGGAATCAGTCGCATGTGGCTGCACACACAAATGACTTCTATGAGATGGAGGTTAGTGTCTTGAAGAAGTGGTTTACACCTTTGTCCTCCTAAAAGTGGAATAATATTAGTAAAATGTCTGTGTATTTAGTTTTATTTTGTTTGTTAGAGCACAACATACAGTATATACTGTTTTTGGGATTAAACTGAAAAACAGACTCATGAGTTCCTGGTGTATCTTAAATATTAAGATTTATTTTTGAGAAATCTGATTTGACGTCACTGTTTAAATGATAACGTGTTGACTTTATGTCTTTATTTATGCTGCAGGTGATTCTGCGGGCGAGAGAGGCTGAAATGCAGTTCCTCAGACAAGAGGCTCGTTCTCTCAGAGAAGAGTTGAAGATCGCTCGAATGGTCCTGACATCTCTTTGACACTCATCTCTCTGAATTACAAACAGGATTTTAGACAATCTTGTACATTCATCATTGAAAAGCTTGATTCATTTTACTGACATCAGTAGATACATACACAGAAAAGAAAAAACTGGAAAATCTGTGTAATGAGCAACAAATCTCCCTTTGATTTGATGTTTTCCTAAAGACTGAGGTATATTGAAACAGTCTGATAAAGTGAACTGGACAGCTGTGTGTAATTCTACATATGATGATGACATATATGATGTTAACACCGACATATTGTGTGTGTAACAGGATAAGATATATGCCCAGAACAAACTGAAGACCCTCTACAAGAACAGCCAGGATGATTCTCATCACGAAGTCAGCGGAGATCTCAAGTGGTCTGCAGGCAGAGACGCTTCAGGACAAAGCCTCAGTGAGACACCTCTGACTTTGTGAACATCAGAAAATTATTAAACCTAAATTAGAGGAGTGACACCTCTTTCATTTCTGTTCAGATAACACTGAACTCTCCCCCACTCTTTTGTTTTCTCAGAGGACTCGATGACAAACTCTGGTGACGCCGCTTTTCTGAAGAGAAGCGAGAAATCTTCCCTCACACGTCAGATCAGAGTAGTGAGATCAAAGGTAAAAGTTTCTGTTGTATTACAATGAAGGTTTTTGGAAACATCATCAGTCTGTAAAATGTTATGTGTATGATATTGTGTTTGCAGAGTCTGAAAGAGGGTCTGTCTGTCCAAGAAAGGATGAAGTTGTTTGAGTCATTCTGATCCAATGAAGATGAGAAGAGGAGATAGGGAGAGAGAGAAAGAGAAAAGAGACTCATGTTTGGGATGTGCAGTTTAAAGATGTGTGTGTAACTTCTGTTCTTAGATACTGAAAAACTTTTGTTTTTTACTGTTTAAAAAAATTGTTTTGGATTTATTGTTGATGTGCTATTTACTTTGGCTAAGATAATTCAAGTTTGTGTGTGTGTGTGTAGAAGGAAAAAAAGAGAGAGAGTGAGAGAGGAGCAGTATCAGGTGCCACTAGAGGGAGCAACTGGACATTTCTTGACTGCTGTACCATAATGACAAAGAAATATACATGTATGTATGTACAGGTATGTTTATGTTGACCGTGGCTCAGTGTAACATATTGACACACTGCCTGTGTTTTCATGAAAAGACAACTCACTGTGTTACATCAGTTGTATATTCACATATTGTAATATAACATTTACTCTTTCTTTGAAGCTATTTATGACCAAAATATAACAACAAGTTTTAGGAAACGTTTTCTTCTTTATTTATTTATGTATTTATTTTTATCTATCAGTGAAGGGAAATATCAAATGTATGTATGTAGATTATCATAATGGACATAGATTTTGTACTATCTGGCATCATCCAGTTGTGTAAACACAGACATTAAAGTATTTGCATCTTAGCAAATCACACAGTTTATGTTTTATTTATTGGTTTATTTGGAATGGGACCTCACATATTCATGAACATACGCAGTTTATGTTTCCCTTGTGCTTTGTGAAAGTAACTGATTATGAGTGAGTCAGTAAATCAAAGTCAACAGGCTGTCATAAGTAGGCCTATTAAGTGAGTATGTACGTAAAAGGTCCATTAATGGCCAATTGTCACATACGGCATTGTAAAAATCATCTTTGCTGTCCCAGAGGGCAACTGCTTTCACAGCCATATGTAACTTTTATAGGTCAGCTGCTAGAGGTGGGAAATATGTTTATTTCAAGCACATTCATGCAAATCAAAAGTGACTGTGTGGAAAAACTACACAATCACCACATAACACAATTATTAAATGTCAATTTGGATCAGAGCTTTCAGAGAAAATCTGAGATTTTCAGTTGTAATTACAGCACGGAGGTTGATGTGAACTATAAAAAATGATGAATACAGGAACTATAATATGTCATAAACACAGCACTAATACGGGAGAGAAATTATTGGAAATTGGAAAAGTGTGAAAATGTATCTTTTATAGAAATCTGGTTCAGATATTATGTGAAGCTTGATTTCATAACAAATGCCATGCTGCCATATACTGATACAGTCAAATAAAAGTGTGGGGGCACACTGAGCTGGTCTAGATCCTCCAAACACATCACATGTGGTGCTGGTGCTGCTTTAGTGAACATGCACTGACAGTGTGTGTGTGTGTGTGTGTGTGTGTGTGACACAGTATGAACCTGAGACTCTTGGGACACCACAGCAGCAAAATGAGGGGGCTGGTGCAGGAAACACCGATGTCACGTGGAACACACTCTGTTGATTGGGCGAGCGTCAATTCTGCAAATCACAACATACTCACGCACCGTCTCAACTTGATAGCACCTGTCACAGAGCAGGAGAAGAGCCAGAGAAGTCCCAGAGAGCCCAAAGACAGTTTTCAGTAAGCTGTGATTGAATGTCTAATCATTTCTCACAGACTCTGTCTTTTATGAAAACGTGTGCGACGACGTCTCCCAGATAAACCTTAAAGTGTTAACCCAGAATTGTGTTTCCTTTCCTACAGTGTGTTTCCTTTCCTTACTCTCATTTACTATATACAACAGAAATAGACTCTTAACAATAAATCTCTAATGTCTCCAGGGATCTAGTTGCTGTGTAAATTATAAATCACTGCTACCAGTGTCCTTGCAGGGACCTAAACTCCACGTTGCTCTGTTCCTCAGAGTCACACTCCTAAAGAGGAATATGGCACCTCATTAAAACCCAACACTCATCTTTCCTTTCCTGTGATACTGCGTGTGAAACTCCACTCATCTGAGCCAACACTTCCAAGCTGACTCTTGAGGTTATATTGTATCATGAATATAATTCAGTACCTGGCTCGGTGCAACACAAACAACATGAACACCAGCCCTCCCCCCATGATATTGACTTTTATCAGGCAGGTGAGACTTTTCATCCTCAATCACACAAGTAGTTTCAGCAAGTGATTTCTTTTTAGCTTTGGCCCTCTCTTCAGATAAAAAAAAAGTATTTGTCAAAGAAGATTTTGACCTCTTGAAAGCTGTGAATCTCAGATTCAGATTTCTAATGCTATCAACTAAACTAATACATTTTATTTTTGCAATTATTGGCAGATACACTGATATAATATGATAATCCAGTGTTTTTAAACCTTGGGGTCGGGACCCCATGTGGGGTCGCATGGAATTCAAATGGGGTCGCCTGAAATGTCTAGTAATTGATAAAAAAAATTACAGATGAAAATATTTTCTTATGTAATTATTATTATTTTTTAAATTGTGATTAACAACACCACATACAATCATACGACTGTATTCTATACTTTCACTTTCTCGAATATAAATCGAGTCCAAATAAAATGCAGCATATAAAAATAACTGAGCTGGCACATCTTGATTCGTGATCACGGGGTCGCCAGAAATTTGTGATGTCAAAATGGGGTCACGAGCCAAAAAAGGTTGGGAACCACTGTAATAATCACTACCTGCGGTGGTCAAACTACAATTGAATTTGTTTTCCTCTGAGTTATGTTAACTTCAGTGTATCAATTGCAGTCAGAAACTTTTACAATGACTGAAACTAGTATTATCAAGTTATTTCTACTCTATTTCACACTGGCACCAGTTAGGCTGCAGTGTGTATCTCTCCTCAGACTGGTGTCACTGACATTATTCTTAATTATATACAATATCAAAAGTCATAACTCTGAATCTGAGTGTTGGTGTTACCTCAGCACTGCACAGATGGTTTACCAAGTAACTGAAGTTAACTAAAATATGGTGAAAACCTTTCATATGAACTAACATGTCTCTAAATAGTTCAGATAATATCAGGTGTTTTTCTAACCAAACAAAAAACACGATTTTATTGGAAAAAAAACACAACTCGTCTCAGTTTGTGTATTCCTCTGTGTGTGATGTAGTGTGTGTGTGTGTGTGTGTGTGTGTGTGTGTGTGTGTGTGTGTGTGTGTGTGTGTGTGTGTGTGTGTGTGTATGTGTTTGCACCTGCAGGGTTTGTTCTGAGTCGAGCTGCCCCACAAACGCTGCCGGTCCTCATGACTGATCAGCGGATGATGTAAAAAACACCAGCACACAGGTGCACCTGCTCAGGCTGTAAAAAGAAATGGCCCATTTAGTCATGCGGAGATCAATGAGAGCGACCAGCAGTGAAACGGCTCTGATCAGACCAGTGCAGCTGATCTTCCACCTCAGATGTTGTTCACGCTGCTGCAGCCGCCGACAGGACCGCTGCTGTTGCTCCTCACTTTGGCTCGATGTGGATCACAGTGTTACAAAATCAGGTCCAGAGGCGTGTGACCTACATGCAACTTATTCGCTCCGTGTTTCCATGACAATGGATGAGTCCTGCATTGTTCACCTGAGACAAATATAAATTCGGCACTAACAATTTGGCAACACAAGCCTTGGCATGGGGGGGTGTAGATGATGATGATGATGATGGTGATGATGATGATGATGATGATGATGATGATGATGATGATGATGCATTTGGGGAAGTAAAATATGTCAGAGAGTGCAAGACTTTGAAGATTGAAGTATATTTCTTTATCAAATAATAATAATAATAATAATAATAATAATAATAATAATAATAATAATAATAATAATAATAATAATCTTGTGCAGTACTTTTTTTCCTTCTGTTTTTCTGTTTCTTCTACATTCAGCTGCAGGCAGATCTGTTAATGATGGAGAATCAGACTGAGACATTTGACAAGGATCAGACCACCATGATGTTCAGCCTTTTCTCTGGATTATGAAGAAGTTTGTTATGGAAAAATGTCCAAACGCTTAGGCTATTTGTTGTTTTTCTGGAAAAGACAGAAAAGTTTCAAGTGTAGAAGTTTCCCCGACAGTAAGAGAGACCTGGATTCACCCTCCAGTCCTGAATGTGTGGAGCTAACGCTAACGTGGCCTCCTTGTTCACCAGGTGAGAGCATTTTTCATTAGGAGGATGTTGAGTAGGGTTTTGGCTGGAGTCGGCTGGAGTCGGCTGGAGTCGGCCTGTGTTCCCTAACTGGAGCAAAGTGGTTGGTGAACAGCTCCCTAAAAAAAGGCCTGTGTCCTGTGTATGTGCAGTGTTTCTTTTTGTTGGGTGGGTGCACGACGCCTCTCTACCCCACTCACAGGTTGTTTTTATCGGTGTTGTCTGCCAACAGAGACTCTCTCTACTGTATCTCCAGCTTCTCTGTTTGTTCTCTGTTACTTGATCACAGCTGTGTAACAGAGGCCTCAAACAATGTTTCTTTTTTGGTCCACTTTTTATTTATTTATTTATTTATTTTTTTAAATCTGCTGTCATTTTAAACAAATTGTCTGTGGACATTGAAAGACCTTATTGGACCACTGTAACATAATGCGACAACACTTCAATAATATAGTGATAGTAATACAGTACTATGCAAATACTAAGCCTATACAGTAGTGGAAATGGCCTGAGATATATAATATAATATAATATAATCTACTCATAATAATTAAGTCACATACGTCTAATAACAGGACAGTGGACACTGGAGCTAAAAATAGATGGAGCATGGAGAGGGATAACAAATGGCTTATTGTGTTCAATGGTGAAACATGTTTTCATAGGATCATTGTAACATCTTCACATTCACATTCACATTCACATTCACATTCACATTCACATTCACATTCACATTCACATTCACATTCACACTAAACTGACTGGAAAACCCATCTTTATATACTTTATACAAACACAATTAGTAGATTCAGCCGCATGATTATATTAGAAACGCATATTTTTATCCTCAGTGACTGTTACAGGATAAATGAGACAGGAGAAAGATGCTGAATGCCAGTCGCACTATCTCACCACAATGACTGTGATCACAGGTTATCATGATGTGTAAGGTGTTAAGTATAATTGTCACTGAAAACCTGTTCCCTCCACCTGAAAGGGGAAAAAACTGGATACAAAGTAGGCTACAAACCCTTTTTTCTCATTTTTTAAACCAGGTTGAAGCCAATAACAGTGATTTAATAACTCAGCACCAGATAAATGAGTAGGCTAACTGTGCTGTAGATGTATTTGTGGAAAATAAAACAATGAAGTCAACCTGCAGAAAAGAAACACACAGTGAGCATGAGCAGCAGGAGAGCTGGTGAGAGTGGACAAACAGACGGTTACACAGTTGTATAATTGGAGAACCTGCCACGCTCCTAATCCTCAGTGTCCTGCCAGAACCAGTTACGCTCACGTCTAACTGAGCTCCGAGTAAACATCCTGTGCTCTGACTGGTGTCGTCTGTCCCACACATGGATGACCATAGTGTGACACCGTAAAAAAAACTGAATCAAGAGTGTGTGTTGATGGTCAATTGCTGCAGCTTGTGTGTCCAGTGTGGTCAAGCCTGGCCCACTTTGTCCCTGTCGCAGTGAGGTGGCCTTTAAATAACTGGCTGGGTGGGTACGAGGTACCGGCCGGGGCTCTCTCTGTCCCGATAGCACACTTCACATCCCCATCTGCTCGGCCGTCTCCTAACTGAACCCATGACCCATTTACAGGCCTGACATCACAGTACAGTAAAGCAATAACACACACACACACACACACTAAAGCTTTA
The DNA here is from genome assembly GCF_045865225.1 of Trachurus japonicus. NCBI lineage: Eukaryota > Metazoa > Chordata > Actinopteri > Carangiformes > Carangidae > Trachurus > Trachurus japonicus. The sequence goes on along the minus strand of NC_140914.1, from coordinate 20,635,620 downwards.
TCATATCATATATATTAATGACCGCCACGGCTATATGTTACATTCAATACACTTTTACTTAGTGTATATCATTATAATAGCCTACATAATACCATTAACAGTGTAATATATATCAGGTGTAATATTTCATTTCCTCACTAACCCACACACTATATACATTTCATGTCTTATCTTGTTCTTCTATGCTCAGTACGTCTACACATCCAGCAACACGAACTCTCACCAAGGTCAAATGTTGTTTCCATTAAAAACCAATACTCAGATGGCTTAGCTTCCTTGGAAGCCGCGATATTGCGTTGTCACACGTACACCCTCCACCAATGTTTCTGCTCTGTGATGGCCTCCAGTGAATCTGGGTCAGGACACGGCTGAGCACAGCAGCGTGGTGGTTTCTTTTAGAGGTACGTTTTTTCAAACGGGGCTGTTGTGGGATAAATTGCAGTCACATGAGGAAAAGTGAGTGGTTTAGCTTTGCTGAGTTAAATATTTTTAGATTTATACTTTTTCCTAACTATGACAGTGGCACAGAGCGTCAGACTCTCAGTTGGTTGGTCGACCCAACACTTCAACCCAGACTGAATTATCTAAGAAACCACAGAGACATTGATGCTCTCCAGAGGATGAACCCTGATCCCCTGACTGCCAGTCAAACACCATGTTTCTGTTTGTTTTTTAAAGAAATATTTCAACAACGGCCTGGTTGATTACCATGAACTTTGGCACAGATAATCATGGTGTCCAGATAATTAATTAATATTTCATTGAGCCTTGGATTTTTCACCCCAAGTCACCATTTCTGCTTATTCTGGACACATCTAGATGAATTGGCACCAATTTTTTATGACATGTAGCCTATAATTCCCAGTTTATGACCAAATACTTGCAAAACTAACATAATCTCTTAAGAAGAATTGTGTCTGTGCATAATAGACATGGCACAGATATTAACATGACTCTGGACCCTTGCACTTGCTTAATTGTTGAGCTCCTCACGGCCCTGTGAGTCATATGAAATTCATTGATTTCCTCCTTCATACATCCATGCACGCACACACACACACACACATCAGACACAACACACAAATGAGGGATGATCTGCAAGAAAGTGTCTACATTAGGCTTTTCATTATCTGATGTGGAGCTGCTTTGCTTTGTGAATGAGCCAAAATGGAGACCGTCCCACCCACTCTGTGACCTGTTTGGTTTGAGTCAGAAAATAAACACATTACAGCCAACAATTACATATCCAATTGATGCCTTGCCTCTACTGAAATAATACAGACTGGCATTTGCTTTACAGGACTCAAATCAGATAAATATGTTCGGCCAAATGTAAATGCCTCTGCTTTGATCGCGGCTTACGATCTGGTCTGCCCACTGTCTCATCAGTCCTACATAAACCACTTGGGTCTTTCAACTCGAAGCATTGCTGACCAGCACTGGTGCAACACTTGGTAGGGGAAGAGCACATAGTCTCCAAATGCCAAGTATCTACAGTGACACTGTGAGAGGGAGGGGGAGGACGAGAGCTGAGCAGTGAGCAATAGTTCACTAGATGTGGGAAACAGAGTGGGATCTGCAGCAGAACAAGATCAGATAGCAGATATACCAAGAAAGTGTGAGACATGGAAGAGGAGAGACAGTTGACTGGGCATGACTTATATGAGCTGTGAGGAATTGATTTTTTGATTGGATTGGACCCCTACAGGCCACGTGAACCCTGTAGTTCATTTGGGATAGCTGTGATCAAGTCATTGTGCTATTTCGAGGGTCAAAATTATGACTTCAATTCTTCACTAAAGTCATTTTCTAATTTCTGGTCTGTTTCTGATCAACTGGATATCAATCGAGCTGTAACACTGAAGGACTTGCAGTAGGAGTGATTGTAATGCTCTCCTCGCTCAGTGGAGAAAGAGACGTGTTCAATCTAGGAGCCACAGACATGAAGGTACTCTGTAGCCATTTACCTTTGTGCCTGAGGAGGATAGAGTGGTTCTACCCATAACAGATGACAAGAGTTTGAAGGAAGCCTGAGGAGAAACATGCAGTGGTTTGGCTAGAGGACTGGGAAGATCTGGAAGAAAAAGTAAACGCTGGATATCAACATCTGCACACAAGGTAAGCTGCTTGTCATTTTACTGAGACAAACTACACGTTATAGATTCAGTGTCTACTCTTGTTTACAAATGATCTCCAGTGAGAGCAGTGACAAACGTCAGCAGTGAAATAGGCTCAGTTGCTGCTCCGGCGTTCAGATCTCTGCCGTGGTCGGCATAGCGTGGCTCCTGGGAGAGCGGAGCAGCAGTCGCTCACAATATTAGATATTAATATCTTATGGATAGACATCATCCTGCTTCCTAGCAACTGGAACATTTAGAAACAGCCACTTCTGTGTAAAAATAAGTAAAATAAATGTCTTCTATGCATAAAATATTATCAAATTATCAATGTCTTTACACAGTCTGTATCCTAAACTCTTGTGCAGCTCAGACTGGATGTTTGAGACACTGAGACTGAGCCACGCTTGAAACTGCACAGAAAGTGTAAATTCATCATCAGTGTTTGTATATTATGCATACAGTGTACCCTGTATGTAGGTTGTATATATGGGGTATTAATGTCTGTCTATTCATAGCTATAGAGTATCCATGGTGGGGACACCTGCACAGCAGCAGCCTTTGTGACCCCATTTGGAGGTTTTATTAAGGATTAAATCCCAGTTGATTTTACAGCTCTGCACTGATGCAAATTATTTACAGTCGAAGTTTCGTGAGATGATGTAGCCGACAATTGTTGCGATCCAATGATCTTCTCACATAACAGCATAACCAAAATCTATTTCTATTCACCATCCTCTTATCTCTATGTAGGATAAAAGTTATCATGTCCGACGCCCGACCCACTTATAGCCAGTTGCTGACCAACATGTCCCCTTCTGCTGACGTGCAGCTGAAGTGTTTCCCTCCGGGTCCCTGGAGTCCACAGTGTGATTGTGTGGCAGTGTCTATTTTATGACTTGAAATGAGTGACGCTCCATTCAAAGAAATCTGTAGTGTCAGTAAATCAATCCTAATGATTAAAAGGAAAAGTCCTGGCAGGTGAACTTCAAAAATCTTTTATAACCTGGGTTATAACAGAATTTAAAGGACAAAGGACACAGGACATTTTCTGCAGCATCTTTTAGGGGGTTTGCTTTGGCTCTAATATACTTTAATGTGGTGTTGTTGGCCATGCTCCTCTGGTTGTTGCTCTACAGTATATATGATAAATGGTCGCACCACCACTCTGGTCCAGACTGTGAAATCTCTGTAAAAAAAAACAAAACTAAAATGGATCGTCATAAAATTTTGACATCCATGGTTCCCAACAGGATCAATCAGACTTTGGTGATCACTTGATTTTTGACTTTTATTCGTGAAATGTCTTTACTACTATTAGATCCAGTATATTTGACTGAAATTTGTTATGGACATGCAGATGGCACATTCAAATGATTTTGTTGATTTTAAGTAAAACATCAAAACAACTATTGGTTTTCGTGAAATTCAGGTATTCATTTAATTATAAACATGGCAATACCTGAAGTACCCCTATTTTTCCTGTGATTTGTAAAGCTCCCTTGTATTACATATAATACTGCTACTTGCACTAACAATACAGGTCTCAACGTATTTTGTAGAAAAGTCGCTGACAACCAATTATTGGAAATTATATGGAGGACATTGTTATAATAACTCAACATGAGTTAGAAATAACAGCCTGGGTGTGCTGCAGGCAGCAGTTAGGACAGCTCATGATACTTACAGTTTCCTCTTTTTACAAAACATTTTTTTCCCGTGAATGTGCCTGAAGTGATCCCATCGATTGCTCCCATCAAACAATTTGTATCTGTGGGGTTGTGCCCTGTCTTTTTTTCTGCCCGTATTATTTTCCAGTTCAGTCACAGGGGAATCACACACCCTCATCACTGTACTCCAGTGCCTCTAATAGTTGTGCCAGCTGGAGGAAACAGAAGATACGTCACATAAAATGGCAGGGCATTGGATTAGCTGGCTATTTCTGTACCTTGTTGATCAGAGAAATATGTATCTTATATACCAGACTATTGCCACTGCCAGTAGAGGCAGGGAAGAAAGAGAGGGAAGTATATGCTATGAAATCATACAGTAGAAATTGAATGCAGTGACACTAGATTAAAAAAAACAAAAAAAACAAGATTAAATATCTTACCCTGAGGAAAAGGTTTCAGTCTGAAAATCTGATAAATTTCATCACTCCAATGTTTGTCTTATGTGCAGTATAAGTAGATCAACATCTAAATAGAAGATTATACTATCCTATTCATCATTGACATATTGAGAGAAAAAGCCATCAACAGAATTGTCAATTAAGAGTGAAAACAATTCATTGAAAATGAACCAGGATCTGTTTATTAGAAACAATGTCTAGAGATAACAGCCTCTGCCTCCTGAGAAAGAAATATGAAGAATAAAATCTGCTGAGTAACACTATAAAAATAGAAGAAAGAAATAATGGAGGGACATGAGGGGGAAATGATGTAGAAATGTGGATCATTTTCATAGGATTTGACAAGTTAACACAATGCTGCTGCTGATAATGAGAACTTATCATCCAGACACTGTTACACACTGTTAATGGACTTTGAAGACGGTGTGAGATAATATGAACGTCACTGTGATTATCTTTTGCTGAGACAGAATAAACTATATTTATGCACTTTCTCTTAAATGTCAATCTATGTTAAAACACTATAATGTGAACATGATGCACCTTTGTGCACTAATTTAATCTACTTGTGCTTCCTCTGTACAGTTGTGCCTCACCTCTCAATTCCCATTGACACCGAGTCTGAGTTGGACGGAGCGGTGCACTTCCTGTGAGCCAGGTCATTGTGTATGAGCGGGGCTGACAGTGCGAAGCTCCGTGGCTGTGCCCCACTGAGGCATGAGTGTGGGAAGGGCCCACCACCACAGCTTCATATCCTGTGAAGAAGAAGGCCTGAGACTGAGTATCATGCCTGCCGTGGGCAGCTTTGGCAATGGCAAGATTCATACGAGACGCAAATACCGGGGCCGGTTTGTCACCAAGACCGGCCAATGCAACATCCATTTCTCAAACATGGATGAGAAGTCGCAGCGGTACATATCTGACATTTTCACGACTTGCGTGGACATCCGCTGGCGATACATGTTCCTGCTGTTCAGCCTGGTGTTTGTGGTGTCCTGGCTGACGTTTGGCTTGGCCTTCTGGACCATTGGCCTCTTACACGGTGACATGGACCATTCCGAGGAGGACGGTTTTGTTCCTTGCGTCACTCAGGTGAACACCTTTGTGGCAGCATTCCTGTTCTCCATCGAGACCCAGACAACCATCGGGTATGGCGCCCGTTGCGTGACAGAAGAATGCCCGGCTGCTGTCTTCATGGTGGTCTTTCAGTCCATCATGGGCTGCATCATCGACGCCTTTATGATTGGCGCCATCATGGCCAAGATGGCGAGGCCCAAAAAGCGGGCACAGACTCTTCTGTTCAGCCACAACGCAGTCATCGCTCTGCGCGATGGTAAGCTGTGCCTCATGTTTCGAGTCGCTAACCTAAGGAAGAGCCACATCGTTGAAGCTCATGTGCGTGCGCAGCTCGTCAAGCACCGCTACTCAGAGGAAGGTGAGTACATCCCCCTGGATCAGATTGACATGAACGTGGGCTACGACAAAGGCACAGACCGCCTGTTCCTGGTCGCACCCCTCACTGTCATACATGAGATTGATGAAGAAAGTCCACTGTTTGGCATCAGTAAGCAAGATCTGGAAACGTCTGACTTTGAGATAGTGATTATACTTGAAGGGCTGGTGGAGGCGACGGCCATGACTACGCAGGCACGCAGCTCCTACCTGTCCACGGAGATCTTGTGGGGTCACCGTTTCGAGCCCGTCATCTTCGAGGAGAAGAACCAGTACAGGATAGATTACGCCTATTTTCATAAAACATTTGAAGTGCCGTCCACCCCTAGATGCAGCGCCAAGGAAATGGAGGAGAGAAAATTCCCGACTTCCGGTGCCAACTCCTTCTGCTACGAGAATGAACTGGCCTTCATCAGCAGGGATGAGGAGGATGAGGGGGATGTAGAGAAAGCGGAAGACAGGAAGTGGTCAACAGAGCTGGTGAATGAGCCAACCACTCCTAGAGGTGAGCAAATGTCCCCCTGTAGAGAATCAGAGATTTAACCTTTGGCTGTTGCTTGTTTGCTTGTTTTTGAATGCAGAGCAATGCAGGTGTCATGTGAAGAGCCCTATGACTGTCACTCTACTGACATGAGGACACCACTGAAGACATTACTGCTGCAGGTGGAGGACCAGCAGTATCCATCTCTATCATACGAGCAAGACTGAAACTCATCACGTATCTCTCTGGATGAACTTTTTTGGCTTCCCTGAAATGGTTACTGAGCTTTATCCAATGCAAACAAAAACTGTCACCTTTCAATATTCAGATCCTAGAAATGAAGTGCATGACAATAGCATAGTTTTGTATGAATATTTTGAGAACTGTTTGATAATTTTGATGGGACTGCCTGTATCTGCTGTTCACGGTCCTGAAATATTCAGTTTACAACTGCGTGTTGTTGAGTGAAACTGACACTTTGCAGATGATGTTTAGAAAACTAAATATAGAGGTTATTACTCCAGAGTGATCTGACGAAAACAGAGGTGCAACACTGGAGTTTCATCTTAATAATAAGAACGATTATACATTATACGACATCATGACTGATGAAAATACATGCAATTTATGGTACATGTCAGGTATGGACGACATGTACTATGGGAAACACAGGAAAAGGCAGAATTATAAACATCCATCATAAAACAGCACATATGTATATTCATACTAGCAAGGAGAATTGTCAATCACTGTCTTTACATTTCACCAACTGGGAAACATTTGACCTGAGGAGATGCTGAATTTGTAATTTTGTTCATAATCTACACAACAAGATATTTTGTAGCTGAAGAGATGGAGTTGGATGTTTTTCTAAGCCCATTACCTTGCTTTTCTGTTGCTTAGCAAATAATGTGGTTTACTAATAATTTCTAGCCCACAAACATCCAGTTTGATTCACAAGTTGGTTAAAAAGGTTGAACAGTCCAGCGTCAGAGTGAAGCTGACTGCTGTTAAGAGAAGAAAATTGGTCATCCACATTAAAGACTGAGGCTAAAGCTAAAAGGTATAAAGAAATAAAAAGTATATGGAAATAAAGAAAAAGCATTGTTTTTGCAATATAAAGTTAGTATTATAACTACGAAAAAGATAAATCTAAAATAAGATTGTTATTCATTCTATATTAACCTGTTTAACAACCCAAATCCAACAAAGGGCAGGACAGAGCCATGTTAGCCAACTGTCTGATGCGGCAGCATCCTGCACCGACATAGCAATGATGTGTAACAACTGTTTTTAGTTGTGATTTGATTTGATTTTTTTGGCCTTGTAGGTACCACTGTTAAGGTTACTTCAGGTAAAGCTAGCATGATGGACATACTTATGTTTGCAGTTTGTTTTTAATCCATTCCTTCCACCTTGCGATTGTATTTTGTCCTTTTCAGATTAAAAGTTGAACAAATACGAAACATGACATTTGAACTGAAACAAATTTAAGCTCTTCTAGGTAATATGTATAAACAGAAAGTTGTGGACACTGATGATTAGCTGCAGGCCAAAAAGCCGGTTATCACCATGGCCTGGGTGAATTAAAAACTACAAAATGAAATAACCAAAGACAAATAACACTCATCTCAAAGTCCAGGCCTGTAGCTATGTAACCTCAGGATATAAAATCACACAAATCACAGGATGGATTTACTCTAAACTATCACATATGGCAAATGAAAGACATAAGGGCCCAACGGCAATAGGAGAGTCTAATTAAAGTTGTCTGCAGTGAAAATGTGTCACATGCTTTTGACCTATGGGAGACAAAGTGGAGTAATATCAAGTCACATCTGTGCTCTATATTGGATTAAAAGCCAAATCCAGAAAATCTAGAGGGAAGCCCTGACACACTACATCAGATATAGTAGCTACTGAGGATGTAGCTCACCAAGCCAACATTAATGCTTGAATGAAGGATATAGTTTTTGGTACATACACATGGTCTGTATGATCTGGAGGGTTTTCTAAGCTCCAACTCACATTTAAATGCAGTATAGTGTCATTACAATGTCTTTAGATATAAAACAATACATTTTTATATCATAGTTGAAACAGTAAAACACGGAACAAAAAATGACAACAGAGAACAAAGACAAGAAGGGAGTTAGAAAGAGATGTCATGATGATGAAAAAAAAAAGAGTATCTTGAGATCAAACACACCCTGATACATTTGGCTGTTATGTTATGAGAGAGAGTTATTGTGGGAAAAAGCTCAGCAGACATTAAGCAAACATTGTAATCATGTGTTTCATACAGACATACACAGCTTTGAGGGAACACCATGAGTGTCCTAGTTTCACTCTGACCTGCTCACACACATGCCAACACGTAACACGTCAATTTTCTGCTTGGTGAAACTGCTGGCCTCCAAAAAGCCTGGGATAGATGCACTTTATTATATATTATTATGATCAAATTGGTTCTAGTATTGAGTCAATTGATGTTATTCGTACAACTTTATGTTGTTTTTCAATGCCATTGCATTGGCATTATTTTCTTCTTTTTTTTCTTTTTCTTATTAATTGGACAAGCAATGAAGATATAAGGTCATGTGTACCGATGTTTCACTTGTCCCAGGTGAGATGTATTAGTTAAGAGCTCCATGTGGGTTAACTTACACACCTGACTGCCACATCAGCAGATCTTAACACATTTGTATTTATATCTTGCTGACTTGTGCAAGTATCAGAATAGGCTTGTTCCAGAAAACAAATGGTGGTTCCACTGCCCTTTGCACCGAGAGCAGGGCCAGTGTTTGTGCAGCGAGAAGGGAGAACTCTCTAATTTGTACATTTGTCAGGCCATTGCTGTAAATAAAGTTATACAGTGTTGATGTCATAAGTTCCTTGAGCAAATGAAGAAAGTGGAAATAGTCTCTTTGCTTGACCGACTTGAGCAACATCTGCTAAACTGAATGACTTTGACCTCCTCTTGCCGTCTTCCATTAAATGTATTTGAAGCGACCTAAGTTGCACCATAACTGCTCAATGCAGAGTTTATAGTTTGTTGTGTGAGACAACACTTACCTTATATATTGACAGAGAAATTAAAAACAAATCTCCTGTTGATTACTACAATAAAATATATCTCAGAAAGCCAATGGTTTTGTTTTTCCTTCATGGGCGGTCTGACACCAAAGTATTCAGGGATAATCTTACAGTAGATCTGCTGAACGCGTTTGTTACGGAGTTAAAACAAATCAGCAGAGTGGGAGTGAGCTGGTTGACAAACAGAGAGGAATGGACTGTAATTTATGGCTGTGATTAGGTGGGACGGGATCTGGTTGGGGTCAGAGGTGTATTCTTTCACTCTTATGCAACCATACAGGCACGTCTTTGCAGATGTACACACAAGACTTGGCAGTGCCACGTGATTTCGCTGCCCAGTAACCTTGAACACTGGAAAAGAGATCACATGCACGAGCGCAGAATCTTAACTCAGAACTTAGAATAGCTTTGATAAATATTGTCAGAAATCAGTGTGGGCAAACTGTGTGTGCAACACGATGCTAAATTTAATTCGTATCAGCTGACTGTTGTTTTTTTCTTTTCTTTAATCTAAAAATAGAGGACGTTTTACACACCAGTAGTGTAACAGTGTTTTCACTCTCTTCTCGTCTCTTTCAAAGGTGTAATCAAAGTTTCCACGGGTGAGAAAATTCCTGTAAAACTGTAAAATGTACATGTGAGTATCATTGTGTCTATGTGTCGGTGGTCTGTCGATCTAGATCTAGTTTAATATCTTTGCTTACTCACTAATTTATGAGCTGTCTGCTACAGAGCTAACAAGTGGGTGTGTGAGTTATCTTGGCAACATCAAGTCCGCCGCAGTGACATTTGAACAGAATTAACCCTTTCCCCTTTTCATGCTTTTAATTTTCAGGATTTTATCTCAGTACCAAATGAGTGAATTTCTGACTTGAAGGAGTGCTGTATCCTCTGTGCTTGTGCGATGGAGGGAGCAGTGAGAATAAACTGGGATGCTTCCCACCCACTCTACAGTGTTGGAGGATGAGAAGCCGTGGAGGGTCAGTCTTCCATCATGCAGAGTGGGTTGTTGAGAGGCAAATACAGCCTTAATTGCAGCGGCTCTATTCTTTGCTGGTTTCCCGCAGCTGCCAGAAGGAGGTGGAGGCTGAAAAAAAAGAAAAAAGAGAAAGGGAAAAAGTAACATGATACAACAGCTGCACTTCTTTTCCTTGAGCTATAACAGACACGTAGACCTGGATGTTTTCTGCTGTTGATGAGCGCATCTCCAAAGTTGAATCTTCTCAGGGGTAAATAAAGCAAGTGTTGATCAAGCCTGACCTCACTCGAGTTTGATCTTTGTAAAATTAAACTCACACAGGAGAACAGAATTTAATTTTGTTATGAAAGATAACAGCTATTTTTTTTCATTCATTGGTTTACTGCTGTGATAAAATATGTTAATGAAAAAAAAGTCTTTCAGGGCCTCGTACTGCATTTTCTGCTCTGCTCTGGTGAATTATTGACAGATAAACTGAGAAAATGTATAATGCTTTCAGTTGGTGCGTTTCTCATAGGAATGTAATCACTAATTTATTCCAGATTGATGCTTCAGTTCATTGTCAGTATCAGTCATTGTGTTGGGAAGTGAGTGCTCAGTCTGTTTAATCTTCCCCTCCTCGGTCTGAGGATGTGACATCTAACCAGGACAAGTCAAGGAAACCAGCCTCAACATCTTCTTGATGTGATGTTACACTTTCCAGTGAAAAGTCAGACAGTTGAGACAGTGTCATGTTATTGTTCTGGTGGGTGTGGGCGGCCGAAAGGTTGGACGCTGGTGGGAAAAACCTGCCCTGACTGGGAGGGACTGGGACCGGAAACTGGTTTTAGCATCAGGGTGGATTAGACTGTAATTGAAACTATATTGTCTGGCTGCCCCAAGTGAACTTGTGCAATGGAGACTGGGTGAAGTTTTCATTACCATAAAAAAAAGTATAAAAGTACAAACACAGAATTGTCAGTTTGTACTTAAACTCCCTTATTTCATGTTTACAACCTGAATTAACACTTAATAAGTAGTTAAAACATTATAATGTGAGCTGATACAACATTATTAATCAATGCCTTTGTCAATTATTCATACTAAAAACAATGAGATGGTGTATAAACAATAAATAAAAACACTGCACAAAATTGCTGTAATCATAGTAGATGATGTGTGAGTGTTAGACACATGATAGGGCCTTACAATGTGTTACAGTATAACATGTTTTAAACTGTTTACACGTTAGTCACAGTTGGGTTTAGAGCTGCTTATTAATGTCCTGTTACCAGCCTTCATGCAGTGGGAGCTTTGTACATGGTTGCCCATAAAGTTGGACTTAAAAAAAAAAAAAGTTTTACCCCTTCTCATGAAATTATTGTGACTTTATGTGATTTATTCTTGGTAGATAAAGTGTATATTTTCGCATATCACTGTGAAAATTAAACCACAATTAACCTTTATAATAGGAATAAAAAGAGGGAATGTGTCTGAAAACTAAATTATTCCAACTTTTTGGGGAATCGTGTAAATATAATACTTACTGTATGTACAGGTACATTACTAGGCTACTTGTATTATTTTGTATTATTATACCAGGATATATTGTGCTTTTACTCATTAGCTCATAAAATTAACATTAACTGTGGGTTTTCTAGTGGCCATTCCTCTGCATAACTTTGACATAACTATGATTTTGCTGACAATACATCTTGCACTTTAGTAGGATTTTCTCAAAGTGCTTTTATTGTGTTACACTGGTACTTTCACTTAAACAACTGGTCCCATTACCTCTTCCACTGTCATGTGTCATTTGTTACAGTTGACTCCCAGGAGGGGTTATCATCTTTGACAAATGAATTAATAAACACCTGAGATATCTTTATACATTGTCTTACAACTAGATTTTTAAGACTTATAATCTTAACAATAGTAGATAAACTATGTGTTTATGTGGTGTAGCCTACTGTTAAATATTTCCTTTTCCTCTGTTATTTCAACAGTAAAAACTAATGATGCTGTAATCAGCCACCATTAGGAGTAATGCCCTGCTCTTCTGTGAGGATGCTGTCAAAATGAGCAACATGTGACCGAAGCACACACTTGAATCTCCTGACAGCAAGGAGATCATTTCACCATGATTCAGCAAATGCAACTCACAGGTTCAGGGATGTGAACACTTGTTTGAATCCCATGTAACAGATCAACATGTTAAGACCCAGTACATACGAGCGCTGCCAGCTCCTCTCTAACTCTTTAAGTCATTTTGCTTGTAGAGAGCCGTCGTCCAGCTGAGCACATCACTCAGTAGTACGAGCTGCTCCGGTCTCCACTCCTGCAGACACACAGTATTTGATTACGGCAACAGGCTGATTGGATTACACCAGGCACTGACTCACATACCTACAGCAAAACACAGAGACAACTGGAAGACTTCCTGCTAGCCTGGCTCACCACCCTGAAATGATCCATGAGAGGACACAGTCACAAACGATCAAGACTTCTCTTAAAAAATCTTTCAACAACATCTCAGTCGCCGCTGTTGAACATTGCGGTTCTCTGGGTTTTGTCCTTTGTAGGCTAACTGTATTATAACCTCTACTGAAAGGACTGTCATTGGAGGAAAAGGCAGTTTATATAGATGTAAACACAACACAACAAGACACTGACAAGGGCAGACACTTAACAGTACGACCGAACAGTAGCCTACAAGAGCATTTGACATTGCCTTTCTTTAGTGCAACATGTGACAAAAACAAACTAGATGCACTTCCTTGCAAATCTTTGTGACTTTGCGCAGTTTTTGAAGGTTTAATATTGATAATATAACATTAGGTTTTGTGGAGGAATCTGTATTGTGGCTTTGCAGGCATCATAAGAGAGACATGGCATTTCTCATGTCAGAAACCCTATTTAGAAAGCTCGGAGTTGATAACCAGTGTGATTTTATTGTTAATTTCAAAGAACCTCATGAAAAAGAAAGAAATAATGAAATAATAGAGACGAGGAACATTCTCAGTGCTTTCTTCACATTTTTCATGATATCGTTTTGGTTTACTGCTACAGAGCTGCTTCTCCCTGCTGCCCTCCTGTGGCAGACAGCCACAAGGTCACAAAACACATATACATGTTTCTAGAATCGTCTGGTTAGTAGTCCAAACAAAACAATGGGGGCATTTTTATTATTAAATACATTTTATTACATAAATGACATAATTTTGACAGTCTGGTCTTTAGACAGAAAGACAGTGCTAAACAGTATTTTGGTTGGGTGGAATAGATCCATGCATTCCTCTGAGTCCACTCCTCCTGTACATGGCTTCGTGTTTTTTGTACATTTCTAGAATTAATGAATTGATTTGACCAGACAGAGACCCCCACCCACCCAGCCTTTCCCCTGCCCATCCCCACAGCCCCTCCACAGAGTTTCCCCCTCAGCCCCAGTTGCACTGATCCTCATCTGTAAACTTTATGATTTCTGTGACCAGGCCGGTGCCGATGGTTTTGTTTCCGTCCCTCAGAGTGAACCTCTGGCCTTTCTCCAGGACCATCGGCTGGCGCAGCGTCAGGGTCAAGGCGGTGTCCTCTCCCGGCATCACCATTTCCTGAAACAACAACAAACAGAGTAGTTACCACTTTTTGGCTTTTTCATAAGCCAGTGCTACCAGAGCCACATCATCATAAACTACTGTGATGCTGCTTTTTGACCTGTACAAAATAAATAAATACATTCACACTTGCTTTATTTAATACAAAAGTCCATTTACAGACAGTGTAACACATACACACACATACATCCTTGTAAATCTATCTTTGTGAGGACATGTCATTGACATAATGTATTCCCTAGCCCCTTACCCTAACCTTAACCATCCAAAACAAATGCCTAAACTTAACCATTACTCTAAACCTAATTTAAACCTAATTATAATCTAACGTCTTAACCCAAGTCTTAACCCTCAAACAGCCCTTGGAAAAAGTGAGGACCGGCCAAAATGTCCTCACTTCCCTAAAATGTCCTCACTCTGTTGGTTAAAAACTCGTTCCGGTCCTCACAACGTAGCATGTACAAGAACATACACACACACACACACACCTTGTCACCAGCCAGCGTAACTTTGCAGGTCATGTCCCAGGTGAGAGAGAACATGACGGGCATGAAGTTGGTGACAAACGGTTTGTGTCTTCCTCCCTCCTCCTTACTCAGAACGTACACCTGTAATACAAGAAGCATAAACACATACACACACATTAGTGTTTTATTTACTGTAAATGTTTTCTGAGTTTTGTATTTTAGTCTTAAAAAACAAATTAAAAACAGAATCAGAAGAATGAACAATGACCCACGTATCTAAAAATACTTTTTGCTTTGTCGGTAAATAAACAGTGTCTGTAATCAGGTGAATGACCTTGGTGTCATTACTGTGGCTGGACACAGATGTGACTCTTGACCTGTCGCTCGGGACAAATGAGCCACTTTAGATTCACCGATTGTTCAGAAATATCACAGGTAAATCAGTAACAGCTGTCTGCATCTCTGCTCTCTCAGACCTGAGCCTTGACTTTCTGGTGAGGCATGATGGATCCTGGTTTGCTCATCACCATCCCTCTCCGCATATCCTCCCTCTTCAGGCCTCGGACCAGCGCGCCCAGGTTGTCTCCGGCCTCTGCCCGATCCAGAGACTTGTGGAACATCTCGATACCTGAGTCAAAAGGCACAGAAAGTCAAACTTTTGTCTTTACACCAACACCCTGATAATATCACATATGTTTGGACAATCCAGTACATAAAACACAAATCCTGACTTGTCCTTGTATTCATCTGGTCCTGATATACCTGGATACGTCTGTTGCCCATTATATGATGACTAGATGGGAAGATATGTGTAAACCCCCATAATTAGATTCTATCTTTATCAGAGGATTGGCTCTGAATCAATCATTAAATTATAGTAAAATGTACATCAACAAATGAACAGTACATACAGTTCTGTCTCTGTGCGCACTGTTGTTGCTTCTGTCCCAGCTGATTCTCCCACAGCAGCATGTTGGCTGCTCCTCTTGTTCGCCCATCTCCTCATTAGCTTCAGCTCTAAACTGATTAATTCAACAGCTAATCACCAGCTAATCACCACACTGCTTTCAGGTTTCCCATGACTGTTTGTAAATGTCTCTGTTTTGCTAATATCTCTGTACCAACTGTCTCTGTGCCTCCTCAAAACAACATTACTGAGTATGAACAAATCAAATGTTTCAATATTGGTCTGGATAAAAGGATCAAATTGTTTAGTGTCAGAGTAAAAGAACAAACATTTAACCTTATATTGCATGAGAGGAGGGGCTGTTCACAGAGAGGGAGTATCTTTTGAAAGAGCATAAATAAATGTATGGAAACACTATTTTTCACAGATATTAAACTGGGTTTAAAATCTAAATGTCAGTAACACTATGTTTCTCTACTTCGATTTGCCCCCACTCCGTTGATGTGTTTTCCTTCACGTTCTCTGTAACTATATGTGTTTACACCTGTCAGGCTCTGTTTCTTCCTCATTCTTCACTCACCTGTGACCACAGACTTGAAGCTGCGATTGTGACCGATGAACTCACAGTCGTCTCCTTTCTTGATGATGCCCCTCTCCAAGGTGCCCGTCACCACTGTGCCTCTGCCTGAAAGACACAGTTGATCAGCATTATCCGTCTCAGTACGGACAGGCAGATCTTTCCACTCAACCTTGACATAATCGAGGGAGGGAGCTACTACAAAAAAGTTACAATCTTATTATGAGAGAGTCCTGCCATCAAACCTTCTCCTCTGTGTTAATTTATCCTCATAGATCAGTGTTACCATGAGATGTTTCATACCTGGGATAGAATAAACCCCTTCAATGGGCAGGAGGAAAGGTTTCTCCAGCTCCCTCTTGGGCAGAGGAATGTAAGAATCCACAATCTCCAACAGTTTCATCACTGCATTTATACCCAGGTCGGGCTGTTTGTTCTGAGATGGAGCAAAGACAGAAAATAAAAATTGTTCACGTCACATTAATGTAGTGAAGTAGCTAATTATAGGCATAACCTGTTACACCCTCACGAATACAACAGCGTTCACAGTCAGATAACAGGGTTCCTACACTTTTGAAATTTCCAGATTCCATACTTTTTCCAGACCCTAATTTCCAGACTTCTCCGTAAAAAAGAAATCTAATTATGTGTGATATTTGAGTAAATAGATGATGATAATATAAAAAAAGCATGCAATTAATCATTTGTTTTCATTATTCTGAACGTGTATGCCATTATGTAACCAAGTAATTTCCTGGAGATTGTAGCTAGGTGTAATAGCACATACAAAATAATTAACCCAAATAACTTCAGATAAGACCAAACCCAGATAAGTGTTAAGATAAATATATTTCCATACAATAGTTTCCATTCTCCATACTTTTCCAGACCTGGAAATGTATAAAATCAAATTCCATACGTTTTCATACTTCCATACATGCGTAGGAACCCTGAGATAAACACAGTATTGCAGTGTTTTTCAACCTTGGGTTCGGGACCCCACGTGGGGTCGCCTGGAATTCAAATGGGGTCGCCTGAAATGTTTTAACTAATTATTATTCTTTTTAAAATAATGATTTAAAACAAACACAATTTTAAACAACTGTATTCTATACTTTCACTTTCTTGAATATAAATCGAGTTCAAATAAAATGCGGCATAAAAGTATCTGAGTTGGCGCATCTTGATTGGCAGCTTAAATTTGTGATGTCAAAATGGTGTCAAGAGCCAAAAAAAAGTTGGGACACACTGCAGTATTGTCAAGATTGTGCGTCGGGTCACTGCCGGTGTTTTCCTCACCTCCAGGGCGCAGAGGGCGGAGCCGATTACGACAGGTGCGTTCTCGCCATCATAGCCGAACTCTGTGAGCAGCTCGCGGATCTCGATCTCCACGAGCTCCAGCATCTCCTTGTCCTCCACGGCGTCGGCCTTGTTGATGAAAACCACAACGTGCTCCACACCGATCTGCCTGGCCAACAGCAGGTGCTCGCGTGTCTGAGGCATCTGGCCGTCGGTGGCGGCCACCACCAGGATGCAGCCGTCCATCTGAGCCGTCCCTGTAATCATGTTCTGAAGAAGAAGCAGCCTTTATTCTGATATGTTCATGATAACAACGAGGCTGCGTTTTCTTGGTCGGGGTTCAATGCAGGTGGTGGGGAAAAAAAGGGTGATTACCTTGACATAGTCAGCATGACCAGGGCAGTCTGTGTGAGCGTAATGTCTGTTGGCTGTGGTGTATTCAACATGAGAGGCATTAATGGTGATTCCTCTGGCCTTCTCCTCGGGGGCATTGTCAATGTCTTCATACTTTTTGTAACGAGCACCACCAGCGTCGGCGAGCACTAAGGAAAGAAAATCACATCACTCATCATTGATCAGTGAATGGCATTTGTGCATGGGACCAAATTACATTTTGTACATGTTTCAGATTTACAGTCATCTGGGTGAGAGTGAAACTTGGACATCAGTGACTCTACCTTTTGTGATAGCTGCAGTCAGGGTGGTCTTGCCGTGATCAACATGGCCAATTGTCCCAATGTTCACATGGGGCTTTTCTCTGGAGTAGGTCTTCTTAGCCTCTGCAGCAAAGGTCCGCCGACTCAGAGGCAAAGCACACTATAAGACAAAGACAAAGCCAGGATTTATACAGGTATCAGGTAAATATTAGGGAGTCAGTGTAAACTGCAGTTTGTGTTCATACTCACCAGTCTATAGGAGCTGTGCAGGAGGCTCGGAGAGGAAAGCTGAAGCGCTGAGGAAAAAAATAGTGAGAATTTGAAAACTCATATAATGGCTGATTGAGAGGATAATAAGTTTAATTCATCCTTTTTTTCCAGCACCGTTGTTATCCAATCTGTCTGTGCCCATCAGTACAAGCAGCTAATGCCTGACACATCTTTCATAACTGTCACAAATCATCTCCTCTCCCAGACAGACACGATAGGATAGATGGGAAGTCAGATACTCTATAGATAGATATTTATTTATCTAGCAGCGTTAACTGGTGACAGCAGTGGGCCCAAATCTTTTGAATCAGATTATAATATCACTTCATGGCTCACCAGCAGCTAAAGGCAGCTCTGCAGCAGCAGCAGCTGACACTGAGCTAACACAGTCTGTGAACCAGGACAAGCGACTGTCGTGCTGCTAATAATAAGCTGCTGTTAGTTACACAGACAGAGGACTGTGCAGGTGCTTATAATATTGATATCACTACGATAACTCATTCATTGGTCAGACCTCATCATTTTGTTGTTAGGTGGGTGTATCGTTAGCTAACACTCAGTGGTAACGTGACCTTGCTCTGGTATCGGAAGAGACAGCATCATCTTGTTTGTTTATTTCTACCGGTGCAAACAACTCATCATATCACGAGCACAACAGAACAGATTCCTACGAGCCAGCAAATGTCACAAACACACACAGAGTCAAATACTGTCAAGGAATTAAACTATTTTACCGGACAAACATGCGCGCAACCCCACAAGCGCCGCCATCTTGGTGGTGAGACGAACCAAAGACGATCGAGAGCGAGAGAGTAGCCGGCCAACTGCAGCAGACCAGGACACTCGACCAGGAGGGAGTTTTTAAGAAAGATGGTGATGATGATACCGTGGGAGACAGTCAAATGTTTATATTGCCGTTGTTGATGTGTCTTACTAATTATCAGTCTTATATTTCAATATGATAATTACAATAGAAACAATATTAACAACGTGGGTTGATATAACATTTCAAGTTTACCACAGTTCTTCTGGAGTTATCGTGAGGTAGTCCTCTCACTTTGACTGATGCTCTCTGAACGTCGCTCCGTACAAACGTCACTGATTTACCTTAAATACGCTGCTATGATGAACTTTGCCATTTAATCTTTTAAATGACAACGTTGTTCTGATGTCACTATATTATCATATTAATTATAATTAGATAGAAAATGTGAAGGGTTGAAATGACGTAGGAAAAAATAGCGAGAGGTGAGAGAACAGAGCACGGGAGAAAAAAAAACTTTTTGTGTGCCGGTTTGGTTGAAGGTTTACGGTAAAACATGGCGGCCTCCTTGTCACTCGTGAGCTCAGCTAGCTAGAACGTTCTAGCGTGTTCATGTTTCTGTGGTTACAGGCCAAGTAAAGTTGTCTAATAAGTGAGGAGCACCCGCTGTCTTTACTCATTTGTACAGGACCCGCTTGACAGGGTAAGTGGAAAATAATAATTTAGCCAACATCATTAAATGTTATCCGTAGCAGAGTGAGCATGTTTAGAGTTAGCATGTTAGATGTCTCAGGCTTCTGTGTTATTTTTTGTTGTGTAACTTGGTTTTGACATTTCATGTCTTGTGGATGAGTAAAACCAGGTGAACTAGTGAATTGACTGTTAGGTTTCTGAGATCTACATTCATTTTTCTTTTTCTTTTCCCACCCACAGAACACATCATGGCAGAAAACAATCAGAATAGAAGATATCCCCCAAATCTTCAGGGGGTCCTGCAGTTGGCAGTAGAGGCCGGGTCAGCAGCACAGGGACCTGCCCCTGTTGAACCCATGTCAGAGGAAGTAAGTAGGCCTACCATTATACATGTCAATGCTGAAAAGGCTTTGGGCAGATATTACACAAGACATGTAATATAATGTGCCTAGTATACAGTGTACAACATGTAATATGACAGTAGTAGAGCTGAAATGATTTAAATATTCAACTATTTGATGGACAGAAAAATTGCAATAAGTTACTCTTAGTGGTTTCCCCCATTTCTGCTAAATTTGAATATATTTTGATTTTCTTAGATTCAAAATACTGAACAATGCTCAACCAAAACTACCTGCTAGCACAATAAAAGATGAATTTTTCAAATCTTTTTTGAAAAGTCTATCAGAGCCTGATTTGTTCATTCATAAAAAGTTGATTAATTATGATTTCAGGTATATTTTGCCGGGGAACTATTTTTCTATTTTGACCCATGGCAACCACCACCTTTCTAATTAAAAAAAACATCATCACGCTCTTTCTTTGTTCCAGAGGAAAACATGGCTGAGAGAAGCTCTTGCAGAAGTTTGCAAAGGCCAGATGGATGAAGTGGAGCAGATGAAGCAGTGCTTGGCAGTACTATGCAAAGAGGAAACGGGGGAAAATGAGAGAGAGGCAGAGGAGGAGAGGGATGAAGAGGAGGATGAAGATGAACGAGAATCAGCCTTTGAGATGCTGTCAGAGTTGTGTGAGAACTTGGACAATGCTCGAGGTGTGTGATAAATAGCGTTGTATTTAATATTTGACCAAACCTGGAGTAGCCATCGAGAGTTAATGAGTACAAATACAGTTTGTTTTCTGTCTGTCTCACAGACCTGATGATTCTGGGTGGGCTGGAGTTGTGCCTCTCCAAGTATCTGTCTCACGTCCAAAGCGGCCTAAGGTGGCGTGCTGCCGAGCTCATCGCTTCCTGTGCTCAGAACATGCCGCAGGTGCAGGAACACTTGCTCAGCAAGGGAGCGCTGCCGAAGCTGCTGCAGCTAACAGACTCAGACCCCAACCCCACCGTCAGAGTAAAAGCCCTTTACGCCGTCTCATGTGAGTTCCTCAAGTCGTCTCTAGTGCACGGAGGGAGACGGTGCTGCAACAGTTCATCATTTAACATTTAAACTAGATAATGCAGACGGACGTTCAACATGCAGTTACACCTTAGAATAAGACGGTAACTGTATCCTGTTGTGACTTTAGGTCTGGTCCGAGAGCAGGAGGCCGGGCTCCAGGCGTTCCTGTCTCATGATGGTTTCTCAGTACTTATGCGAGGGATGCAGTCAGACAACGAGAAGGTCAGGACCAAGTCGGCTTTCCTTCTGCTCAACCTGCTCACATCGCATCCTGAACAGAAAGGTACGAATGAAAGGCATTCACTTTTCAACATTTCAACATCTTTTGCAGGATTCTGAAAATGTTATGCGTGTTTTTTCAATTGCATTTCTGCTGGGACTTGTATTCATTGTGTGTCTGATATA
The DNA here is from genome assembly GCF_045865225.1 of Trachurus japonicus. NCBI lineage: Eukaryota > Metazoa > Chordata > Actinopteri > Carangiformes > Carangidae > Trachurus > Trachurus japonicus. The sequence goes on along the minus strand of NC_140914.1, from coordinate 20,614,337 downwards.
TTATCTACAGTATAACTTGTTCCCTGCTTCCTGCAGACACACTCCTCTCCATGGGAATGGTTCAGCAGCTGGTATCTGTTCTCCGCACACCTCACTCACCTTTTCACGAGCATGTGCTTGGTGCTCTGTGTTGGTAAGAAACACTGTCAGTCTTTAGAACTGATTAGTACACATGATTCATTCATGGTTCATATTAGTAATCACGGCCCTCTGTCTTTCTACTTCTGTCTAGTCTGGTGGAGGACTGTCCACAGGGGCTTAAAGACTGCAGAAATCCTGCTCTGGGTTTGGAGGAGCTACTGAAACAGCGATCCAAAGAGCTCAAGGGAAAGGAAGAGAGTCAGGTAGGTTATACTGAGCCTCCAGCAGAATACATCAAGACTGTAAAATAGGTTTAAGTATTGTGTTTCCTTTCGCAATGGCAAACAGAGTAAATGTTAAAAGGAAATCTGTCAAAATTGAAACATTATTACTGCAAAATCCAGTGTCGGGGGGGAAAAAACAGTGTACAGTTGCAAATCTAAACAAAAAGCAACAAGATTATACTATATCCATCCAACATCTGGCATGGTCCCAAAACATTGATGGGGTATGAATTAAAGTTAGCGCAGGGTAAAACCCAAAAACATGCAGCCACTTTTCAGCAGCTCTCTTACATGTACACATGTCTGTTTAAATATGTGTGTGAATAGAAACAATAAAGTTGGAGCCATGAACCTCCGGCTACAGGTCACAGAAGACTAAACCAGTACGAACGTTCAGTCTTTTTCTTGTCCGGAAGAAAGAAAGCAAGTTCTCTCCATCCCTAAAATGCTCCAATATTGACATGTATCCAAAGACACATGCATACACACATCTGCATCTATAGAGCAGCAAACAGGCTGGTGATCCTGTCAGAGAAAAACAGGATCATATGGAGGATGGATTTTTTTTAAACCATCAAAATAACTAATATTTAAGAGATATGCTCATAGAAGGCTCAATCCTTCTCTAAGAAACGTCTTTTGAAGTCATCTTTGTGTTTCTCGCAGGAAGAGCTGGAGTTCTGTGAGCGCCTGAGGGTGATGTCGTTCCGTGGGCAACAGTCAAACGACAATGAGATGGATCGCTGAAGTCTTACCTCATCTCTGTTTTCGCGTTAGTGTGCAAAAGATGAAACAAAGGTGTGTCATGATCTGGATCATGAATGTTAAGCAACTTCCTCGTTGGTTATGACAGTCACTTTCCATATTCTGCATGTTTACTCCATGACCTGGATTTTACTGTGTAAATAACTATAATGTATAAAATACTTTTTCCAGGCAGCTGTGTTCCCAGTCCTTAATAAGTTTAATATAAAACAATGTATTTCCATCAAAGACTGCATAAAGTATCTTCCATTTGAATTGTGAATTATTCACCAAGATTCTGAGTTAAAGTTTTTTTTCTTTATTCATTATCAGTTGCTTGTCTCTTAAAACATGACTCAAAAGTAATGTTTACTTTTTCTACAGCATATTTATTTATCATTAACAAACTAAATGGGTGTTTTTCTGTAATACAATGGCCAGCTCACAAGTTGAAAACAGTTGCCACCATGTGCACAACCTATACTAAAACTAAATCACTGATTAGAAATATTTTTATCACAAATCACAAAATATAGATGTTATTATGATCAGATATTCACAGAGTTTCTTGGTTCAGCCTGGTTTATAGACACTTGGTGTTTTCAGGTCTCATGACTCGGTTTGTGATCACTGAAACATGAAATACAAACAGAAAACACATGATCGGATATCTTGTGTTGCCAGATGCTTTTTTTCCTCCGTCTGTTCCAGTTGTAAAGCTTTAACTGCAGTTGCTGTTGAGTCTGCACCAGTGGGAGAACGGGCTTGTTGTTTTTATCTTCCTGTTATTTGATGGCTTTCAGGATGTATCCAGTGGTAGTATCAGGATGTCTTGTGAGGATGGCGATGCTGTTTAAGACCTCTTCCATTTGGAAAAGTCATCCGTGCTCTCCACTGCTTTTACATCCCCAACAGCGATCAGTAGCTGTGCCAAGTAATACGTCACCATCACTACAGCGTTGCCATGTCGCATCTCTGGCATCACCTTGAAAACCTGCAGTGCCAGAGCCATGTCCGACACCATGAAGGTCAAACTTCCCAACACTGTCAATGCGTGGCCAGTTCTCAGTGCTAAAGTCCCCATCAGAGCGATCAGGAACACGTAGACCCCCACAGCTGGAACTAGTACATCAGCGTCCGGTGTCTTCCGCAGGGACGGGAATATGTAGACGTAGAAACCTCCTCCTACCATGAACAGGATCAGATACAGAAAACGGGCGCAGGAGGAAGAGGAGAAAGTTGCATAACGGCCGGAGAGGAAGGTCAGTGAATATAGCAGATGAGCCACAGCGAATGCAACCATTCCTGAAAGAGATGTTTAAAATGCATTAGCACATACAAAAATCAATCACTTAAAACAATTAATAGATTATATTAAGAGACCACTTCAAAATGATCAGTTCCTCTGGTTTTACTATTCATAGGTATGTGTTTGAGTAAAATGAACAATTTTGTTTCATTCTATAACCTACTGACAAAATTTCTCCCAAATTGGAAATAAAAATATTGTCATTTAGAGCATTTATTTGCAGAAAATGGCAACAGGTCAAAATAACAAAAAAAATTCTGGTGTTTTCAGACCTTGTATAATGCAAAGAAAACAAGTTCATATTCATTTTAAAACAACACAACACTACTTTTTAAACTTAGGAAGAGTTTAGAAATCAACATTGGTGGAATAATCCCAATTTTTAATCGCAACAGTGTTTTTTATTAATTTATTTATAATCTTTCTTCCTCATTAAATATGATTTGGTTCAGGTGATCAGCTAAGTAGAGTGAGGTGCTTGTGTTGGAGTTCAATAGACACTGGAATCGATGGCTGCCATACATGTAGAGAAGCTGATTTATTAAGAACATTTTGGAGTGGTCTCTTTATTTTTTCCAGAGTTGTATATATGTAACTGATGGAGATTGTTATTCCAGTTTGTGCTTCACTCCTGTACAAACCAGGCTCTTACCATGCAGGAAAAGCTCAGGCCAGATCAAGCAACAGTCACCAACAGCAGAGAAGAGCAGTCCTCCCGCAACGCCCAGGACACTCTGACCTCCGTTCCAGCTCAGCACTGCTGCAGCCAACAGCAGGATCGGTGCCGACTTCACACCTGCCGACGTGATGGACACAGGAATGTCCGGAGTCCACATGTAGAAGTACAGAGCTGTGGACAAGAAGAAAGGCAAGAGAGAGACAAACAGGGCACAGGACTGATAGAGGGAGGAGAAGAAATTAAGAAGGAGGAAAAAACACAACTTAATTATATTGATGGGTTTAGACAATTTCATCCTGTTTTTATAGAATAGAATATTTATTAATCCCTAGGAGGGAAATTCAGATCGTCCAGCAGTTTACATAACAATGATATGACATAAATGATATACTAGATATAGATATAGATGATAGAGAATGTAACTTTATGGTTAAAGTTAGATTTTTTATTCTAAAGAGTAAAGAATTTATCCATACCATATTTCTCCTCTGCCTCCTGTCATAGGCATCTGTCTCAAGGATGTCCATCCTCTCAGAGTCAGCACTGATGTGTCCACACTGGATGATCTTGTCTTCTTTTCTAACACATACAGTCCTCGGTGTTCTCACGTTGTTCTCCTGTCGCCTCCTTCTCAGTTCTCCGCTGTGTCTCCGTTTCAGTCCGTTGGTATTTCGCAGCAGTGAACTTTGGACTGATCCGTTCTGTCTGATTACTCTCTGATAATCAATGTTCTCCCTGTTTTGAGCTCTCATGGTCAAACAGCTGACCTTTGACCTCTTCAGGTGGAATACGCTGGTGACATCAACACTTGACGGGCAAAGTTGAAGTGGATGAATCACTGCGTGTGACACTGTGACATCCGGTTACTTTACGTTTCACCTTTGTCAGTGACTGTGTAATATGATATAAATAATATAATATAATCAAATATGACCCATTTGTAAGAGTTGTGATCAAAGCTTGATTTTAAATAAGATAAAAAAAAAATAAAGTTCACATTTTGCAGTGCTTGTGTTCACTAGGGGGACACATTTCTCCAAAAGAAGAGAGCGACGCTACATTAGATAAAAACCTGTGCAACAGTAGAGCTGTTAACTGAAAGAATATCATTAGATATTTGTTGAAATGAAGCACACAGTTGTGTTGTTAATGTTTAATGTTATTGCTCTTTAATGCACCTGAAACTAAAATAGTTTCTATGGATGGAGGAGGAGCTCAACATGAGATAAATCCACACACGGAAGAATGGATAATAATTAACTACGGCTTCTCTGAGTCAAACTTTGTACTGAGCTTTCCCACAATTCCTAGAGCTATGAGCCAGTAGCCGTGCTTCACGCTGGGAGACACACATCTCTGGAGGCGTGCAGGATTATCAGGTGAGTGGAGCAATAAATGTAGTGAGTGTTACATGAGGAGATTGTGGCCGATGAGATATGAAGGTCAAAAGCACACAAATCTGTGTGTGTGATGGTTTGTCTTTTAATTAAAGGTTCACTTGTTTTGTTTTTTTGTTTTATTTTTCAGAATATTTGCTTCCTTTTGCACAGGACATGGCAACCAGCTCTTCTTCCATAAGGATTGGAGTCGTAGGATATGGACACCTAGGTCAGAGCCCACCCTGCAAACACAGGACACACACTCTTTCAATACTTTGCTGAAATTCATGCATCTTTCTCTACATTGAATGATCTATAATTATCAAACTTGAAGGTGTCTAATAATGTCACAAATGTTGCACAATCTGTCCCTGAGTTGTTGTAGACATGTTATAGACAGCAAGTGTGTGCATGTGTGTGTGTTTCAGGACAGTACCTGGTGAAGAGGATCCTTCAAGACGGAGCTGCTCTTGGTTTGACTCTGGCTTTTGTTTGGAACAGAAACTCTGACAAGCTCAAAGGTTCAGTTCCTGACGAACTCATTCTTGTTGATCTACCATCGTTTGCAGACAGGTGAAAACACACACTGCAATAAAAAAAGAAAGAAAAGAAACTCACATGCAAAGACAGTATTAGCATCTCCTCTAAGCTGCCACACGTCTAAAGCAGACTTCAATGAATAATTACAGGCGATGTGATGTGATTGTGGAGGTGTGCCATCCTCGGATAGTGAAAGAATTTGGTCTCCACTTCTTGTCTCAGTCTCATTTCATGGTGAGAATCTCGTCTGCTTGTTTAAAGGTTTTTTTCTTTTTATCTTACATAGGTTTACATACATCTGTGTCAGGAGAGAGTATTCAGATTGGGTAACACTTTACAATAAGGGTCCCTTAATTAACGTTAGTTAGCATTATTAAGCATTAATTAACTGTTTACAGATATATTAACAATCATTATTATGTATTACTTAGGATTAGGAAACACATTAATTAATGTAGCCTATTAGTAAGCAGTTAAGTAATGTTTACTACTCAAAGTTAGTTAATAAATTATTAAGTAATAATAAAAGTTGAATAATGTAATTAGTTATCATTATGTATGCATACTCAGCATCAATTAACACATTTACTTATTAATGCTTAATAATGTACTAACTAATGTGGGACCCTTATTGTAAAGTGTTACCTCAGATTATTTGTAACAAAGAACAGAGATTTAATAGTTTATTTCTTCCTAAAATTATGTATGTTGATGTATATGTATGTGTTTGGACAGCTATATATAAGGTATGTATATCACCATGTTAGCTTTATTATCTTTGGGATGTATGAATAGTGCTAAGTTTTGTTAGTTTTGAAGTTATCCATTCAGAAAAATCACCCAACCCCAACTCAGGCTCAATGTTTCCACTCTGTTAATCAGTTGTATCCTGTCTATATCTTTGTCTCATGCAGGTGGGCTCTCCCTCGGCCCTCTCTGATGCTGATCTAAACAGGAGCCTACGTCAGGCGGCTCAGCAGTATGAGAGGACCCTCTATGTCCCCAGTGGTGCATTATGGGGAGGCCAGGACATCCAGAGGCTGAACGACAGTGGAGCCTTGAAGGTAACAGTGGGCCAGTGCAGTGGCCGCTTTGTTTTTGACTTTGAAGATAATTTATAGAGCATCCGTATTGACATGTCTGTGTCTCTGTCCAACATCAGTGTTTCTCATTAGGCTGCTTCTTTTCCAGGCCTTGTTTATAAGGATGTCCAAGCATCCATCCTGCTTCCGGCTGACAGGAGACGTCCTCTCTGATTGGACGGAGGGAGAGGGCAGGAGGGTTTTATTCAGAGGCTCGGTGGCAGAGTTGTGCCCACTTGCTCCTAACAATGTGAACACCATGGCGGCAGCAGCCGTGGCAGCAGGGACGCTGGGCTTCGCTGGTGTTCAGGGAGAGATTGTGTCTGACACGGCGTGAGTCTCACACTGACCTGAAGCAACCTTGAACCTTTCACATCTGCTTGAATTATCCACCCTCACATCTTCTTTTTATGCCACAGGTTACGTGATTATCATGTGGTGGAAGTGGAGGCGACCGGGCCCGATGGCTTCTCAGTGCACACAGTGAGGAGGAACCCAGCCAAACTGGGAGCCGTGACAGGCAGTGCAACATACAACTCCTTCTGGCACAGTTTACTTGGTGAGTCCTGTGTCTGTGTTTCTTTCAAATGTTCTCCACAGTTTCACTGTATGAGGCTCTGGAGTCTGTCTGTTGTTTTGTTTGTGTTGTTCTCACATCCTTAACTCCTGTATTCAAAATCAAATAATATTATCTGAGGTAAAAATACTCACTCAAAACACCACTCCCCCAATGACCTAAGGGTTATCAGATAAATCTGAGGGATCATGAGATTTTTTAACTCTTTGTGTCTTGCATAGTTATTTAAATGAAACAATCTGAAGATGAGTGTGACCTGGCCTTACAAGCAAAATGTTCGGTAACACTTTACTTGACGCCTATCTCTATAACGCATTATAACCATATTTATAATGAGTTATAACTGCATTATAACTCATTATAAATATGGTTATAATGTGTTATAGAGATAGGCGTCAAATAAAGTGTTACCAAATGTTCAATCTGTAATGCATAGCTCCTTTTTTAAATGTCAAATATCTATCTGAAAAGTCATTGGTTCAGCTTTAATATGATGTAGCATAATTGTAATCCACATACTTCAAAATTATACTTTAGTGCAGTGCTTGGATTCTGATCACTAATTGGAAAGTCCATTGGAACCAATGATGTAATAAATCTGTGATAGAAAATAAACTTCAATTTAGATTAAGATCATGCATTTGTATGACATATCATTGGGATTTGGATTTAACCTTGACTTTCTTGTTCTTCTCAGTTTGCAAAGGTCACGGGGGTCGAGTTTACTTGTGCTGAAGCAGGTGACCGACGACAACACAGGAGGAAGGATCTACTGCGAAATCACTGATACATTTGACATTAGGTTCATGTTGGATACGTTGTGTGAACGGTGGATCAGCTTGTTACTGAGAATTTGAAAACCCTCAGATGATTATGTTCAAATAAACTGCATGCACACAAAGAAAAAACGAGCCGATTACCATTTGTGAAACACAACCAGGTATATTATATATTGAAACTTTATTATAAGTTCGTCTGGTGCAGGATTGTAACAAATGAATAGGCTCTTACAGGGAGTGTGAGCATACAGTAGGTCTGGTAAAACCATTTTTCCTTCTTCCATAACAAACAGTCACGACGTACTCGAGCTCTTTCGTACCTTTCACCTGAAAACCACTGTCTCCTTTTCCTCCATCTGTCTCATCTCTGTTTCCTTCACAAATAAATACTTGCTGGAACAAGGCAAACTTGGGAATATCGATATCACACACAGACATACAGGATCAACAGGAGTGTGAGGTCGTTCACTGATGGTGGTCACTGAAAGGCTGTGATAAAATAAGGCACGGAAACAAAATGAAAACACACTCCTGACAAGTGCTGTTGTTGTTGCATGTGTGTGTGTGTCTCTGTGTGTGCATTTTACATTTTATTTCCATTCTGGGAAGTTTTGTGTAAAAAAAAAAAAAAAAAAAAAAAAATACTACAACAATGTCAACATCACACTTTTAAGCCAAACATTAAAAAGAAGGCGCGCTACTTTGTGGCTACTCACAGCAACTGACACTTGTCTCGTCTTTTAATGGGCATTTTTTTTCTTTTAGCTAGAAAGTAGCTAAACCTGCTTTGAATGTAAAGTTGACATGCTGGTTAAAAGGAGGGTTACGCTGTTTTCCCTGCTCTGACCCTTTGAATCAAGTATAAAAATGCCCTCCAGAGACTCTCAATAATCCCGTGTTACTTTTTCCAATACTTTAGACCTATGTTATCCAGTGTTAGTACAAAATCCAGCAGTTCTGATTTTGTTTTATGCAAGTCGAGCTGTCGTTTAGCTCGTTTCTAACTGCTGCATCTACTCCACAAAGCAAACGGCTGATTTGCTGCTGGTATGACTGAAAACCAAAACATATCAAACTGACAGATATACTTTTAAAAATTCTGAGGTACGCACAGGTTGGGAAGACACTGACTGTGATGCAACTTTTCACAACAAGCCGATATTAAATGTATCACTCGCATTCACAACTGCACTCATTTAGAAAGTTTGTGAGTATGGATGACTGTAACCATTTCCATAAAGATATAGATTCACTAGTGAGGTTTTAGCATGTATTGCATGTGATGAATGTGTGTGTGTGTGTGTGTGTGTGTGTGTGTGTGTGCGCGCATGTGCATGTGTGTCTCAGTTTTTCTCGCTTATGACACCGTTGCCGTTGGCCCCGAGGAGAGACTTGTTCTTATATGGCGGGGTGTACGGCTGGCGGATGTTCACCCGGTCCTTCTCTGCCTCCAGGTCCTCGTCGTAGCGCTCGTCTTCGTCTTCGTCGACGTCGTCCTCGGCCTCGCTGTGGTGCGGGGAGGAGTGGCGGGACAGAGCTGGTGATGGCGGCACGGAGGCAGGGCGGGGGTAACGGAAGCCTGAGGCCTGAGGATGACAAACCAAAGCATATTGGACGGCGTCAGAGGACGAAGCTCGAAGAGATGTGACTGAATATGCTGAATAATCATAAGTGAGTCACACAAGTCAACTTACTGAGCTGGGCTCATGAGGTTCATATAGGTAAGTGTCAGGGAAGGCTTTAGCCAGGGCCATGTGACGAGCAGCGATGTAATACTAATGCAGAACAGAGGAAGAAGAAACATTATTAATTCATTTCAAAGTTGTCACATGAATATAAGTTCACTTTTTTTATTTATTTATTTTATTTTTCTTTCTTTCTTCAGTTCATCCATCTCATATATACACACACCCACTCACGAAAAAAAACAAACATAAAAGACAAAACATACCCTCTCATGTGTACATATACTGGTTAATACGCTGTTAAATGCTGTTACTGTACTAGTAATCAAATCAGTAATAATAACATAATACAAGTATCCAGTGAGTAATAGAAAATAAAAATAAAATTTAGTCGAAGTAAATAACTAAAAAATATATTATAATAATAAAAATAATAATAATAATAATAAAAAAACACAAACAGCTATTACAAAATTATTTATCGATCAGCAAATTGTTTTTAAAAAAAAAAGGAAAGAAAAAGAGAAAAAACAAAACAAAGACAGAAACAAACAAACAACAACTAGAAAAACATCCATAGAAAAAGAAAAAACACACACTCAAAAAGAAAAAACACACACTCCTGAGTGAATATATGAATATAAGTTCACATTTGCGATTTGTAATCTCACCCTGCCGAGGTATCTCCAGTCCAAGAGGTCACTCAGACGCTCGGTCCTGTTCCTCTGGATAATCCGCTGACGCCGGCTCTGCTTGCAGAACTGGAACAGGAAGGACGTGAGCTGGTTACATGACTCGTCGACCGCCCGATCTCGCCTGTCCAGGATGTAAATACCTATAAAGGGAAGAGCATGATGTTAAGGAAAGCACCATTTATCCCTGTTTGTCTGTTATTCTCAGAGATTTCATTAAAGGGATAGTGTTTAAAGATACAGACCATAGGCGGAGGGGTCTGCTATATGTTCCTCCATGAAACAGCCGAAGCCTGACAGGTTAGTGGAGACTGATGGGATTCCCATGACTGTGCACTCAGCTGGAAATAACAGAGACAAGTGAGGCGCGATTAACATTTTAATATCGTACTTCACGTGCACACGCCTCGTCAGCATGCATGAGTCGTACCAGGTGTGTAGCCCCAGGGCTCATAGTAAGAGGGGAAGACACCGAGGTGGCAGCCTCTGACAAACTCCTCATAATCCATCGGAAGTAAAGGAGAGGTGGATGAAAGGAACTCTGGATGGAAAATGATCTAACGGATGGAGAAACACTTTGTTATTAAAGCCTGTTACTCTAACAACCAGTGTGATACAACGGAAGAATTGATGCATCGTTGATGATTGTGATCAGGACCCCCTGTCAGCTTGTATTTAAAAAGACAAAAAACTAAACAAAACCACAAAAACTTAAAAAAATCGAGAGGGTATCTTCGCGGTTGCTGTGGAGACATACCTTGACACGGTCGGCGGAGCTGTTGAAAAGGCCGATGCGGCGGACGCAGTTGAGGATGGGGTCGCTGCTGTCCTCCAGCATGTTATGGGTGCAGATCGGAGGCTGGCACTGTCTCTGAGTGGCAAAGATGGCACGTTTCATGATGGTGAAATCCTCTTTGTCCAGCATCTTTGACACGTCTGGCAGCTGTCCACTACATAAAACAAACTGTGTTACACCTCACGATGGAAGGAAACATGCAAAAACTATAAGCTTGATTGTTCTGGACTAATATTCAGGGAATATTAAGCGTGAATAAACGATAAGAACAATAGTGATACAGAATCTAAAACCTGATGAGAAACATGGATTTTTGTGTGTGCTTTAATAATTTTTTAGTTTTACATTCTGGTGATACAGATTATTCCAATATGTTACAGGTTTCATGAAGTGGACTGAAAGTGTTCAACTTACACCAGAAGTGACTCGTACAGTTTCTTTCCAAAGCGTTCCTTCACAGTGTGAGCAGTGTCCCTGTTGGAGAGAGATGAAGAGAAGCCGTGTCTAAGTAAGAGTGAATCAGTGTCAACTTTTACTGAGGCGCTTCATGTCGATGCTTCGTCTAGTTTAACATAAGAAGAAACCTCACCAGAGCTGCTTCCTGACTGCCTGGCCCTTTAAGGTCTCCACGTTGAAGTTGTTTGTCCGAGCCGGCATGATGAAGAAAGCGATGACGGTCACATCGCTGTGGTTGACCTAGGATAGGTGATAGGTAGAAATATAGAGTTAAATGTCCAACCTTCTCCCTCCTACATATCGACACTGCAACTTCATCTCTTTACACCAACTACAACCAACTCTCAAAATCCATTTTTTCTCCCAGGCTTGAAATGTACCATTGTATTTCATTGTTATTTATTTTATGTAAAAGCACCTTAATCAACCTAGGTTGTTTATAAGGTGCTCTATAAATAAAGGTGACCTTGACCTTGGCCTTGACCTTGACCGTGACAACCAACACACACTTACTCTCAGCAGGTAGTTGAGTCTTGCTAAAGCCTCCAAGAAGACGTCAGCTCCTTTGTTGGAGAACTCGTACCTTCCAGCTATGAAGAGGAACAAACACTTGTCCAGGTTGAAGTCAAGGTGCCTGATGGACAACACAAACCAACATCAGTGCAGCACTTACGCTTCAAATGTCCTCTTTACCTTTTGCTACTAATTCTTTTGTAGCTCTTTAAGATTTTACAGGATATTAAGTGAGTACTGGACTTTTAGCATTTACTCTATACAACAACATTCAAGGTTTGTGACACTATGAGGTAGCCTATATTGCAGGGCCTCTGACCCGTAGAAGTGTCCCCTGATGAACTCCTGAATCCGATTCTTGCTCTGGGCATGGAGGTTTTGAAACTCGTGCATGGCTGAGAACTTCTTCACGTTGAGCCCATTGGGAGTGATGATGTCTGTGGATGACGGGAGAGATTTAAAGGCATTCGATGTAAAATATGACGATAGAAAACAGCTGAGAATCAGTTAATGAATGAATTATCTTAATCAAAACAATGACATGTTGAGACACTGGTCCTCCTGAACATGGATTTAATGTATTGCTCACTACTTTCTTTTTTACTCAGTCGGAAATAAGAATAGAGTATATCAATAAAAATAGAGTTTCTGCTCTAATGTCATACATGCATTCACCTCCACACACCTGGTTTCCTCTTGAGCAGGTGCTCTGCCTCGATGGCTGTAATTTGTGACACGGTGGTGAAAACATGAGTGCAGTGGGCGGCCGCCCGCTCCAAACAATAGCGGTGGTAGATCTGTCTGTCGCCGGCTTCCTTATCCACGTTGAACTGATGGAGACACAAAGACAACAGAGAGGGTAATGAGGATACACTGCACTGCTCTATCCTTTCCTGTCTATGTTATTACAGCTCTATGTAATAAAAAAAGTGTAAAATATGAAAACAGATATACACACACACCTCTGACAGTTTGTTATAGAAGTCCACATTTCCGGCGCACAGGTATCGTCCCAGCAATGTAGCGTGAGTGGTGAAGATGGTTGCAATAGGCAGCTGTCGGTGTCGACACAGCACCAGGCCCAGGCCGGCCAACCACTCGTGGAAATGAGCCACGATGTGCGGAGGCTCCTCACACTGGGCGGCGTACTGTGGTATGGGAGAACACAAAGTGAACAACAAACAAGCACACACACACACACATACACACAACACAGCTCAAATCTTTTAATTTCATGTTTCTGTGTTAGTTGCAGGGCGCTCGGCGGGAGCTGCTGACCTCTCCCAGGAGCCAGGCCGTCAGGAAGCCGAACAGCACGGCGTCATTGGCCTCGCGGTCGAACCAGGGCACGCCGATGTCACAAAGGTCCCAGAGCTCTTTCTTCCACTGGTCCAGAGACCAGGCAGTGAAGCCCACATCAATCAGGACCACATAAGGACTGCCCTCAATAAGCCAGCGTCCAAAGTAGACCTGTGGGAGGGAAATTAAGAAAAAGATGAGAGCTATTTTATGCAGCACCTCACCATGGACGAGGGCACATTTTTTTTACTCTTTAAAATGATTACTGCAATTTGATTTGATTAGTAACCTAACTTCTGTTATCGCCCTGAAAAAAAAAACATAACTCCTTTTACTCTAAGATGAGTTTCTTTTAGTTTGTTTTGTTGTTACAGAACCTGTAACCTGTAAACTTGTAAAAAAAAAGTGGCTTCACTTCAGACAAAGGTGAGACACTACAGGTGAATAGGGTAAAAATTTTAACTAACAGATATCACCATGAAACTTTCCAGGTTTATCACTTACATTAAGTTTAATCAAATTTTATGTTTAAATATGAAAATGAGGCAATATCTAATTTAATATGCGCAACATTTGTATACTTTTCCTGAACAGAAATCTGAACAATGGTTAAAGATACTTTTAAAATTCTTGTTTAAAGCAGAAGTAAGCGGAATGTTTGTGTTAATATAAGTCTTAAATAGTTGTATCTTCCGACAGCAATCACTTACATAGAGTGTTTGGTCTGAAACACGGGTCTGTCAGTCACTCTGCTCTGCTGTAAGCCGAGGAGAAAACTTTCCTTGTATCCTACAACCTTTATCCAATGAGGAGAGAGAACGGCATAAAGGGGCGGTCCTCTCTGTGTGTGCAGCCAAGGGATGCGCATGAATGTGGTGACGTAGGGACGAAGGCGGGGACTGCTAACTCCATCGGCTGACAGGAAGTTAGCCAAAACGACCAGATCGCTTACTTCTGCTTTAATTTTGTTGACATTTTAGAGTTAAACATTTTTACAGAGGGGATTTTGAATATCTCTTTTTTATCACTCTGTAAATGAGAAAATACTGTCACAAGCCCCCCCCAAAAAATCTAATTTCGCCATGTTTTTAGGAATAAAGTGTCAACAAACCCCTCTTTAGAAGACAAAATGAAGTAAAATAACCACCGTAATGTGGATTTTCTACCATTTCTTTCCACTATTAAGCAAGATAGCCCAAAATCTCAAAATTGACCAGTGCATGAAAAAACTACGTTTTTGCCTGTTGTGCCTTAAAGTAAAGTGCAGCTGACTAATGTACCAATGTCTTTGAAGGAGCCGAGCTAACTACGCTCTGGTCCTGGCCTGTGGTGAGGCTTAAAGGTCGTGTGTTTCGAGGCACTGCAGACAGGCTGTGTTGAAAAAGGCTGGACTATCCCTTTAAAATAGAATCACTACCACTCCGAGCCTTGACCCATAATTCCACGGCACTCCCAGAGTGACACAGCACAAAGCATTACAAATATCACACACACACACACATACGGGCAGTCATCTATTTCTGGAGTGTGTCTGTGTGAAAGAGTAAGAGACAGAGAGACACTGATACAACTTCTAACCTTTGCAGGGAAATGTCAGGGTGTTTGGAGAGGTGTTCAGGGACAGAGGGCTGCAGAGGGCGAGTGGGTCAGATATAAAAGAGGGCAAAGGAAGATCTCTAAATGGGTTTTAATGTAGTGCACATTCACCACAAGTATTCACAGATCTCCCTCTATAACCTCTCCGGCTATGTCCTTGAGTGTAGCACAAATTTAACTCAGGAAATGTGTGTGTGTGTGTGTGTGTGTGTTTACTGTGTATGTGTGGTAGTACCTTACACCCACTGGAGTTCATCTTGTCAATGGTTCTCTTCAGCACGGGGTTGGTGGGCTCGATCAGCTCCACCTGCGTGCGCACGTTGCTTTCCACATAGGGACCCACCAGGAAATAGTTTTCCCCCCATTCCTCTGAGGTCAGACGGGCTTTGGTCTGGATGACGGTGTAGATGCCTCCGACTTCAAACATGCAACGAACACGCCACACGTACGCACACAAAATGGAGACAAAGATATAACGTTATATATAAACACACATACACGAGACATTAAGATGACGGGTCTCTAATAAAACGTGACAGGAATAACCTATGCAAATGTTTGATGTGAAGATGCATTAAAAAAAGAAATACTATTTTTAAATGTTTATTTATGCATTTCAGTCTTTTCAAAGACTTTGAGGAGACACACACACACACACACACACACACACACACACACACACACACACACACACACACACACACTGTAAAACACTGACCTTTGTTTGCCACTTCCCAGGCAATTTCAAAAAGAACGGCATCCTCCAAATCAAACTCCTCGTCCCACTCCTCTAGTCCTGAGAGGGACGTGACAGAAAGGCTGCGAGCCAGCGGCATGCTGGGTAAAAACACAACACAGAACTCTCGTCATGATCTCCCACGGTGGCTTTTATCATTGTCACTAATTATACTTATTTACTGGCCAGAATGAGTCTGGAGGCGTGAGCAATTCAAATCTGAATGTCGGGTTTAAAACCAGCCTGATTTGGTTTAATTTTTGCAAAGAAATTCAATCACACAACATAAAAAAATGTGACATTTACTAGTGGGACCATAAACCAGTTGCTTAAGACAACAGTCAGTGGATTTCGTAATTCATAACTAAACCTCAGGTGTCAATGAGCCTTTTTTTAATTACACAATCTAACTTTCTCTCCTCAAGCATTTCCTGACAGACCTGTAAGAAACAAATGACTCGCACACAATTTCATAACTTCTATTACATTATACTACTGTGGTGTAAAATCTTTCCCAATATCAACTCTTGTACAGTTTGAAGAGTCCTCATTTTCTCTGGTAGAGCCCTGATCATCAAAATACAAGTCAAACAGCAAATGAGGATGAATGTAATTAGGATAATGATGCTATAATTGTTCCATTTTATTTGTTTGTTTTATTTTTTCAAATTTGATACTTTGTAATAAACTATTGATCAAATGTTTTAATACACAAACTAACCAACATACTGAAAGATCATACCAGTTTCATAGAACACAGTACGGTGTTGCAGTGGAAGTAAATGAAGATTTGAGAATTGTCTCTGTCTGTATAAAGGAAGTGTTGGTTCAAACTGTGTCACTACGCCCTCTGATTCATGATGATGATTGATTGACATGATTAGGATGACACTGTGCTGTATATTGCTATTGGGATGGTTAGAAACAGCAGGTAAGACAGGAGGACAGACAGGGTTCATCCTACAATGAGATAATGAGCCCATAAATTAGATGAGAAGAAGCAGACAGTGGCTTTACATGATGGAAGAGCAGCACAGTCTCCAGACTTTAACCCTGTGGAGAACTGGACAGAAGTAAAACAACACATTGGTGAGACCTTCTGCAACAGTTTGGGAAAAAACTAAAAAACTTAAAACTCTGTGTTATTTACAAAGTGCCTTAAGTACACTAAAATGAAGGTTATCTAAGACTCTTGACCCGTATCAGATATGTTTTCCATTTTTCTGGTAACTTAATAACTTAACCTTTGGCTGTTCTCATCTGAAACTCATGTCAAACAAACAACACTGAAGTGACATAGAGATTCATTGAGTAACAGGGGCCCAACATACTGTACAGTACATGTGTGTCAAGTATTTGCTCTACCTGAGATGGTCAAAGGGCTTTTTCTGGCTACGTTACCATGTGGCAACTTACCCTGCACATGCACCGTCATGCATATCACACATGAGTTTTTTTTAATGAATAAAACTTACAAATCTGCTCTGTGACAACAAAACTGTAATCGTGCACCAGAACTCTGCTTTAAAGGAGGAAGACTTTAGTTCCTCAGGTTTAATTATCTGTCTTCCTATATCAGTAACGGAGACATTTAAAAAGAGGACTGCATTCCTACTGCCTGAGTGTAAGAGGAAAACTACAACGGCGTTCAGTTCCTGCTTGTAGAAATGGTGCAACCTCTTGAACAAATGGGGGGAGTAGCGTGAGAAAAGATGCAGAGCTGGATGACGGCACGGACAAGGGCACGGATCAGGCAGAAACTAGATTCAGCTGTTTACATTGTGCCACTTGTTGATATGCACAAATATGTCGCAACAGCTTGAAGTTGTGACGTGTCAAAAACTACACAAAATAATCAAGTAGACAATAAACACTGCACTTTGACAGAGGGGCATGCATTTCCTCCTCTGCAACAGTCCCATCCAACACCTTTGTTCACTGCTCCACAGAAATGTAATCAGTCTAAACTCTCCTGATGAGACAATCTCAAATGACTAAAAGGCCCATCCCCGGTCAAAGCTGATAAAGGCCCATGACCAAAACATAGGCTACATTTAGAATTAAACTTCATTGAAAAAAAATCTCTCATATGAAAAGATTTTTCATATGGACTACTGGAGAACAGAGGTCTCCTTCTTCACTGGTCCATCTACTCTGAGTGGATGTGCTCTGGAGGTTTCAAGTTTCCACATCACACTTGAATCATGACTGGTTTCCAAACTGGTTATGATGTCACAAATCCTGCTCACACACTCATCTTAAGGTTATCACAGAGGAAACTTCCCCTCCAGCGAAAGACTGTTAAAAAAAAGTGGACAAGTGCCAAACTGCAAAGTGAAGATCAAGCATCCAACCAAAGTGGCAACAAGTATTATTATGCCTCATAAGTAAAGATCATTGCTGAAACTGCTGAACTGTTTCTTTGAGGGTTTCCTCACTTGGCCTATAGACAATCTCTTTATGCTTTAATTATAATGTTACACTTATATGGACATACTATCACGCCCCAGTCCACTTGCATGAATATTTAGATAGTGGAGTCCAGTGGGCCTCGATCGGGTCTGCAGGAGGACCACAACAACCAGAACTGCTCGTCCAGAGACGACAGGCAACAGCAGCATCGTCCCAGCAGCTTGCATGTCAGTGTTGTTTTATGATTATAATATACATCTTCTGTGTTTTCCCATGAGCTGCGGAGCGAACGTGACATCAAGCACCTACTGCAACACAGCTGCGGAAGCGCGCAGAGGACACCGCGTCCTGATGCGCGCACTCGCCCGCCGAGGAAGAAACCCAAAAAAATCTTGTAATTGTAGAAAATTAAGCGCAGATGTTTGACTTACCCTTCACCGTGTCACAACTTCTCGAAGATGAGCGATAGACAGCTGTCGGAGTCAATCCATGGACAGGACAACAGCGGAGAGAGTGAGGGGAGGGGGGCGGCGGCTTCAGTTAAATACCACACACTCACATTGGTGTGGTGCGTTCGCTGTCATCCGGAGGGGACGTTCACGGCCTGCGGAGTCAGGAAGAAGGTGGAGCCTCCGCTGTCACATTATGCAGGAGCCCCCCCCACACACACACACACTCCGTGACTCCGCCTCCGCCTCAACAACGTGACGGGAACTGGGTGTTTTCCTGAGCCGAGACACGCTATTGGCTGAGCAGAGGTAAAAAAGGAGCCACAGTGGTTGGTCAATTAGCATTTCATCCATTCAGAAGAGGGGACACTGCTGGCCTTTTCCCTTCCCCCCCCCCCCCTCTGTGAGCAGGGGGTTATATTTATAATGTCTGCTGAGGGTCATGTCGAGCATAGTTGGAGAATACAACATGGTCGGTGACATTAAGACACCCCACCCCTATAGTAACATTATAGCTGTTTTCCAACTCCATCCACCCCTGGGAGACTCACACATAACTATCACACTGCTGAGTTCAAGTGTCTCTGAGGATGGATGACACTACCCTACTGCCAAAATTGATGCACTGATTTAAATGAAAATTGCTACATTAGCATCACTGACATCCATCATAAACTTAACATATTTAATTAACTTAAAATTGCATATCAATAACAGATCACTGCACATGTCACCTTTAAATGTTCCTCTGTTACAAACCCTGAACAGGAAGATAACACAGTTTGTTTGTTTTTCAATCTTTTCAACTACTTGATTCAGTTTTTTTGTCAATAAATCACACAAAACAGTGAAAACCCCCGAATCAAATCATCAAATGTCATTTTATTCCAATCAAAAATCAAAATCCAATCATTCATTTTACTAGTATGTAAGGAGCACATTCTCAGACTTTCAGTAGCCTATTTATTTCATTTAATTCCAAACTCAGTTCATCATCAAGTTCAAGTAGCCTAACATAACCACTGTTGCCTCCATACTTACTGCAATATTACATCAGTTTATGTTAGTATGTCTATCTTTCGTTATGTTAATATCTTTACCTCTGTGTTTTTTCTATGTATATTTTTCATAAATTGTCATCAGTAACGTAATCTGTAAATCGTTAATATTTTATATGGTTTATATAAAAACAAAAATAAAATGGTATGTGTCTGGTGGAGCAGTTTTCCCTCCCTCTCTGCTGCGTAACCCCCGACGTCATTTTGCCGGGAACACACGGTCTATTAATGTCCAAGGTATGGACAAGCCGCGTTCAGCCTCCTCCCCATTTAGAACGGCGTTTCCGCCTTGCGTGTGACGTCATCGTCCATTACTTTGCTATTGGGCTTGGTAACAAAACGGAACTTTTCCGCGCCTTCGCCGGTGAAAGTTCACAAATTGAAGAAGAGTGGCGGGAGTCGTTGTCAACCGGGGGCTGTTTTCTGGAGGTAACTTTGACCTGCATTTATACCTTCGTTTTAAAACGCACCGGCCGCGGACAGGTGTGTGTTTTCACGGAGCCGGTCAGTGCTGCGGCTCGATAAGATCAGTTTGGCGCGAGACTGTTGTGTTTACATTTAGCTTGCTAGCTTTGTGCTGCTGCAGCTCCTTAGAAACGGAAGCAGCTGCCCTCGTTTGCACCAGAAACAACTCGGCTTATAATAAACTTTACCGTGGATCACCGACGTTAACATATATTATAACGTGTTACCTTTCAAAGAAACGTTCAACTTAACACCTTCGTGCGTGGTAAGTTGCCAACCATCAGTCAGGAGTGGACTTAACTGAGATAGCACCGAGAACATGAGGAGACCTTCTTTTTACAGTCTATGGACGAGACACAACAAACCCACAGAGTGGTGTGTTAGCAGCAGGCAGCACCAGCTACAGCCATACTGGTTACAGGGGCAGTAGACCGCATCATGTACAGGAGGAAATGACTCATTCACTGGGACTTATTAACAACCAAATGCCTGTTTTTTTAAATTTTATTTTAGCATTGCTTTATATATCAGATGGATGAAGCAGTATTACCCCCCTGTCGTTGTTTACCTCCCTTGCACTACTTTTTCTTTTAATCACTGACAGCAGTGTAACTCAGCAGTTTCACTAGTTTTCACAGTAAGCCAACTATAGTCAGAACGGTTTCTTCTTTGGGGATGGGTTTTGAAGCTCTTATTTGATAGTGAAAGTGGAGAGATAAAGGGAGAAAGACGTGGGATTATGTCTCAGTATAAGAAATATTGGCAGCAGTGTTGTCAAGTCATTGTTTCTTTCCAGTTTGCCATTTATATGCTCTATGTCCAGTATATTGTAAGCCTCTTTGCGTGTGGTAATGTACCTTAAAGTTAGTACATTAAAAACTTGTTTTGATAGTGTTGCCTCATTCTGAATATAGTTTTAAAATGACATTATTAAGGGCTGATGATGCAGTGCTGTCATCTGTGTGTGCTGAGCTCATATACTATCACTATCATTTTCTTTTCTCTGTAATCATTTTCCCTTTCTTTTGTTGACAAGGTTTGTCGTAGACATGGATCACAAAAGACGCAATGGCGGCCCTGTCAGAGGCGGTGCATCGCAGGCCAAACGGGGTAAAACAGGTGGTGAATGGGAGGACAGTCCATCGCAGTTTGAAGAGGAGCTGTCCATGTTCGATGACGCAGACATGGAGGCAGAGGAGACGGAGGGGCAGGCGGGGCATGATGTTATTCCCGTGGGTGAGTGATGCACAGAGAAGTACACAGTCACAGGTATATAAAGTAAAATGGTTTTCCTGGTTTAGGTCGAGACAGAGTTTTGTAAATGACATGCTGTTTCAAAATGCTGATAACTACAGTTGAGTTACAGGTTTTACATAATATCCAGATCAGTCTAGATGGGTATATGCATTATACCAGTCATGCTTTTAGTAAATTAAGTGATCCATAGTGCCTTTGCTATGTGAATAATATTATTGTGTGGTAATAATAAATGATGACTGAAGAACAAGTTATGACAGAAAACAAGTACTTTTATTTAGTCAGTTTGTCAGTTCTTCCTTCCTGATAATTAGCTCAGTTCTTAGCTGC
Organism: Trachurus japonicus; assembly: GCF_045865225.1. Taxonomy (NCBI): domain Eukaryota; kingdom Metazoa; phylum Chordata; class Actinopteri; order Carangiformes; family Carangidae; genus Trachurus; species Trachurus japonicus. The sequence goes on along the minus strand of NC_140914.1, from coordinate 20,593,139 downwards.
TCCCTTTGGCAAAATAAGTGATGATGTTTGGCTCCGTCTCTGTCAGGTGACCTCTTCTCTACAAACATTAACCCTCGCTGGCAGCGACCTCCTGCTCCTACACTGGACCCATCATCTGATACGTTGGTGTTTCAGCAGATTGACCTGGACTATTATTTAGGTAATTATCATCACAGTGGACTTGGAACCAGACTCAATTTAATTTGATAAATTTTATTGTTCATACCATAAAACAATGATCATCTCTGTACAGCAGTTCCAGAGTTACATTGATTTTTTTTTTTCCACAAACGCTTCTCACATATTTATTTTGTTGCTTGGATCTAAAGGAGAGTGTGGAACGTATCCACCTACTTTAATGCTCTGTTGTATGTGTTTTGCAGGGACTGCAGTAGCTGGCATGCCCGGCCAGGTGCAGGGGAAAGTCCCCATCATTCGGATGTTTGGGGTGACAGACAGCGGCAACAGCGTTTGTTGCCACATTCATGGTTTTGCGCCTTACTTTTATGTCCCCGCACCAAATGGTGAGTTGGAATTTGTTATTTTGTTAATATGTAAAAAGTAATATGAGTACGTCACAGTGTGCATTTCTCTTTCTGTTTTGTTTCTTTGTCCAGATCAAGTAATTAATTTTCTCTCGCTCTCCTTCTTTTGAAAAGGCTTCACATCTGCCTTCCTGGGTGATTTTCAAAGAGAGCTGAACTCTGTTGTACTGAAGGACATGCGCTCTAATAAGGACAACATCTCCACCACGGTGTTGGCTGTGGACATCACCCGCAAAGAGAGTGAGGACAATGATGTGAAAATGGGAATTTCTTGTTAACTTTATGGAAGTGTGTATATTGGCGGAGATGAGGATCACTAAAATATGATCTTGGATCAAACTAATGTAAAATGATCTAATCAAAGCTATTTCCCTCTTTTACCTACAGATATGTATGGTTACCATGGGAAACGCATTATTGACTTCTTGCGAATAACCATGGCGATGCCTCGTCTCATTGCCCCTGCAAAGAGACTCCTGGAGCAGGGCTTTAAGTTCGGACCTTTCCCTGTCCAAAGCTACCAGCCCTATGAGGCCAATATTGATTTTGAAATCAGGTGGGTGTTCACAAATTCTACTGATATTTTTGGCTGATGAAACGTTTGGTGTATTTGGATTAATCAAGGAAACTACAAACAGGGACATGCATCTAAGAGACGTATAGTGTATAGGCAAGGCAAGTTTATTTGTATAGCACATTTCCGCAACAAGACAACTCAAGGTGCTTTACAGTACATATTAGCAAAATATATACTGTATTTCAGCCACAGTGAGTGAAACATGTACCAAATGTAAGATTAGGATTTCTTGTGTTTGCACTGCTTGTGGTGCTTTTGCATTTGTCAAGTTCAAACAGGCTGTTTACAGTTTTTAATCCTTGTATATCAGACATGTACGTTTGCTTCCATTATGCTGGGACACCAATGATATCTATCTCTTGAACATGCGATCGGGGAGGCACCCCATGATTAAAAAAAATACAACTTCTTATGAATGGCTCTTTCACAAAACAGCAGGTATGCTGCTGTGTTTTTCAGCTCAGTGAACCTCTCTGTGTCGACAGGTTTATGGTGGACACTGACGTGGTGGGATGCTGCTGGATCGAACTTCCCAAAGGCAGCTACAGAGTGCGTGAGGAGAAGAGCATGGGAGACACGAATTCTCAGCAGCCAGGAAAGGTAGGTCCTGTTAGCGCTCTAACCTCACAACACAACCTGCCTGGTGTTTATGCTGCACAGCTCCAAGTGGCTAGCATACAGGTTTTGGTGAGAAACATCTGGTATCTTCTTGATACAGTCCAGCTCAAGTATTGTGATAGACAAGGTAATTGGTATTTAGATTTTAGGGGATAGGGATATTTTAACATTTTGGCAAATTCACCTATTGCCATAACGCCTATAGTTTTAGGAGTAGGTTAAAGCAGAAGTAAGTGGTCCGGTCGTTTTCGCTAATGCTGCGTTCCAGGCAGGCTTTTGAAATCGGAAATTACAGCTTCAAGTCACAACTTACGACTTTGTAGCGTTTCAGGCAACCCACTCGTGTTTCTCCGACCTGTTTTACCGGTGAAAGTCACTATAACGGCCACGTAACTTCTGACCCGTGAACTCGTACCAGATCGAACTGGTATGACTTCACGGTCGGAAAAATACGAGTTTCCTTGAACGCACCATAACAGTCCTCGTCCCTACGTCGCCACATTCACGGCGTCCCTTGGCTGCACACACAGCCCTGCATGCCGTTCTCTCTCCTCATTGGATAAAAACTGTAGGATACGATAAATGTTTTCTCCTCGGCTCAGAGCAGAGCAGAGTGACTGAGAGACCCGTGTTTCAGACCAAACACTCTATGTAAGTGATTGCTGTCGGAAGATATAACTATTTAAGACTTATATTAACACAAATATATCACTTACTTCTGCTTTAATTACCTTTAATTGTCAGTGCAAGCTGTTTTTAGATTGGTGGGGCAGAGGCGTGAGCTCTGCATGGTGTGCGGTATTTCTGCTTTTCATGGCATTGAATATATAATTTCTGTGTTGTCTGACTTTTATTAACAGTCTTTGTGAATTTTCTCCCCCTATTTCTGGCCGTCAGGAGTCCTTGTGTCAGTATGAGGTGGATGTGGGATGGACAGATGTGATCAGTCATGCTGCAGAGGGAGACTGGCAGAGGATTGCACCACTCAGAGTCCTGAGCTTTGATATTGAATGTGCAGGAAGAAAAGGTGAGTTCTCTCTGGGAATCTCATAACGCAGCATTCGATCTGTCACCCCAATGTATTTTAATTCAGATAACAAAAGCTGTGGTCGTAGTTGAAGGACAAGCAAGTGCAAGGATTGACTTGGGTGTTAAACTCTTTTGTTTCCAGGAATCTTCCCAGAGGCAGATAAAGATCCTGTGATTCAGATAGCGTCTATGGTGCAGCGCCAGGGTGAGACAGAGCCCTTCATCCGCACGGTGTTCACCCTCCAGTCCTGTGCGAGCATCGTGGGCTCTCAGATATTGTGCTTCACACAGGAGAAGCAGCTGCTGCAGGTGAATATACCGGCTTCAGGAAGGCACTGGAAAAAATATTGGCACAATTTCACATTTTCTTTGCTCCTTCTTGTGGTTTTGTTGTTCACCTGTCATGTCGCTCTGTCTCCGTTTACGTCTGTGTGAGCAGAGCTGGGCGGAGTTTATGAGGACAGTGGACCCAGACATCATCACCGGATACAACATTCAAAACTTTGACTTTCCCTACCTGCTCAACAGAGCTGCTGCTTTAAAGGTTCGATGACACCACGTCCATTTGCTCCTTTGATCCAGCATCAAAGCCTAAAATGTTCACAACAGATTAAGCATCATAAATGTCACCACAGATGTAGAAGTTGTTTGTGGTCAAAATACTTCAGATCGTCCTTTTATGTTTGAATTTAAACACCCATGCCTCTCCCCCTGTTCAATAAAACATGTTGCTCTGTATTTAGGTCAACCTGTTCCCCTACTTGGGCCGAGTGCGAGGAATCAAGTCCGTCCTGCGAGACCTAAACTTCCAGAGCAAGCAGATGGGCCGCAGAGAGAACAAGATCATTAACATGGAGGGGCGGGTTCAGTTTGATCTGCTGCAGGTCAGCATTTACTATTGTAAATGATAAACAATTGTCAAAATACCATACAAGTTATGTGTGGTGCATTGTTTAGACATATCGAAAACAAAGTGATTGGTGTTCCTGTCTCATCAGGTGCTCCTCCGGGACTATAAACTGCGCTCATACACACTAAACGCTGTGAGTTTCCACTTCCTGCAAGAACAGAAGGAGGACGTACAGCACTCCATCATCACTGATCTGCAGGTAACCTTGTTGCACCTGGAAGAGAGCTGATGTTCTTTCAGCTCTGCAGATTTGACGGCCACTATTAATCCACCTTTAAACTTTTGGGTAGTTTTTTTTCCTATAATGGATTCAAAATAAAGATGTGAGCTTCTTAAAACAATGTTTTCTTTTCGCCTCCCATCTGTCTTTCTCCTATTGTGCTCATCTCAGAATGGCAACGATCAGACTCGTAGACGTTTGGCTGTCTACTGCCTGAAGGACGCCTACCTCCCACTGCGTCTGCTGCAGAAGCTGATGTGTGTGATTAACTACATGGAGATGGCCAGAGTGACAGGTGTGCCTCTCACGTACCTGCTGTCAAGAGGGCAGCAGATCAAAGTCGTCTCTCAGCTGCTGCGACAGGTAACGAAGGCAACAAAGTAAAATGGTTTTGTCACGGGATGCCTTGCATACAGATAAAAAAAGATAACCCATGAGTCTTTGTGCACGTTTAGGCCATGAAACAGGACCTGGTCATGCCTGTTGTAAAGACAGAAGGAGGAGAAGACTACACTGGAGCTACTGTCATTGAGCCGGAGAAAGGGTACGTTTATGTGTGTAGTGTATGTGTAAGACTCCTCTCTGATTTGCTTTTGCCTTTAGTAGCTATATAGCTGCAAGTTTAACTTGATCCCTCCATAACTCCCTTCTTCTGTGTACAGCTATTACAGCGTTCCCATCGCTACTCTGGATTTCTCCTCCCTGTATCCGTCCATCATGATGGCTCACAATCTGTGCTACACCACCCTGCTGCAGAGGGGCTCAGCAGAGAAACTAGGGTGAGTTTTACTATTTCAGGTTACTTTGAAAATCTGCAAGCAGTTTGCTTTTATTATTTTTCTTTCCTGCTTGGACAGCACCGCAAGTTGATAGTCAAAACTCCTCCCAAGATAGTTTAATTTGTTGTTTTGACATAGATTCATTGTATATTAATGACCAAGCACACACAGTAGCAGTGCATTGTCTTGTATTAACAATCCAAACTAATGACTGAAGTGGTTTTGTGTCTCTAGCCTGTCGCCAGAGGACTTCATTAAGACTCCGACTGGTGACATGTTTGTGAAGAGCTCGGTGAGGAAAGGACTTCTACCTGAGATCCTGGAGAACCTGCTGTCTGCCAGAAAGAGGTTTGATTGGTTCAAATAAATAGCAACAAAAAATAGACCTTAACTATTGTGAGTAGTTAGCATTTCAGTTCACAGTTTCACCACAATGATACGTAATATTTTTCTGTCAAAGTTTATTAATTTTAATATTAGCAAGTAGTGTTTGTTTCCTCTTGCTCTAACAGATGTTCACATTTACTCTTTGAAAATACAAAGTGGGCCCACCAAGACCACCTGAAGATCAGATCTCAAATGATCAAAACTCAAAAGACTTGATGACCTTTTTAGATGAGCCAGTTGCGACATCACTCTTTCTCATTTATTTATTTGTTTATTTATTCAAGAAGGGACAGTGTATATTAGTCAACAGTCCTTTTGAAAAAGAGAAAAAGAATGTGGATATACCCAATTGCAGCCAAGGGCTGATGTACATTGGCAGTCCCCCTGCCAGATGTTAGTTGGCATAGTTCCCTAAAAGAAAATAATAAAACACAGTACAATGCAATACATTACACAAGAATAAGCAATTATGATATAAAATACCATACATAAGAATACAGAATATTATAGTCGTCCCTTGACACATAATAGTAATTGCACACACCATGTGGCCTCTAGTGTTTTGGTTATGTGTAAGCTTTACGCCGTGTTTCTGTACGAGTAACAAGCGAAATGGGGCAAGGGGCTGTGTGGGCTGTGTAGATGGTGTATGGGCCTGTCGCGATGCAGAGTCCAGTACATAGTTCTTGTTATAGGTGTGATTGAAAGGGGTTGCTGATAGTGGTGGTTGGTGGTGGGTTAAAGTGCTGGAGGTGTGGAGGACGAAAGGAGTAGAACAGATATCTGTGTACTGTCAGTTATATTTCAGATTACATGGTAGTTTGTCCCTCTGTCTTTTCCACAGGGCCAAAACTGAGCTGAAGAAGGAAACCGACCCTTTCAAGAAGCAGGTGCTGGATGGCCGACAGCTGGCTCTCAAAATCAGCGCAAACTCCGTCTACGGCTTCACAGGGGCCCAGGTGGGCAAGCTGCCCTGTCTAGAGATCTCCCAGGTGAGCGCTTCACTCTGCACGACAGCCATGCAACATTTATCTTGTTCAGACCCGACACAGGCAACTGCACCTTATGTTTATATACTGGGATGAGTGTGAATAATCTAGCTAAAGTGTGATGTGGCTTTGCTTTGGTTTAGCATAAGAACACCATTGTTTTCCATTACAGCCAGTAAACCAAGAGCTGGAAACTACGTTGCTGTCAATAAGTACTGTGCACACATCTAAAAGGATGAGAGTCAAAGGTCAAATCCACCTCACAACAAAAAATCTTTACAACTCTGGTCCGACTGTTTGTCGTTCATGTTAACTGAAGTTGCCCGCATTTGACGTGTTGCCTCCTCTCACTGCAGATGAGAAGTCAGAGAACAAGATTCAGAGTGAAGATTAGTGTTGAAATGCAAACCACAGAGCAGGTGGTGGAAGAAACATAAAGAATTAAATGGGTCTGACCTACATGTAAAAACCAGCTGCAACAGACTGCACAACTCCAGCTGATTTGCACAGTTGCAAATATTTTTTCTCTGGAAACTCGTGACCTGTAATGAGGTGAAATGTTTTGTTCTGTGGCCAGTGAAAGGTCGTTTCAACACCACGGCTAATTTAGTCGCATAAACTTAATTACATTTCTTCTCCTCTCTTCTCTTCAGAGCGTCACAGGTTTTGGGAGACAGATGATCGAGCAAACCAAACAGCTGGTGGAGTCTAAGTACATTATTTCCAATGGTTACCAAGGTGATGCCAAGGTGAGGAATACATGTGTTTGCCATCCAGTAATTGTGAACCAGACTCTGCTGTTTCTCTTCCCCTGTCATCAGATATCACATCAGATTTGTTCCTCTCCGTGACGACGTGTCTGTGTGTTTTTCTATTCTTATCCGTTCAGGTCATTTATGGAGACACTGACTCTGTGATGGTGAAGCTTGGAGTTGCAACAGTGAAGGAGGCCATGGATATTGGGAGGGAGGCAGCAGAGTGGGTGTCGTCTCATTTCACTCCACCCATCAAACTGGAGTTTGAGAAGGTAAAATCTCAGTCCAGTATCTTTATCAAACTTCCAACTTTATTTATTTATATAGCACCTTTCATACATATAAAATGCAACACAAAGTGCTTTACAAGTTAAAAACACTCTAACGTGGGACCAATAATTCATGTGTTACAGACTAAACCAACATTTAAATCAAGTGGGTCCTCAGTGTCAGACATTTTTCACTAGGATAATACATTTTACTCACCAAATAAATAATGGATTAACTGAGAACATATTTGTCAGGTTAATCTATATAGCTAAAAAATCAAACTATTCCAAACACACTTTAAGAAAAGTTTCTCTGGCGCTCATATATTGCTCATATCTCTTGTTCCTACTTCTTCCAAAAAAGCATTAAAGGACAATTCCGGGCGAATTCAACTCTGGGGTGTATTTTCATATCATTTTAGGTCTAAAAGAATGAATCTGAAGATTTTCAGTTTAATCGCTCCTGTTTTGCGGTAGTTGCATCTGTCCCCGCGTCCCCACGGCAGCAATGAATGGGAGTGGATGTAAGTTCCGCTGTTTAGGCTGTTTCCAGCCCTCAAAGCCGCAATTTTTTTCCACAGACAGCGTCAGATGGCTACTCAAACATGCACCGAGAAGTTTATTTACTTCAAGCAAGCCGACATCTTTGTAAAAGTCAATCTAATTCAAAGTCTCCCGGAGTCTCGCGCGAGCCCGAAGTTGCAGTGCTGGTGTATTCAGGCGCAGTAGGAGCTACCGCTTGTGTCATAAACACAGGAATATCAACTCTTTACTTGCTTGAAGTGTACATTTTTTTCCACAGACAGCGTCAGATGGCTACTCAAACATGCGCCGAGAAGTTTTTTTTACTTGAAACAAGTAAAGAGTTGATATTCCTGTGTTTATGACACAAACGGTAGCTTTTCCCACTGCACCTGAACACACCGCGCACGGCAACTGGGTCTCGCGCGAGACTCCGGGAGACTTTGAATTAGATCTAGTTTTACAAACATGTCGGCTTGCTTGAAGTAAATAAACTTCTCGGTGCATGTTTGAGTAGCCATCTGATGCTGTCTGTGGAAAAAAATTGCGGCTTTGAGGGCTGGAAACAGCCTAAACAGCGGAACTTACATCCACTCCCATTCATTGCTGCCGTGGGGACGCGGGGACAGATGCAACTACCGCAAAACAGGAGCGATTAAACTGAAAATCTTCAGATTCATTCTTTTAGACCTAAAATGATATGAAAATACACCCCAGAGTTGAATTCGCCCGGAATTGTCCTTTAAAACATAATGGAAACTCATTATGGATCACACTGCATGATGTATTAATCATGGACATTTCTGATCTTGTATATCCTAAAAATGTACATTACCTTCTTTACCCAAGGATACAAGGAATAAGGAAATGTTTTTTTCAGGGCTGTGCAACCAGTAAATTTACTTTTTTTTTTTTTTACACTGGTGAAATGTGGAAGGGACGACTCAAAGAATCTGGAATCTGTCATTACAGGTGGCAGGCCAATTTGTGTGACGATCATGAATGAAATGTGAATATTTGCCCAGCAAGTCGATTTGCCCCTAAATGTTGTGCTTGCGCTCTTTGTACTACTGTTAGTTAGGGGCCACTGTGCTCCTAGTAAAAAAGAGTTAGTCTGGAGCTCTAGTTTTACATTTCAGTCAGGTGTTGGGGCCTCAGGAGAGATAAACTGCCCGCTCAGCTAATGGGAGTTTATTTATGTCACTTGCACAGGTGTACTACCCGTACCTACTGATCAACAAGAAGCGCTACGCAGGCCTGTATTTCTCCTCCAGCGCAGACACGCATGACAAGATGGACTGTAAAGGTATCGAGACCGTCCGCAGAGACAACTGCCCTCTGGTGGCGAACCTCATCAACACCTGTCTGCAGAAAACCCTCATAGACAGGTGCGCACACCAACTTATCGTATTGTAATCGTCCTACTTTCTGTCTCATTACTTGGTTGAACCTAAACCCGATGTAACAGCCGATGTGTGGGGTTGTCAGGGATCCACAGGGGGCGGTGGCTCATGCCAAAGAAGTGATCTCAGACCTGCTGTGCAACCGCATCGACATCAGCCAGCTGGTCATCACCAAGGAGCTAACGCGAACTGCTCAGGAGTACGCCGGCAAACAGGCTCACGTGGAGCTGGCGGAGAGGTCTGGCACTTCATTTCAGATAATACTTAGAGGGAAAACATTGTGTGTGTGTGATACGGGTGAACTGATATGTAGATGTTTTACAGGATGAGGAAGAGAGACGCCGGCAGCGCCCCCAACCTGGGAGACCGAGTGCCGTACGTCATCATCAAGGCTGCTAAAGGAGCAGCGGCGTACATGAAGTCGGAGGTCTGTAGTGTCTCTGGTGTCGTCTTTGATTTTTAATGTGCAGCCGCTTTCCTTGTGATAAATATTCAGTCCTGATTGATAATCCTTATTCCTCTGCCTGTTGCTCAAGGACCCGATCTATGTGCTGGAGAACACCATTCCCATCGACACCCAGTACTACCTGGAGCAGCAGCTGTCCAAACCTCTGCTGAGAATATTTGAGCCCATCTTGGGAGAAAGCAAGGCAGAGAGTGTCCTGCTCAGTGAGTACACACACACACATACTGAGGTCTTGTTATTACAAGACTGATCGAGTCATCTATAAAATAATCATCAAGCACTTCATCTGAAGGGCTCAAATGTAACATTTTAAACATTTTAACAACTGGTTTAGTGAAGAAATGTAGAAAACAGAAGAAACAATGAAGATGTACTAGTTCAAAAAAATTAAACTTGTTTGATATTATCCTCTCAAGCTTTTTGGATCTTGATGGCAGTGTTGAATTTGTGTGTGTGTGTTTCAGAGGGTGACCACACACGCTGTAAGACCGTGTTGACGTCAAAGGTCGGGGGCCTCATGGCGTTTGCCCAGAAGAGAAGCACCTGTATCGGCTGCAAAGCTGTGCTCAAGACAGACAGTACGTGTGCTCAGTGTTTCATTGTTTTTTTCTCTGCTTGTATTCCCTTTGTCACTTTAGACCAGGGGTGTCCAACGTGCGGCCCAGCAGAGGGTCTAATCTGGCCCACAGAATGAATTTGTCGACTGTGAAAGTTACATAGAAGACAGAAGAGGCACGATGTTCTTGATATTGCACATATTTTTCTCAAGAAATTTCAAGTTGTTCATAACATGTTTTGTAAAAGGATAGTTTATTTAAAGTAAAACATCTTAATCATGTACTTCTTTGCGCTAAAACACAGGGAAAGGTTTATTTTGTCATTATTTATAGGTTGTTATGCTGTTATTTTACTGGTCTGGCCCACCGTATTCAGAGACGTATGTGGCCCCTGAACTAAAATGAGTTTGATATCCCTGCTTTCGACCGTTTAGTGTGTCAATCTGTATGTTTGCATGTGTAGTATTACATGGGTGAGTTTTGTGTCATACTTGCAACATCTATTGTGTCATTACAGCGGCTGTGTGTGATTTCTGTAAGAAGAGGGAGTCTGAACTGTACCAGAAGGAGGTAGGCAAGATACTGAATGATGCCACACTCCAATGTCTTGGTTTTTTCAGTGTACTAAAGGTTATTTTCTAAGTCTTGGCCATGAAGGTGCTTGGAGAAAAACTTAAAAGCCTTATTTTCAGGTTGGTTTTTTTTATCACCGTGCTGCCCTCTAGTGGCTCCTCTGAGCTCAGAGAACTCAATGAAAGGAATGTGATATCAATTACTGTGGCACACTGAGTTAAACACTGCACAATACCTCTTTTATTAACAGACCAGAATAGCATGATTTGATAATTGTTTGCTTAAAACCTGATTTAGTTTTTCCATGTTGACTGTTCCAGCAAAGCATAAACTATTTATAATTTGATAGTTGATAGTTTAGTTCTTACTATATGATTTAAGAGTAAAATATCCAAATACAAATGTCTAATGTGTTGCCAACATTTCTGTTTGAATTGCAGATCTTTCACTTGAACGCACTGGAGGAACGTTTCTCTCGTCTTTGGACTCAGTGTCAGCGTTGTCAAGGCTCCCTCCATGAGGATGTGCTCTGTACTAGGTACGTTACACAAACACATACAGTATTTAGTATGTGTCATGCTTTGGTGGTCCTCTCTGTCGACTAACACTGTCCCTCTTCCCTCCTCTGCAGCCGTGATTGTCCAATCTTCTACATGAGGAAGAAGGTTCAGAAAGATCTGGATGACCAGAGTACGCTGGTGTCTCGTTTTGGGTGGTGAAAAAAAGGTGCACGACACACTCCTCCTCTCATTCCTCCAGTGCCTCATTTCAAATAACTTTGGACTCGTGGCATTTGTTTTTCTATGTCTTTTAGTGCTGTGAAAATGCATATATATCACACTATTTCTATATTTTCTAATATGAATAAAATGACATTATGTAGTATCTTTTTGTAAAAAAAATAATAAAACCAAACGCAATCTATTCTGTTTGAGCTTGTATGTATAATCAATACTCATTTAAAGATCCTTGCAAAGTCATATATGAAGTGGTGAGAGCTACACAGAAGCACAGAGCTGACGGTAAATAAACCTATGACGTGTTCTTAGTGGGAAGAGGTTTATCATCGTATGAACCCGCCGGTTCAGCTGGAGATTCCCCAAACTTAATCTGACATCAAAGTAAAAGTGAAGTTTTACAGAAATGAAAAGAGGAACTTGATGGGCTTCCTCGTCATCGTTATTGTCAAGCCCCAAACCACATCCCTTCCCCTTCACCGATTTGGCACAGAAACCCTGATCATCTTGAGCATTTGATGGAGAAAACTGTATTAATATTCACAAGAATATGAATACCTCAATAAGTAAACAACAAAACAGACAAGAGGTAAAAGCTACAGACATTTACTTGTTCATTACAGCAGAGTGCATTGCAGATTTCACATAGCTGTCAGTGACAGGCTTGTTCAATTTTTTTTCAAGAGTTACTCAATATATATATATTTTTTACAATGGAATTACATTGCGTTCAGATGACGACAGCCTGCAGAGTTTACACCAAAGAAAATGAGGGAACCAACATGGATTCACTTGTTAGCAGGACACAACTGAGCTGAAGTTAGTTCACTGATCTTTGATATCATTTTAGTAACTATGTGGACAGCAGTTTCATAATGCAGATGCTGTGTTTTTTCCTTTTAAACTGGGGAAACACTGTAATGCTACAAAAATAGAAATTTAACCATCCATTACATTTATCGGCACTAATGATGGCAATCATCAAAGAAGACAAACACGGCTATTAAAAAAAACTGTTGCGCTACTGAATATGCTTCTGATCAGATACCATGACTGCCGCTGAGAGGCTAAGTAAACACTGGTTTCAGTGGTTTCATGTCATTACCACATGCATACACACTACATAACTCTGACGGAGAGTGGTGTAGCATCAACTGTGTGTGTTGGACACAGTGACTTACAACGTTAGCCACCAACAACACTGGGACTGACACAGAAACTGCTTTAAAAGTCGACTTTGGAATACAGCGTGACTGTGTGGAGCAGACAGCGGGGCCGACGCTTCAAACCATCAGTTAACCACGGTGTGAAATTGCAGAAACAGGCATCAGATTGTATCTAATCATTTGACACGGCTCTCAGTCTGTTATTCCTCAGTTCCTGATAAAACACCATATTCCTGAGTAAACGTTTGAAAATGGCACTACCACTAATCCTAACTTCTAAAAATAAAATGAGAAAAAAAAAAAAAAACACAAAACAGGAACTGTATAAAGTGCACCTAGGAGTCTGGAACACAATTGAGGCTTTTGTTACTGTGGTGATGCTACTACAGCATCTTCATCGACATTCAGTCCAAAGCGCACGGTCTAAAGCGCATGGCGCAAGTGCATTTAGGGCGTATCCATATCCACTTCCACTATTTCAACAGCATAAAAAAAAACTGTCACTGTGCCAGGTGCATGAATCACAAGGGTTGAGCTTAAACCAATCACAGTGTTGCATTCCCTTTAAAAGCTATGTGTGCTTCAACTTGGCACATTGCTGGAAACACTGCTTCTTAGCAGCAGCACAGCGTTGCACACAGATTTAGAGCAATAACTTATGGCTGGTTGTAAAACATGCATTCGCGCCACCGCTGTGGATTTAGTCAAGATTGTTGAACAAAAAGCACTGGTGGATTTACCAGGCAGCAAGAATGAAAGGATGTTTCCATGCAGAGCTTCATTTATATCCAAGAGACATCCATGATGCATTGCAAAATATGCCACGAAGAATTCCCTGACCCTCCGAGGCTGCACTGTCCTCCACCTAACGCATCAAAACATCTGCAGCCTCTGCTCACCGTCGGGCAGCTGCTGCTTTTTGTGCACCTGCCTACCTGGGTGCAGTTAACTGCACTTAAAATAACAGTGCAATGCCGTGCCAAGGACTCGGTTAGCAGTCACTACCTCAAGATGGCAATGCTCCTGACCGCACCTCATTTTAAGACCAACGTGTATGTGAACACTCGTGTTTAGTATTTAAAGACAGTCGACGCTGGATGGGAAAAATGACAACTGTCTCGGTCTGAAACTTGTGAGGACACTTGTGTTTCAAGTTAAACTGTATAAGATCAGTTCCACGGCCCTTGTGAAAAAAAGAAAAGAAAAAACAACTATACTGTTGTGTTTCAAGTCCCACAGGAGACACCAATCTATGAAAAACAGAGGGGGAGGACAACAAACATCTGGCTGGAAGTAAATCAGGGGAAAAGTATCATTCGAATATTTTCTCATGGATTCAGATGCAGGAAGAAGTGGAGTGAATGAAGCACCACTGTGAATGTTGGACCTGAAAAGACTGGCCGGACCATTTATGATTAGACAAAGGGTTATCTGTATGGACAACTTCTCTCAGGTTCTTGAGGGGGGGAAAAAAAGACACAAAGTACTCAAATTAACCCCCCCCCCCCTCAAAAAACAAACAAACATCCGACTTAAACTGCAACTTCTAGTTGTTTACACATAAAACAGAAAAAAGAACAACTGAATTTGCGGTGTTAAATGGACACTGCACAATGAATGGCGACGTACTGTTAGTGGAAAGTGTGACAGCAGTTTAAAAAAAAAAAGGATTTTGCCACGCCTGCTTCCCTGCCTGGACCAAAGTGACAGAGGAGGTGCAGTGTGTGAGAGGGAGCATGAAACAAGTGCCGTGGTGGAACCAGTGCCGTGTGTGGTTTGCTATAGTATAATGCAGCGTCTCTGAGTGTTCTTCTTGCTCTTCTTGTTGCTGCGGTTGGTCTCCTTATATCTTCTGATCTCCCGCACAAGCGAATAGAAGGCTTCTTCCACACCCTGCAAGACAGAAACAGGAGAAATACGTCACCGACACAAGTTATAACTTTTATTTGACCTGTTGATGTGTAATTTACTCAAACGGGGCTCATGCAATCCAATTCAAACACTGATTATGGTCTTTCCTCCGAACCTGTCTGGTCTTGGCAGAGGTCTCGACGAACGGCACGCCGTAGCTTCGTGCCAGCTCTTGCGCCTGACGCGTCTCCACGGTGCGGGTGCTGAGGTCGCTCTTGTTGCCCACCAGTACCATGGGAACGCTGTCGCTGTCCTTCACCCTGTTGATCTGCTCTCTGAGGAGGAGGAGACACGGCCACAACGACACCTCAGAGATCAGCCAGTTACAACCGCCGATCTGGGTCAGCGGCGTCGTCTGGGCATCTGCTGACAAGCTCAGCAATTCAATTACATGATATGAACCAGACTGTAGTTGCCAAATGACCCAGAGTGAACTTGCAACCACACTCAGCATGTCTACAGATAACGTGTTTCAGATAATTACACCGCAGCTCCTTCTGGTCAGGAAGTGAGCTCTTGCTGTTTGAACCTGCACAACGCGGCGTGCTGCAATAGTTCAGGTAGACCCTGAATCAGACAAGTGTTAACTCATCCTCCTCTCTGCAGCATCTTTATACCTGTAAATGTGAACGTCCTCAAAGGACTTGGTGTTGTTGATGGCGAAGACACAGAGGAAGCCTTCTCCCGTCCTCATGTACTGGTCCCTCATGGCGCTGTACTCCTCCTGACCTGCCGTGTCCAGGATGTCCAGAAGACACGTCTCGCCGTCGATCACCACCTGTTTTCGGTACGAATCCTGCAACACGGCGCAACAGTACAAGTCAACATTCGAGGCAAACGCATCTGCCAAGAAATCTGACCGCGGGGTTGCATCATATACTAACTCCCAAAGGTTTTTTTTTTCTTGCATAGTCTCACTGCTTGGTCATGTAGCAACAAGACCATGTTAAATGAAATATTCTGTAATGAACTTGCTGGGACTTGAACATTTCTAAACATCAAGTATGAGATTATATCATTAACTGAGTTGCACCCTGATGGATTTATTAGTCTGGAGAGAGATTTGAAATCAACTTGTGCAAATTGTTAGGGAACAATATGAGAAACAAAGGGACTTAATGGCAGCACTATCTATTGTTTGCCATGATACAATTTTTTACTGCCCAGAAGTAAATAAATTAGCTCCACCATGAACATGTATCTTACATGTACAGACATCAGGATGAGTAATCCTATATAACTATACAACAATTTAGCCATTCTGCTGCATAAAACCTTTACTTTTAGTAGTCAACATTTTTATTGATATTTATTCTCCATTCATACCTTTAACTTGAAATGTAAAACGTTTTACATTTACTTATCCACTGAGTAATGCCTATAAAAACAGCCAGCCCACATGAACTTGGAAGACACCAAACAAACAGCTGCAGCAGTGAAACAACCTCCATGAATATGACTTTCATATAAATGAATCATATTACAAACATAACTTATTGGCTTGCCTCAAGGTGCACAAGTAAAATGACATTGATATCCACTATCAGATAAGACTTGGCAGTGACTGGTTTAAAAACAGAATAAACCACAGACGAACACGTGAGATGATTGATCTCATCTGTGATTGATATGACACCACCACACTTGTCTAACAGCGGGTGTCTCACCTCGATGGTTGGATCATACTCATCGACGAAGTGGTTCTGGATGAGCTGGATAGTGAGGGCGCTCTTCCCCACGCCTCCTGCCCCCACCACCACCAGCTTGTACTCGGTCATGTCTGGAGAGGAGAGGAGAGGAGAGGATCACACCAACAGGTTTCATGCAGCACAAAGGCGCAGAGATGGACAACATGATCAACATCTGACCGGCTGGTATCGCCCCGTTCCTGCCCACACGGACATGGCGAAGAGACTGACCCAGATTTGAGCTCACTGTCCGTCTGTCTGCTGACGGTAGTTTAACTAGTCCAGTTGTCCATGTTAACTAGTCCCTGCATCAATGTGAATGGCTGCCCATAGCAAAAAGTGTTAAGTATTAATAAAACTCACTTACCTCCGTTTTATATCAGTCTGTGAGATGAGAGATAGTAGAGTTTGCCACTGGATAAGTGAGATTAGCTTGCTACATAGCGTTAGCTTAAGACCATTTCCTTGTTCAAGACACTTGTGGAAACACTTCGAGGTTTTAGCGTAACTTATTTTTTTCCTGCCGAGGAATATGTGTCGAGTTATGAACTACAGTTTCTTTTTCAACGCTACTAGCGAGAAATCTCACTTTAGCTTATAAATAAATTAAAAACCTGAATCCGTGCGAGCACCTATTTAGTCTCCATTGTGATTCATTGAAAGCAAAGCGTTTTCACGTTAATCCCCCCGTCGGGCAGCCAATCACACTACAGCGAGCAGACGGACGTTGTAAACGCCCAATCACCGTTGAGTTCTAGTTTGTAGCCCCGCCCCCAACTACCAAATATGGCCAATCACGAACAGGAGCAGCCCGAACCGGGCGTGGTCTCTCGAGCAGCCTGGCTTCTCTCACAGATGGTTCCTCTAAACTCCACGTCCCTCTGATACTGATAGATATCAATAACGGTCAATAATCAATAATTCACAACCACGTAAGAGCTAATTAATTCTGTACTATACTTCCAAGCATTACAAACCTTTGCCCCATGTAACATATTTCAATAAAGAGTTCGTACAGCAGCATGCATGTTATTATGATTTACACATTGGGCTGTGGTCAAACTATTATTTAACACAAACCTCTTGTACCGGAAGAGTTTATGTTTGATTTGTCTTGAGTAAATCATGAATTAGTGTTTACTGCCCTCCAGTGGCCAGATTGTGAAACTGCAACACTTGGCTAAAAGTGGATAGTCTTTAGGCTGCCCAGGGCTCCTGTCGGAATTGATAACAGTGGACAACTCATTACTTGTGTGACTATTAGAAAATAACACATTCATCACAGTTACTTCTCTTAGGACAGGTACCAAGCATCACTTCTGGTGTTTTTTTCTTCTTCCAAAATAAACTAGTATATAAACAAAACTAATACTGATAGATTCTGAATCTGAAATTTGTAACAATATGCACTTCATTCTTAATTTCAATAGATTTTATCTAAAATTGTTGCATATTGATTATAGTGTTTCTTTAAAACAGTGGAGAGACACACACCACGGCTCACACATACACAGGGCATCAGGCCCCACCCTCTGGTCCATCATCCTCACTTCCCTTGTCAGTGACGTCCATGTTTCTCGCTCACTCTCCCACCGAGTGCATCTGCTCTCCTTTCTAATCTTTGTCTAAAATCACAGAGATAATCCCACATCCATCTGTCCAGAGAGAAAGAGAGACAGAGAACTGACATTGTGCTCATGATGTAAAAAAAAAACAACACAAATTCAACACTAATTTAATGCTTCATCATGCTTTGGTGTTAAATCCTGATGACATGAATGTGCTGAAGTAGTGACATCATCTTAAATTGCTTAGATTTTATTATACACAAGGATATCTCACATATACATCTTTTATACATTGAATACTTTCCACATTTCCGCATGTTTACAGATTATCAATTTCTTTTTTTCCTTTTTTTTTTTTCTTACACTGATTCCCACCAGGTAATCACACATTTCATCAAGAAGGAGGAGGACAACACTGGAACAGCCATAAACTGAGACAAAGAAGAAACTTGATTGAAAATACACTGATACAACACTTAAAAATGAAATTCTTCACAGGAATAATCATTCAAATCTTTAAGACATTTCACTCAAACAAAATGCTAATTTGCCTTTGACACCTTTTAAAATATTTTTCAACCAACCCATTTTACCACTACACCCTCATTAGATCCAAAGAAATCCTCTTTAAAATTCCAGCAGTGTGTTTTTTTTTCTCTCTCTCTCTCTTTCCCACAAAAGTGCGTTCAAATCTCAAACCTTCAACAAGTTAAATAGAAACAGATTTTTGATCAGAGAAAGGACCGTCTGCAAATAGGCTACTTTTGAATTAAAAAGTAAATGAGTGTGTTAGCATGACCTGTGAGTACAAGCAGAATGCAGGACTTGTGTGTGTGCGTGAATGCGTGTTCATGTCTGTGTGTGTGTGTGTGTGTGCGTGTGTGTGTGCGCGTGCTCATGTTTCATGTCTGACTCAGTTGCCTCAGTCTGCTGCATGTGCACGCTCCAGAGGTTGTTCTGCACGGTTCGCACAATACGCTGGTTTCCCTCCTGAGAACGTTAGATGGTGTGAAGCAGCTCTGGACTCTGCAGCACTACCCAGCTGCCAGTGCATTGAGATGGAGAGGGTGCTGCTTTTAAAGGGCATTACGTAGAGAGGCTGATGTGATCGGCCATGATTGTCAAGAAACCTCAACACACCCTCTGACATGTTGGATGATGATGATGATGATGGTGATGAATTTTTGCGAATCCCTCCGCCCTCCCCCCTGCGTGCCTCCGGGTGCGCTTTGCTCCTGCAGGCACATGAATACCAAATATTGTGCCACCACTCCCTCTGCTCAGTGTGACTGTGCTTACATGAAATTAGCACCCTGTGTGTGTGTGTGTGTGTGTGTGTGTGTGTGTGTTTGTGTGTAAAAGAGAGGGACGGCACAGGGTACTGCACTGCTGTGCTCATTACAACATGCTCACCGCACAATGTTTCAGCACCTGCACCCAACACAACAACACACTGAACTATCACACACACACACACACACACACACACACACACATACACAGACAGTCTGGAGAGCTCTGACCCACCAACTCAAACATGACTGACATTTAAAGACGGGGAAACAGCACAGAGGAGGAGCAACACAGGGATGATGGGGAGGCAGCCACAGATACACAGACAAAGGCCCAAACAGAGGCAGCACACGCTGTGATGCCCCGGGAATATGATACCGTCACTATCTGTCTGTGCTGGTTAAGCAGTTGGAAGAGTTACGCTACCTATCACACTCTACTTGTCATTCTGGGCCACCTCTCCGATGGGACCGTACACACCAAAATGGAAAGTCACAAGTGTCAGATGATTACTCATGATATGTGCTTTGTGACCCATGAGCCTGGCTGGACGTGACCTACTTAGGTCAGACCCAGGTGAGATTCAGCTAGACACCACATGCAGCTTTGTGCATTAACTCAAGCACACGCCTTTGCACACACACACACACACACAAATGCGTACACTCACATTAAGGGTGGCCTGTTTTAACAAAAGCTATACAACCTTACAAACACATACACAGACTGATACAACACCAAAGCACCCTTTTTTCCTTTTTTGACTGAAAAGTTTTCTTAGTCACTGCGAGTGTGAAACAGATGACGGATTGAAGCCACATGCAGTCGGACTGTAAATACACACACGGTGAAGCGAAATGAACTGGACACAAAACTAATGAAACACACTGACTTTTAGTTTGTGTATTAATTTTATCATAATGATTTCTATAATATCCATCAGCCTTAAAAGACTGGGTGAAGAGAGAATGAGCTTTTTGTGTCGACACTGACAATATTGTGAGCTCGAAAGTTTTATATTCTAAAACCGATGCTCCGAAGGTGCTTTCCCAGCAGAAAAAATAAATAAATGTGTGGCTTACACATAAGAATTTAAACACAACACAACTCCAGTGGCTTGAGAGACTTGCTGTACAGGCAAAAAGCCCACCACACACACACACACACACACACACACACCCAAACACGCACACACACAGAATTTCCTTAGTGATCGTGGAAACACAACTCCTGACCAATCACAACGAGCCCAGGAGCAGGAAGGAAGTCTAGAAGCTGAGTTCAGTCTGTCTTTGCAAAGAATACTGTATGTGTTTATGTACATTAACGACTCTAACACCTGCATGCACATGCTTACACGCTCACACACCCACACGCACACACGCACACACAAATGCACACACACGATGGAATGAATCGGATGCATCCTTTTGATATGTGCAATTTGTAAATATTGTACAAAAGCACAGAGGAGGTCCATTCAGTATTGCAGTGACTCTCTCTTACAATCCCTCTCCAAAAACAATCTTCCTTTTTTTTCTTTTTTAACATGTGTCAATCTTCTATGTCAGCTCCCTCTCCTCTTCTCCACCATACATATAAGAGTTGTATCCAGGTGGCTGAACATACTCCTCAGATTTATCCCAGTCCGACACCCATCCAGGTCCGGCTCCTCCTCCTCCTCCTCCTCCGCCGCCGCCTCCACCTCCGCCTCCGTTGGAACCAACCACTGGTTGGCTCATGGCCCCGTACTGCCCGCCTCCGCGGTACATCTCCTCCGTCTCATTGGCCAACTCATCCTCATCTATGATACCACACTTCTCTTCGCTTGTGTCCTCTATGTCTGCCCACGGCTGCTTCTCCCCTGATGCAAAGAGTCCTGTTGAAACAAAAGATCACATTTAGACTCGAGTCCTTCTTTCTACACTCAGAAAACTTATGATCATTCATAGTCGTACCGTAGAAAATCACTCCTCCATAATGAACCAAGGAAGCTATAAGGAAGACCCCTTGCCACTCCTCACGTGTCTGAAATAATGTAAAAGATTTTACTTTGTCTCTTTGTCCATTAAACATACACAACCATTGCAATCATTTCATGCTTGGCATTGTTAAGTTGAAATAAGTGAACAGATGTACCTTATGTTTGGTCATGGCTCCCACTATAAGAGGACACACCATCCCAGATAATGTTCCCACCCCATTTGAGATGCCCATCAGTATGCTGGCGTATCGCGGGGCGATATCCAAGTGATTGACATTGAACCCTAAGAGAGAAAAACAAATACAAGCACAATATACTTTTCTCTTATTTCTTAAACTTTTTCTCCAATGTCACCATAACAGATGTTCATGGTTAGAGTTAGAAACAAAAGCACAGAGTGCTGATATTTATCACAGTACAGAGGAAATGGGTGTTAGTAGTATATTTCTAAAAACATCAAACTGAGCGGGGGCGATGACCCACTGCTCACAACATGTTGATGACTGAACCACACCACCAACAGATGACACAACTGTAGATCTAATTAAATTGGGCTTCCAGCTTATTTGTTTACAGCATCTCTTACCTGAGATAGCAAATCCACTGAAACCCACAGCGAGGACCAAAAAGGAGATGGCGACACCTTTTGTGTGAGAGTATCCCACCACCAGCAGGAGGGTCGCCTCCATTCCAAAACCTGAAACACAGAAACGTGCACATGAGAAGAAAAGAGAGGGGAGGAATGAGGAGCACTGTCCATATAGTCAGGTGCAAATATGACTTGACCCCAAAAAAATTCTAACAAAAGGTTTTTCAGTTGTTTTTTATAGTATTAGATGTCCTTAATAACATACTAAAAGTTTACCAAAATTTGACCACTAGAAAGGTGTTATTTTCAAGATGGCATCCAAGATGGATAGGAAGCCTGAGGAGACACCACAGGTGAATTGGGTAAAATTTTTAACTAACAGATATCACCATGAAACTTCCCAAGTTTATCACTTACATTAAGACAAATATTTTTTGTATTACAAGTTTTGTCAAATTGTATGTTTAAATATGTAAATGAGGCCATATCTCATTAAATATGCGCTAATTTGCATATATTTCCAGAACCGAAATGGATAAAAGCCACTTTCAAAATTCTTGTTTTATTTTGTTGACATACTAGAGTCAGAAGTTTTTACAGAGGGGATTTTGGATATCTCTCTTTATCACTATGTAAATGAGAAAATACTGTCACCAGCCCTAAAAATTCAAGTTGGTCGTGTTTTTAGGAGTAAAATGTTGTATAAATCAGGCTATGAATGATATATCAACAATCCCCTCTGTAAAAACCTTCAGAATATAGAAAGGGATCAAATTGGAAGGTTTGGTGTCTGTAAGTGCTGCTGAAGTGGAGATTTCGGGCTCTTATACAACATTTTACTCCTAAAAACACGACGATATTTGAATTTTTAGGGCTGCTAGTATTTTCTCATTTACAGAGTGATAAAGAGAGATATCCAAAATCCCCTCTGTAAAAACTTCTGACTCTAGTATGTCAACAAAATAAAACAAGAATTTTGAAAGTGGCTTTTATCCATTGTTCAGATTTCGGTTCTGGAAATGTATGCAAATTAGCGCATATTTAATGAGATATTGCCTAATTTACATATTTAAACATACAATTTGACAAAACTTGTAATACAAAAAATATTTGTCTTAATGTAAGTGATAAACTTGGGAAGTTTTATGGTGATATCTGTTAGTTAAAAATTGTACCCTATTCACCTGTGGTGTCTCCTCAGGCTTCCTATCCACCTTGGACGCCATCTTGAAAATAACACCTTTCTAGTGGTCAAATTTTGGTAAACTTTTAGTATGTTATTAAGGACATCTAATACTATAAAAAACAGCTGAGAAACCTTTTGTTAGAATTTTTTTAGGGTTAGGTGTTTTTTTTTCATATATGCACCCGCCTAATAGCTTTATACCCTGTCTCTCTGTTACACTGTAGTGCACCATAATGAGGCTGTGTATCCTTTGTTCATTGTTTATGCACATTAAATAGAAAGACTGATTCGACCTTTAAGTTGCACAATAATAGTAATATGACTCCAGCACTTCAGCGCTGCACTTCAAATGAGCTATAAATTAGTGCCTTCAATTTCAGACGATCGCAACAAGGACACCTGTTATTTTTTCTGTCTTTCTATCAGTTGTGTTTCTCCTCGCTCAGTCAGTGCACAACATAGATATTTTTTTTAACAGAACAAAGATGTCAGTGTGTAATTCAGTTTGTGCTCTGCTCATAAACAGTTTATTAACAGAGTCTTTTCCCCCTCCATCGTTCTCTGTCCTCCTCGCCCTCCTACATCTCTCACCTCCACAGTTCATCATTTTCCTGACATTGGTGGTGGTCATCAGGTTGTGGGTTCTCAGGTAGTCGGCCAACTGGCCTCCGATCGGCACGATGATTGTCATCACCAGATGGGGCAAAGCTGACACCATGCCCACCTGAAGCAGGAGAGGGGAGAGGGGGCGGTCGAGTGCGTGTCACAGAAGGAGAGAGAGACAGAGACAGAGAGGAATAGTGTTTTCATGAGTAGTAGAAACAATTGGAGGATGAAAGGTGAAAAAGCACAAAACTTCTGTTTCAGTTCAAATCAAATGATAAGATAATGATAATTGATATATTCATATCAATAAGAGTAATTGTTGAAATTGTTAACATAATATTAAATGTAATGTTGTCATGGTTTTAACATGTTACTGCTCAATTTTTGAATTGAAAAATTCAACTAAATGTTTACTTAACATGCATCAAAAATGATATTTACAGTGTATAAACAGGACTATACACACAAGTAGCTCTTTGAGATTATGTTTTAATGTAAAGTGCATTAGAAATCAAATCTATTATTATTGTTATTATTATTATTATTATTATTATTATTATTATATAGTCTATGCAACAGAAATGTTTATCCATTAGATCAAATCACTGTAAACCTCTCCCTGAGGTGTTTTGTTGAGATGAGTTGGCAACTTTAACCTCATTCTCTAAAACTTCTCATGAAATTTCAACAGTGAAAGCCGTGAAAGAGTTAAAAAATGAATGTATATTTGACATAAATTGTAAAAAAAAAAAAATGCTTGAGTCAGTGAGTACAAACTTATTACAGACCAGAGTTAAAGCAGACACAATATGGGAGAAAAAATCATTCCACTTTAACACCACATGAAGTGTCACTGAGCAAGACACCACAATTAATTGATCCGTAGCTGGCCACAGAAGGAGACTGTTGCTGCATGAGAGAAAGCTGTAGTAATTTGGTTTCTGTAAAAGTATGTGGATGATATGATCCCACCTTGCTGATCTCAAATCCAAAGACTTCTTCAAAGTAGGCGGGCTGACTGATGAGCAGGAGGTAAAAGGTCCAGCTCCTGCAGAAGTTGGCCACAATGATGGCATAGACCGGCATGGAGGTGAAGAAGTGTCTCCATGGGGTTTTAAATTTCTGCCACCAAAAAGGAAGAAGATATTAGTTGGATCCACTGACTACTGATTGATTGAGATCTAGAGAGTCAGCTGAGTGTGTATGTGTGTGTGTGTGTACACGTCTACATCCACACATGACATGAACATACTTGGAGAGGGTTGAGAAATGATGCGGACTCTCCGATCGCATCTTCGATATACTTCCTCTCTTCTGGTGTGATGGTGGGATGCGCCGCAGGACTCTCATACGACACCAGGATCCAGAACAAATACCAGAATATCCCAAAGCTGCCTGGGAGAGGAGGAGAGAGAGACAAAGACACAGACAGAGGGACAGAAAGAGAGAGAGACCGAGTTAAAGTCAACAGTAGATCAAGAGAAACACTGAAAATGAAAAATAATCGCTTAAAGTTTCTTCCACAAAACCTTACACCTGAGTATTGTGCACACCTCCAAAATGTTCCAGTAAAACACCACATGTTATTTGAGTAAACGGATACTAACCATAGACGTAGAATACTGAAGGCCACCCAGTGTATTGCACCAGTATCCCAGCTAAAGGCATGGCCACCACAGCCCCTGCATAGGATCCTAAGAAGGAATCAAATATAAAGAAGAAATGTTAAGACATTTCAGCACTGCAAAAATGTCATATACTATCATATATAAATTATACATATATAATTTTAGTTAGTGAGATGCTGAAACTTTACCACAAAAGGCTGTTGTGGCTAATCGACTTCTCTCAAGAGGAGGCGCCCACTTGGCCCAGATGCCGTGGCAGGCTGGGTATGATACACCCTGAACAAAAAAAAACAGCCACAACACACTCATCATGTGTGCTGAGTATATAGAGTATATAGTCTAACACACAGTCCTGCAAACACACGTGCACGGAGAAACATGATGTACCTCAACAAGGCCCTGGCATATCCTGACCAGTATGACGCAGCTGTAATGGCAGCGAGCTGCGGATGGAATCAGCATGTTGAGGGTGGAGGTGGCCACGATCGCAAAGCCAAACACTCTGCAACACGCAAAGGACAAAGAAGCTGCTTCAGATCAAATAACCAGCAGCACAAAACACACTAACAAAAAGATGAAGCCTTACTGTATGACTGTTTATTCATGCTGAGTAAGCCTGATTTATTATTGTTTTTTATAGTACAGATGTTCCAGTTGCTTTTTATATGGTTTGATAATGTTTCAAGCAAGAATTAAATTATTTGAAAATATATATATATATTTTTTAAGTAGCTAGCACAATTCATTGTGTCATACATACTGTTACCCAATCAACCATTTTATAGCAAGTGGAAATGCACTATTCTCTATGATATCATCTTAATACTAGAGGAGAAATTAAAGTATAGCCAATTTGAAGCCACTCACCTGTTGGCTGCAAATTTTTGACATATAAAGCCACCCGGGATTTGTGTGACAATGTAGCCCCAGAAGAAGGAGCCGTGGATCATCCCCACTGTCTCAGGGTCCCAGGTGAACTGTGCAGCCTGGAGGAAAAACATTTTATATACATATCCTATATGACAATTAAATTCTAAATTGGAGAAAGAAGATGTCAGACATCAGAGCGTTGATCAAACATCATCAGACACCCACCTATTTGTCATCATGTCTAATTTCTGTATTGATCATTTTGAGCATCTATAAATAGAAGAAGAAGTAAATAACTATATCTTAAAAGTAATCTTTATTGGCATTAAAGCAGAAGTAAGCGGAATATTTGTGTTAATATAAGTCTTAAATAGTTATATCTTCCGACAGCAATCACTTATATAGAGTGTTTGGTCCGAAACACGGGTCTGTCAGTCACTCTGCTCTGCTGTAAGCCGAGGAGAAAACTTTCCTTGTATCCTACAACCTTTATCCAATGAGGAGAGAGAACGGCATAAAGGGGCGGTCCTCTCTGTGTGTGCAGCCAAGGGATGCGCGTGAATGTGGCGACGTAGGGACGAGGGCGGGGACTGCTAACTCCATCGGCTGACAAGAAGTTAGCCAAAACGACCGGATCGCTTACTTCTGCTTTAATCAGGCATCTTAACAGAAAAAAGGAAGTAATGCTAGGCTAACACTGCAAATGTCCTTCTGTGACAGACAGATACAATTATAAAGATACAAAAGCTTTGTGCCACTTACCACAAGTACTTCCTTGTTGCCTCTGTAGACAGTGTGATCATTGACCATGCTTACAATGGCTACACCCAGGTTGCACCGGATGCCAAAGGAGATGCAGAACCCCAGGCCAGACAGGATGGCTATGATGTACCGCCTCGGCAAACCAAAGCAGGTGCAGTCCACCACCGGCAGCTCCTTCTCCTCCACCAGCTCAGGACGTCCCTCCGCTGACAACTCGATGGTTTCTCCATTGGCCTGCCGCTTCTCAATAAGTCTGAGGTGAGACACAGACAAACAGACAAAGAGAGTTATTTTCAGAAAATACTGCAGATAGTTGACAAATATATCTAAGGATTTAGATAGAAGTTAAAAACAAGACTTTAGATTTTAAATAGAGCTCTGTAGGTCTAAATAATACACAAAGTGTTTGCAAAAACAGACTCAAAGGTGAGAACAGCAGGTTCTGGTGTTTACTTATACATCTTGTTGATCTTCTCACAGCTTTTGATTGGTATGCTTAGCTCAGACAGTGCAACACACTATACTGGATATCACTGCTTTTATCACCTCTGATTTGCTGATACATGCAACGTTTTAAGGGAACTGTTTGCTCATTCAAATGGTCAAATGTGGACTGGTGTTACCCTTCGAAAAAAGAAGGAGAAAAAAAACCAAAGACAGATAGACAGGCACACAGAAATGTTTCTCCTGAACAAGAAGGAGAGAGGGAGAAGTGGCAGTGAGGTGACACACTGATGTTCACCTCCATTAGGGACAAAAACTTGCATAACATGAATCAGAGGCTCAAAGGGGGATTTCCTGGGAGTGTGGGGGGATGTTGGTGTGGGAAGTGTTAGATTTTAGTGGCATTACCAATAGTATTTTTCAGATAGTGGCAAAGAACTCACACAACCTTTATCTATGCTTTTCACTGCAGACACACTATAGTGTTAGTCTCTCACAGACACACAAACCCTAAACACCTCCATGCAGGCAACATGCACCATATTGGGGATGGGTCTGACTCAGCGTGTCCCAGTGTGTGGAAGCAGCTGTCACTGGTTAGCTATGACAGCACATTCCCCCAGTGTCCGCTCCTTCAGGACGCCTGGGACCTGCTGCCATACTGGTGCTGTTCAACATGTCCACTCGCTCAGACACAAACAGGAGGTCCCTAGACACACATTTAACCAAATCATATCTGTCTGTGCAAACGTATATATATAGGCTATATATATATATATATATGTGCATTATGTTGATCGACTGAAAGCAGAAGCATTTACTGCATTGTGTAGGCGCTGTACCCACAGTATAGCCTGTACACCCATTTCATTACACACACTGTTTTTATTTTGTCTATAATGTCTTTGTAAACCAAAGAGCTTTTGTGCTTCTCTTTAAATTATTCAATGTATTCCTTACTCTTCCTATAAAACCCCCCCCCAAAAAATAGTTGTTATATTATGCTGATGCTGAATTTGTGCAAGACCATTTTGGTCACTTTTTTTTCCACACGAGTCAAACAGAGAAGTCAGGAGAGCGACCATCTGTGTATTACAACCTTCACCCTACCCCCCACCCCCCACAAACACACACGCAGCAGTCTATACTAAATGCTGCAGATACATGGATTCCTACAAATAAATCAGACATAGCATCACAGTTTCCAGTGAGTATATATCTATATATATAGACATATATCTATATATATTTTAACCTGAGTGTGTGTGTGTTTTTGTGTAAATTCACAGCGAAGTGCACCCGTGTGTCAGCCGTTCACTTTCCGTTGGGCTGATCCAGTTAGTCAGTGAGCTGGAGAATTATGCACAGAAAGAGGCACAATTACCACAAGGATTTGTTCCCTGTGACGTTGGATTTTTTTTTAAAAACAGGTTATTCAAATTTATAAAATCAACGAGTCTGTTTGCTGCATTGAACGCTCCTTTGTTTTTCAAGCTGCATTCAAAGACGATTCATCTCTCTTTCCAGCTCTCCGCGCACTGAAACTCCAAGATAACTTATTCACACACAAGACAAGTCAGACTCTGACACTGGTTAATTATTGATGTGTTTTTGGGTGGGATAAATAATTTACTGGAGCTTTTACACCATATTCTGTCACTATGTATCTATCTATCTGTTGGCTTGTCTGTCTGCTCCTCTGCACACACACACACACACACACACACGCACACACACACCGCTTCATCCATGCAGTTGTTATATTTCTTCGTTATGCTTATGGATTCCACGCCCTCCCCCCCATTTCCACACAGCACATTCTGCATAATCTCTTCAAATGTTCATGCAACAATAAACATATTGTTATAATATAAATATATATACTACTGTATATGCCAGGATAATGATCTATAACTTAGCCTAGATCCATCACAAAGAGTTCTTTGTAAGACACAAAGGACGATAGTAAAGTAATACTTTGTAGGTCGACATTTTGGAGTGTGTAAGAGATTAGAGAAGCTGCATCCTCTCTCTCTCTCTCTCTCTCTCTCTCTTAATCTGTCACAACATTCAGATTAGGATTACAAAAATGATTTACTTCCGGAAATGAATATGGAGGGATAGACTAGCACTGGGCTTGGCTCAGTGTGCTTCTGTCTCCATCACGACACACTGTTGAGTTCATGATGAACTCAGTTTTTCAGTTCTTTCATAAACAAGACTGTGTTCATTTAGACCTAGTTATCATTCTCAGATCAACAAATGATTCCTAACATATCTGGTATAGTTACTTCTATGTTTTGAACTAGTTTGACTGATGTGCTGGTGCACAACCGAACCCCTGTTCCTGATTGTTTCAGCGATAGCACATCATGCAGGCATACATTTGACAATAGACAGAAGGTGCATTGGCCTCTCCACATGGACCATCTTCAGGCACAGCGCGCTGAAAACCAGAAACACAGAGCAGCGTTCCATGTCCTGTAAACCAAAGCAATAAGATGATCAAAAAAGCTGAAGCAACATAAAGGACAGTGTGCACACGTTTTCTGATGAATCAGTTCAACAAAGCTCACGCTGTGCTTCCCCCTGTACCCAACAAATTTGCTGAGTCGCCACCTGAATGGAGCTCACTATCCTGCTTCAGAGTTGAAGGTTGCAGGAGGATCCTCATTAAACCTCGAGACAGATTGCAGCCCAACACCTACACATATGCTACCAGCTAACGAGGCTAGCCCACAGCAAAAATGACTCTTGATTACAGATGCTTCCCACTAAAGGGCAATCTCTCCCCATTGAGTGTAAGTGTCCCAAAATAGCCGACGTGCCGAGGCTCTCCCTCTTCTAATGTGGTTATTTAAGGCGGTAGTGATGGAGTTCTTTCACACGTTACTGCGACTAATTGCAGCTTCATAACTGCACCAATCCTGAGCAAACAGGAGCATGAGAGGAACAAAGAAAAAGAGTTTCCTCTGGACATTTGCACAACACCGTGAGCTTCCGCTCAGCTGATGTAGCCTCTCTCGTTAGCTTAGCGAGGACCTGATTGGTCTCAGCTGGCAACAATTAATGAGCCAGAGAGCATGAGCAGGCAGCAGTCCCGTGACCTCGGGCTCTCTGAAATATCATAATTACAATAGTAGCAGGCTCAGTGGAGACCCGGGAACTGTTCACACCTCGAACTGAGCTCATGTCTCCACCTGAGCATGTGAAGCAATGTTCAACCTTCAACATAAAACCTGAGTAACAAATGTACAAAGTCAACCAACTAAGTGATTCAGTGTTAAACACACACACACACACACACAAAATTTAACTCTTTGATTTTTTTTTTTTTTAATTTCTACCACAAGACAATAATAGGTGAACTGTGTGTTTACATTATTATTTTGAGTTAAATTCACTCCACTCAGTGTGCACCCCAAAATACGATACAAATTAAAGCAGAAGTAAGCGATACGGTCGTTTTGGCTAATGGAGCGGATGGAGTTAGCAGTCCCCGCCCTCGGTCCTCGTCCCTACGTCACCACATTCACGCGCATCCCTTGGCTGCACACACAGAGAGGACCGCCCCTTTATGCCGCTCTCTCTCCTCATTGGATAAAGGTTGTAGGATACAAGGAAAGTTTTCTCCTCGGCTTACAGCAGAGCAGAGTGACTGACAGACGCGTGTTTCAGACCAAACACTCTATATAAGTGATTGCTGTCGGAAGATATAACTATTTACGACTTATATTAACACAAACATTCCGCTTACTTCTGCTTTAACCACAGATTATTGATTCATATTTAATGTGACACGAGCCAGTCTCACAGACCATCACTGGTTCTTTTCATGTGGAGGTAAAAGTGACCAACTTTCTCCCCTTTTTTAGTTATAATATTAAGGATTTTACCGAAATATCATTTTGATTTTTACAATGATAGCTACATGCCCAATGGCAAAATCAGAGTCTGCCCCTCACGTGCTGGTGGCTGACCTGGGAGTTTTGTTACTCTGTATATTAAATTCACCAATTCACGGAGCGTTCTGCGTAATCCTCTCATAAGAGGATGATCGAGACAGAGAGGGGACAGCGAGGGAGGTGGACAGCAAAAATATTATATAACGCCAGAAACCCTGGTCATTATTTGTCTAAATACGTGTGCTGATTGATTCTCCATTGTCTTTCCTCATGTCAGCCCACCCACCTCAGGCCTCCTGTCTGAATATTATTTCACCCTTATTTGTCCTCTGGTTGTAGGTCATGCGTTTGGAAGAATGGGTGCTTTCTTTTTTGTGTTTATATTGAAATGAGTGCAGTTGCTTTATAATTTTGATAGTGGTGTCTCCCCCTTCCTCCACGAGCCTCTCTCTCTCTCTCTCTCTCTCTCTCTCTCTCTCCCTGAAGTGAACAGATTGGGTCTCGGTGGGACTGTGTCACCCAGGGAGACACCCTCCTCCCCATCCTGTCACACCACTGTTTTTTCTCTCTCTCCTGTGGACACGACTTGCACACGCTCACTCACTCACACACACAAACACACAGAGACACAACATTCAAACACACACACACACACACGTGTGACCTTCATAGACTTATTATCTAAATACTCATAGTATAACTCAATCACTTTACGAGTGCTGGCCGCATACACACACACAGACACACACACACTTCTGGCTCGCTACCAGACAGTAAATGACAAACTAAGCTGTGTCCCAACACGATCATTACTTTACATATTAGCAGACTGTATATGAAAGTACTTCAATTTTTTTTAAAGTTTACACCCAAACCCAGCAGCACACAGAAGCAGAGTAAAGTCTCAACAACATGGACGCAAACAGCACTGGTGCAATAACCAGAGATGTTGAGTGATTCCAAAATACTCAGCTCTCACTTTGATGACCTGATACCCAAGAATACACAACACAAAGATGGAGAACACAAGCTGTAGCGTCTCAGATGTATTTTTGGTCTCTGTCTTTTTAATTTCTGTCAGAGTCTAAAATCATCCTGCTCTCTCCTGCTTAATAATGTTGTCCTGCCTTTTTGGTCTTGGCTGCACAACCTGTCCAATAACTTTCATATTATTACTGCAGTTATATGTTGTTGTTTTTTCACATAAGCTTTGTTTCTCTTTGGTCATTTTGTATCTTTCATGATGAATATATATATATAAAAAAAACCCACACCTCTAGCTATAAGACCACCAACAGCTTTTTGTGTAATAGTGACTAAATCAGCTGCAATATTACATTTCAAAGGTCCAAAAAAAAGATACAAACCCCTTATTCATCAGGAGTGTGTTCATATAGAAGGAGAGCCAAGTAGCAACGCTGCTTTGTCCCTGGGTGTATTTGAAATATTAATTTCAAGAACATGGGGTTATATATAATACAATGACTAACACTGCCTCTTCAGCTGATAAGAATGTGTTTTTGCAGTTCTTGCATTGTGCTAAAGCAAAAATTGTAAAAAAGAAAAAAAGCCCATTATTGGTTATTTGAATATTTTATTTTGACCATCTTTCAGACCAATGTGTAATGGTGCTAAAAACACAGCAAGAAAAACTGATTAAAAATTGATTACCTGTTATATTCTGTTTTGCTCTAGTAAAACATAAGCTCTCCTTGTCTATCATGCATTCCTGTGAATTCATTTAAAAGTCTATTATAAATATATGTGGCTTTTTTTTTTAAAAACCAAAAGCTAAATGTCAGTGAGATGCTATGAGAAGCATTTACAGTTTTACATGCAGCTGTGGCATGAATCTGTAGGTTTATATTTCACAGAGATGGAAAGGGAGAATTTATGACCATTTATTTCAAGACGTTAAAAGAGTGAATAGTCAGAGGAGAGATGTGGAGTGTACTTGACCTTACAGTGCTGAAGTTTATGCTTACCTAGTGGAGTTTAATATAGAAACAGGAGATGCATTCTGATGGAGAAAATGTTTAAATAATAGATGAACTCCTGGCTGCTTTCATCAGGAGGGATCACGGTTTTGTCTGTGAGGTGGTGAGATTGCACACAGACATACTCATACTCACACAATGCAGGGATGCTCCCTGCACAAAAAAACAAAACAACACACACATACTGTATACACACACGCAACTAAAAACACATTATACACACAATTTGATAAAATAAATTCACTTCTTCTATGGAACGCATTGCTTGTGCTTCATATGCTGTGGCCTCATAAATCCAGAGTTCACTAGCTAAGCTGAGGGAAACGCCCACTACAATCAATCTGACTCCAATCCGACATCACATCTCTCATGGCATCAGCTGTGAACGTGCACATGCGTGGCTCACGACCAGTAAGAGAGACAAAGCCTGAGATTTTGCATGTCTGTTAATCTGGGAGATCTCCAATAGGCACAAAGTTGTCTGTTGGTCTCTGAGAGGATGGATGGATGAATGGATAGAGGATGGAAGATGGATGATGGAGGAGGAGGGAGCGGCTGGAGGAAGTGACATGGGCTGGGATGGAGTGAGTGGGAGGGGAGAGTTTAGGGATTTGCGTGGCTCGACAGCTGGACTGAAAAACAGGCTATTTCAGGACGGGATTTATACGTTTGGTTGCTACCTCAAATCCTGAGAGAGCGAAAGCTTAAAGCATGAGGTTCTATCAGTGTATTTAATCTCTCCTTTTTACGGAAATATTGTCTGCACACCAATCTGTGTTGTAACATGCAATTTATTTACATTTGGCCAGCACGTTATCACATCTGTAATTAAAGATTATAATTACGTATGATATTTCTCTCTGTATGTCTTTATGTGCAGGCCATGAAGATGTACAGATTTCTTTAGGGCTGCAGATGCTGTAGATTAAATTTCAGGAAAAGATAATAAGTGTCCATCAGAACCAGAACTTCAAGGTCACATCTTCATATAGTTTGTTCTGTACAACAAGTCAAAGATGCCACGTTTCCTACAGTATGCAATAAATCACAAGGTTTTTCCCTCCTGAACCCAGAGTCAAACATGGTCAGTTTACTTTATGAATGTTTGGCTCTTGGCTTTTGGTCATGTCAGATGTGCCTTTATGGTGGTGGACACTGGTGGCCAGCTGTAGGATATAAATCCTTGTATTAACACTCCATTTCTAATATTTTGGTTTTTAGATCATTTTCATGTAGCCTATCATCTTAACTCTAACTAAAATCCCATTGCAGGGTACTTAAGAAAACTCGTAATGTTTTAAAATGATTTAAAAGTTGCTGATAAAGTCTCTGTTGAGTGACCAATCAATCAATTGATCAGTCAATCAATCCACTCACTGTCATCTCAGCTCTACATTACTACAAGGATCATTTTTTGAATATTCTAATATTACCATTACTTTTTCTTTCTTTTTGATATTCTCATTTGTTCCAGCATTGGCTTCTTTATTGAATGTCATTTTAAGAAATTTCTGTTTTTTTGTAGTTATGCTTCATCAATAACGACCTTAGTTGTGAAGGTTAATATATAGCCTACTGTATAGATAGATAGATAGATAGATAGATAGATAGATAGATAGATAGATAGATAGATAGATAGATAGATAGATAGATAGATAGATAGATAGATAGATAGATGACTTTGCCTCCATCTGGTCAGAGCTCTCATTCAGCCAGGTCGGGCCAACAAAGCACGGAATTATTACGTAACCACATTTCCTCTGGTCTGAAACACCAGTATCCTCAATCTACTTTGAGTTAGCGCAAATCTAACAACAAACTAACTAAATACAAACAAACAAACAAACAAACAAACAAAGTGGATGGTGAGATCCAGAGAAAAGCAGCATCACTCGTTGTTTCCAGCAGTAAAGTCAAGCACAAAGCATCAACCTCGACAAAAGCTTCTAGCCCCACAGGTCACTGCACTTTTACCGCATATTTGCTAAACATACCCATAAACAAAGTCTCCATGAAATGCGAACCAAGCATTTTCTCAATCTCCGGGAGCATTTTGCACCTGCTGTCGCTCCCATCACTGCACTGTGCGTAAAGCCGCGGACTTTTGCAGCTACACCTGCGCAGCGTCTCATAATGTCTCCCTGCTCAGTTAATTTAGGAACAAAACAAAACAAAAAAAAAAGAATAAGGAACAAACTTTTCACCACTGAGAGTCAGTGGTTGGAGGAGAAGAGGATGGGACCCCGCAGCATCATGAGCGGCAGAGTCCCGCAGACCACAACTATCCCGAACAAAAGCGTGAAAACGGGCAGAAGTCAGAGGTTGGGGGGTCAGTCGTGAATCAAATAGTTGTGTACCTGTGAATTTTCCCCAGAGTTTTGCCCGCGGCCGCCTTAAACCTGTCCGGTCGGATCTCCATCCTTGCAGCTCCTTGACCCGGCCGGTGTGCTGATGTCCCGCGCGCTCTCCTGTCCTGCCTGAGCGCGCACCGTCCTCTCTCCCTCCTCCTCCTCCTCCTCCTCCTCCTCTCTCTCTCTCTCCACCCTCCCCAGTCGCACCAGCCTCCACTTCACTCTCGGATAGGCCAGAGGTGGAGGCCTCCCGGGATCACTTTATGAAACATGCCCTGCACTTCTTGCTTTTTATACATGAAATGTGTGAAGTTATAGGATATTTCAAGCTGCTTCTACTAAATTATCAAAAAGTGCCACTGTCATCCACATAATAAAGTAAAGTTGGATATACAGATAGCCAGTTGTGATTATTCTCCAGTTTTCACTCCAAATTGTGTATTATAGAGAAAATGTTTTATTTCTTGTCATTTGAACATCAGCTTTGCACTGCAGTTTTTCATTTGCATGCAGGCTCTACCAGTGTGCGAAATACCCATCAATATTCGGGGGGGTCCCTAACTCGCGATTGTTGCGCAATACCGTTATTTTTTTTTCTTTTTATAAAGTAGGACTATAACATTACAATAAGCCAAGAAAATTGGCCTATAGCCTAAAAAGGAGAGGCAAAGTTGTGCATTACAATGCAGAAAGTAATTGACAATAAAATAAAAGACAATAATTGGCACCACACTGGCGCACTTGAACAATGAATAAATGCCAGGTATAGGAGACTGGCGCGCGATCAGGGCGATGCAGAAACGAATAGACAATAAATAAAATACAACAATTAAAATGAATGAAAGACACCAAACTCGTGCACTCGAATAACAACCAACTGTATACATCTGGAGATCGGAGACTGACGTGCAATTATGTGCACGAGATCCTCAGCCTGCAACTATGACCGATCATGTAGCCTTATCTAACCATCCATCTAGCAAATACGTTTAAACACAGCATTGAACACATCCACAAATCACATTCGTATAACGGGCCATCATGAAAATTGAAAAAGCACAGACAAATAGCTCACAACAGGCGCCTGGCCAAACAACACCACTGGGGGTTCAGGCCATAGTATGCTGAAGCAGGCTAGCCTCTTACCTTAAGTTATTTTCCTGCCTTAATGTCAAGCCAAGGGTTGCGGTATTTCCATTACCCATAAAAAGAAAAGCGGCCAATCACCAGTGCTAGCAGCAGGGGCTGCGGCTACGTCTTCAGAGCACTCGGCCTCAACTTCACTTTCTTCGGCAGAGGGTGGAGAGGAACGGGATCCTCTGTTCTGATAGCGAGTGGGCTCGACTCCTGCGCTGGGCTGGCGCACATGGCTAATTTGCATAATGCGCAGGTGACACGGTTCAGCTTAATGTTAAACGAATAAATGTTTTGAATTATGAATACTGGACATGGTGATCTTAAACACATTTAATTGACCACAATAAAATTATTGTATTATATTATATTATTTATTTTTTTGACAAGATTGAGACCCCCCTCAGATTTTGCTTTTGAGTCTTTCAGGGGGTCTCAAGGGGTTAATCGGGGGGGTCCGACCCCCCCAAACCCCCCCGTATTTCGCACTATGGGCTCTACCTAATATAAGGAAATTCCTATAGCAACTCATATGGATGGCATCTGATTTATTAAACTATATAATATACTTTTAAAAGAAAAAATAAAACACACAATAAACACATCACGAAGAAGTGAGTAGCTATAATATGAAATACATTCAGCTACATAATTACAAAAATACAGGCATTTTCACTTAAAATCCCCCAGAAACGGTGTGAATTTAAGTGGATTTCATCAACGTTGAGCTAAAAAACATCAGATTAAATGGCATAGAGCCACTTACAAATGAAGTGGACATAGTTTCCCAGGTGGCTTCTCGAAATGATGGAACTTCCTTTTAAAGTAAAACTTAAAAAACCACAAATCTACTTCAGCTTCATGAAGAAAACCCCTCGCCAATATTTAATCAACTCTTTTTTCACCAAAACAAAATATAAACACCTTGAGATGAAAAAAAGAGATTATTATCATGTGGAGGTGTTAATGGCTTCAGGTTTGAGTGATGGTTTCATACATGAGTCAGGTTGCTGCCATCTAGAGGTTTATTCAAGTCCTCATCCTGAACAGTATAATACTGCTACACTGAACACTGTGAACACATGTAAAAACATTGATGTGGTCTTTTGAGGTAAAATGATACAAATATAATGTATTCAACTGATATACTAACATCTCTCACTTCACATACAAACTGATTCACAACAGACACACACGCACACACACATTTATCACAGTTCCTCAAGGTAGAATGTTTTCATGCAATGTTTTCATCCATACTCACTATTTAGTTAAAAATACTCATAATAAAGCCTGTTTCTGAGTTGTTGCCTTCCTCCTTTCACCAGCTACTTCTCTGCGCCACAGGAAATCAGGCTGGCTCAAATGATAGAGGTTGACAATTTCCTACAAAAATGAAAAACCTCCAGTAAAATTCTTTGTTTCACCAAATATAGCAGCTTCTTTTGTTCGCCATGTTTGTATTTTCTGAGCAGCACCAGGGCTTCAGAAAACAAATGGAGGGATGTACAAAGTGGGGCTGAGGTTGTAGTTTCATAACTACAGAATCTTAAAAGCTTAAAAACTTCCATTAACATAATTACTTTGGCTCGACAGCAAAGTAGAGTTTACTTGAATATGATGAGGATACAACCCAAAGACTCTTCCTCTGATTACGTATAATTCTGTTGATGACTGTAGTCCCGTCACACCGACATCTCTGTCTGCTTGTACACTCTCAGAGGTTCCACATTTTGCCTGTGCACATCCGACTATCCTCCCACAGCTGTGCTCACACCCCTGTATCTTGCTCCTCATCTTCCTCCTCCTCCTGCTGGGACAGGAGCCGGTAGTGCTCGTTGCCCATTGGCAGGAAACCAGTCCTGGGACGAGCCTCGGCTTCCTCGGACGGGACTCGGTGGTGGGAGTTGGAATCCAGCTGCTCAGTGGAGTTGCACTTGGTGTACAGCTCGCGGTGCACCTCCGGGCTGCCGCCCTCCGCAGGGGAACCGTTAAGGACTTTGCGGCTTTTCAGTATGGAATGGATGTAGCCAATTGGTACAGGTAGGCTGGCGAAGACTATGAGCATGACAATCATAGCCAGGGCCCAGCCAGGGTACGGGAGGGTCATCTCAGAGGCCTGAAGACAAGAAGAGACAGCACATAAGGGAGAGACACGGGCACAGCCACTGTACAAATAAGTCTGGTGCTGTCTAGCACTGAAATAACTAATGGAGAACTTTCAAAGATTACATTTAGATTAATGATTCCTTTGTGCAAAGCTATATAACATATTGATAACACCAAAGATGTCTATTCTGTGTATCAAAACCAAGACTTTTTACAACATAATCCCACAGTGTCCACAGACAATGAATACAATATAAATTTATGGTTGTTTATGTTGTAGGTGCCATGTTGAAACTGCTACATATCCTGCTCCTTTTCGGGCGTACGTTCTTTACAATCAATCTATTTCATAAGTTATAACAGGCTCATTTGAACTGAAATTCATCTCTGTAGGACAAAAAATCTTCTGTTAAGTATCTTACTGTGTTTTGGTTCCAGGCGGTGTACGTGGGTCCTTTGAGGACCATGCGCAGCAAACTGGCAGCCAGGAGACCGACCATGGCCAGTAAGCAAACATATTTCCAGAGATATTTGTACACCACCGGAGGGCGCCATTTAAGCATGACTTCGATATCGTCCAGGAAACTGCAGGAGAGGAAAGCAGTAATGTTACAGTCTTTTTCAAAATCAGAAAACACTGAAAACCGGACGCACAGTGAAATCTGTCTGAAATTTTGAGTTTGATATGTTTCTTACCGGTCAGTTCCATAAACCCAGGACACACTGAAGGTTTCAAATATGACCACGATGATTAATGGCAGAGTTGCCGAGTAGTCATCAAACATTGTCACAAAGTAGTTGCCTGAGCGTTGGGTAAACAACAGACCTATCACGAACCCTAAAGCACAGCTGGACACTGAAACACAAATAAGAGTGAAGACAGTGTTATAAAACAGTAAAGCTACTGAACAAACAACACAAAGTAAACTCATCTGATATAATATGCTGCACTAGTAGATACATGCCTGTCACTCTAGTCATTTGAATATCTTCCACATATCTTTTGTATGATCAAGAACAGGCATTGGCATGTTTGAACAAGTGTGAACTTGTGGGTATTGTATTACCAGTGAGTATGGTCCGGTGGCGCCCCAACAGGCTAAAATTGTCCATAAGAGGTGTGAGGATCCCCTGCATGGTCCCAAACATGGTGCTGAGGCCCAGGTTGAGAAGCATTAGGAAAAAGAGGGTGGACCAGAAGGGGCTGGCTGGGAAGAGGGCCATCACCTCAGTGAATGCTATGAATGCCAGGCCTGTCCCTTCGACACCCTGCACTCACACAGGAGGAGAAATAGTGACAATATGTTTTGAAAAAGACGCAGAGAAATATTGATTTGAGTTTAAGCATGTGAGCTGAGACCGTGCAAACGGTGTCTCCCCCTATGGCTCTATGTCTGAGAATATAAGATATAGATAAAATAAACTTTGTGGTATAACATGTCTTTTAGTGCCTCTTCCGCTGTTTCTTTAGTATCTTCTTTCACTCCTCTATCACAGCTTGCTGCCATCTCTCCGGTGGACCTACTAGATACAATATCCCATATGTTTTCTTCCTCTTGCCTGCTGGATATTTTACGGCACCTCACAGATTCCTCAGGAGGTCATGGGAGACTCCAAACTTCACCTACATCCTATGAGGAGGAAATGTTTCCCCCTCTTTTTTTTTTTTAGAAGGCAAGGATCTGATTGTGGACTACTCGGGCTCCCTGGCTACATCCCTGACTCACCTTGTTCATCTCCTCCTCCAGACTGCAGTCAGTTATGTTAGGCCCCACCATGGAGCTGTGGAGACTGTACCACTGTCTGTACTCATCTATAGACACAGAGCTTGGGTCTGTCACGTTGAATGAAGGCCACCAGCCCTGGTCAGATCCATGGGATGTCATGGAGCTTAGCAGACCAAGATTCCTGGAAGATATAAAAAACGAGTCAATACGATATTTTAAAAGGTGAAGGTGTCAAAGGTGTCATTAGAGAATATTTTAAATAGCTGTGTCACTGGTCTTGACCCAGTGCATGCATGTTACAATTTGCTTTTCACAAATCTCCTGCAAATTGGATCAACAGAAGGCATTTTTCTAGCAGTAAGGTAAAATAAGTTACTTCAGTAATAATGTTGAGAGTGAACTGTAAATCTACAAAATATGTTGCAAATAATAGACAAAGGGAAGTTAAATTCATGCGCACACACACACACTTATTCATACTCAGCCACGCAGCGTAGTGCAATCGTCTTGGCACGGAAACCCAGCACTACAAAAACTACCAGTGAGGCCAGAACAGACGTCATGAAGTTGATGCCAGAGACCATCAGCGCGTCCCTGTGGCAGTTGTTGTGGACTGGATTATAGGAGGAATAGGCGATGACAGAGCCGTAGCCCAGACCGAGGGCAAAAAAGACTTGTGTAGCAGCCTGTCGCCACACCTGCACATTACCCCAGATTTCCAGCTGGAAAATACCACAAAAAAACTCATTAAGTCTCTCTCTCTCTCTCTCTCAAAACATGTTTACAGTTGAGCTCCATTGAGGTTAAAATCACAAAATCTGAACAACACAAATGTGATGAAACTTGTGCTCACTTTAGGATAAAACATGTAGGTGATTCCCTCCAAAGCGCCGTCCAACAACGACCCTCTGATGAGGAAAATAAAGAGCACCACATAGGGAAAGACTGAGGAAAAGTACATCACCTAAGATTTGGAAAAAGAAGTGATTTCTGGGTTAGGGTATCTGAAAGGAGGAGTTTAACATTTTGGAAAATACATTTATTTGCATGATACTCGAATGAAGTTCCTGACAGCAGCTGGTTAGCTTAGCTTGGCACAAAGGCTGAAGCAAGGGGTAAACAGAAGGCAGAGAAGGTCACTGAAAGGTCATCCCTTGGTCTATCTATGCCTGCTCTTTGAGCTAAGCCGAGGTAACTATTTTTTTAAAGGGATAGTTCACTCAAAATTGAAATTTCACTCATTATCTACTCACCCTCATGTCGACTAAGGGTTGGGAGAAGTTTCAGAGTCCTCCGTGCCTTCTCTGAGTTACAGGGGGGCTCGGCGCAGCACTGCATGTCCATATGACGGTTGCGAACGGGGCTCAATTTTCTTTGTCCAAAAAGACACACCAGAAAACATCCAAATAACTCCACACAGCTCGTCTGTAATGTCCCTCTTGTATTGAAGCCCCAACATGAGAAATTGTTCCGGAAAAAATTAAATAAGTCTATATTTTATGCTTGTTTGTAGCGGAAGCTCCCAGTGTCTCAGTTCACTGCTTTGCCTGTGTTTCACACGCGATTTGCACTGACACCCGGTTCATAGCTCCGCAAATTGCATGAGATTCCGGCAGAGCAACACTGGGAGCTTCCGCTACAAACAAGCTTAAAATATAGACTTATTTAATTTTTTTCAGAACAATTTCTCATGTTGGGGCTTCAATACAAGAGGGACATTACAGACGAGCACTATGTGTGTGTATTTGGATGTTTTTTGGTGTGTCTTTTTGGACGAAGAAAAGTGAGGCCCATTCGCAACCGTCATATGGACATGCAGTGCTGCGCCGAGCCCCCCTGTAACTCCGAGAAGGCACGGAGGACTGTGAAACTTCTCCCAGCCCTTAGCCGACATGAGGGTGAGTACATAATGAGTGAAATTTCAATTTTGAGTGAACTATCCCTTTAACAATGATACAAGCTTTAATGTGTACTTGTGTGCTGGGATATTGCTTCTTGTTCAGCTACCTGGGACAAAAACTATAAAAGATGTTCAATTATTACCCTTGCAGAAGACTTGATGCCCTTAATCATGGCCAAGGCGACGATTGCCCAAGCGGCCAATAAACAGCCTGTCATGATGGGGTTAAACTCTCCGGACTCTTCGATTGAGTTTGTGATGTTGAGGGCTTTGCGAAACCAGAAGTATGACGTCGGGGAGCTGCTTGCGCATTCTTTCACTGTGGATCGAAGACAGACAACTCAGTGAACCTTTCGCTGGCATCCGTACGTGACAACTCAGTTTGTTTAATTTTTGCACGCACCTGTGACATTAGTGGCGACATCGATCGGACACTGCTCGAATGGCAGAGGATACTGGAAAGAATTACCCAGGTAGAACAGGCTCCATGCAATGATGACATTGTAGTAAAGAGCCACGTAAAAACAGACCTAGAGAAAAAGAAAGGGTTTATGAATCATTTACTTTAAGCATTATCGATATTTACCTAAGTCCTTGGTACGACACAGTATGTGCTGACTTGTATATTGTCCATTCGGTGAAAAGTTCTCTCAAGGACAAGCTAATGGAGCAACAGCAAACCTCAAATGACCTAAGATAGGAGTTAGCCTTTATGTAATGTGTTTATGTACACGTGTACTTTACAAGCTATCAAGTTATAATCGACACATTGACTCTTGCATGGGGAAATAAGTGTGAACGTTTTAAGTGTAAAAATCATTTTTGACACTATCATCGATTGGGACTGATGGAGCAACGAGGCTTTTTGGAAAATACCTGTAAGGAAAGTCTTTAAAAAAGCATGGGCGTACAAATATACGTCTGTGTGCTGTACATACACAGAAAGTTCTTGTCTACTCTGTTTGCCTTCACGTCTGTATAGAAACTGTTATGTAACAAGCTGCTAGCGCCACAGCACACTGCCTCTCTCACATTACAGTGCTGCAGATGTCATCATAGTCCTTTCTAAAGTATACACACCGCGTGGCCGGCTGTAAAAAAGAAAGTTGTTAAGTTGTCTACAGAACGGTGCTAAAAAAGGAGAACGTGCTGCGGTTTTTGATCAGACAAGAGGAGGAAGACATTTCATTCTGGTGAATCTCTTCATATTGAAAATACTGATTTGACTTTGACTTGTGCATTTGATAGAAAAACGAGATAAATAACAACTACAAAAAAAGAAAGAAGCACAGGTGGGATGAAGAAACCCGCAAGGGCCTGTAAAGAGAACCCTCCCAACACGGAAATTAAAAACCGGCTGTATACGTCCTGATGACGGCTCCACTGTGGAAACTCAATCATGAAAACTCCATCCAGTGACCAAACCACAGCAGCCTCGCTGAGTAATCACCTCACTGACATGTGTAAACACAAACATTTCATAATTACGGTGCCTTCTGGAGCACATGCCTTTATTTGACACTGCTGACAAATACTAGAAAGTAAAAACTTGTTTAAAAGGGAGAAGGAGAAGGATAAGGATAAGGATAAGGATAAGGAGAAGGAGAAGGAGAAGGAGAAGGAGAAGGAGAATCCTCACCATACAGCTGGAGTAGCCAATGCCTGCCAGTTTTGGGGAGATGTGCTTCCACACCCCGATGCTGCCCTGCCGTATGCTCTGGCCTGCAGCCAGCTCCATGAAAAACAGTGGAACTCCCACAATCAGCAGAAGAAAAACATACAGCAGCATGAAGGCCCCTGGAAGGAGGAGAACAGTGACAGGTCCAAATAAATATAAGGCCATATATAAATTACATGTTACCTAACTCACTCACGCTGCGTATCGCTTTGTAGATTCATTTTCCTAAACATTTATGTGTTTGTTCTGCTGCCTGTCTGTTTTAAAGTGCACCGTTAAAAAAGGGGGTACACATTTGTCAAGAGAGCTGCTATGCTATGACAATCAATCTGGGTTATGTAATCCACATTTTGTTCCCTTATAGACGCTCAC
The DNA here is from genome assembly GCF_045865225.1 of Trachurus japonicus. Classification (NCBI taxonomy): domain Eukaryota; kingdom Metazoa; phylum Chordata; class Actinopteri; order Carangiformes; family Carangidae; genus Trachurus; species Trachurus japonicus. Next base: position 20,548,935 of record NC_140914.1, on the reverse strand, counting down.
CTCCTCCATTTTGGTGGCAAAGGTATGGGAACCTCCACACGTTGCCTAACCCCACGCTGAACCCCACCTGGGCCAACACATACTGGATCTTGGAGTCCCATGCTGGACGGTCTCCTTCGCCCTCCTCCCCTCCATCAGGAACACTTGCGAGCTGAACTTCAGACTGACCCTCACCCAGCCAGGCTCTGTCCTCGGTGTCGTCCAGTGAAGGCTTTTCCGTCTTGTCGGAAACATGGGAGAAAGAGAAGAACAGAACAGGACAAAATTAAAGTGGTTGTTGTTATTCTACAAAACTTTTTTTTTTTTTTGTGAAGACAAAAAAGATCCTAAGGGAAATGTAGATATAAATAGATATATAAATATAGATTTAAATAGTTCAGACTCCAGCAAACAAATCTCATGTATTTAAGGCCAGAACATGGAAAACACTGTATGTGTTGGAGTCCCGTTTGTTTGTGTTTCACATTCCAGCAGATACCCACCATGTCCGACTCAAGATTTATCAGGGACCACAGTAGTCTGTATAGCAACAGGCATGGCCTATGGAGTCTGAGGGGACAGGCCAAAGACCACTGACGAGGAGAGAACAACAAGTCGGACGCCCCGGTGTTTTGTTGCTATAGTGTCCCATGTGCTGAAACTCGCACCTCCTCCACCTCCGCCATGTGAAAACACAACCCTGGGACATATGTGCTGTAACTTGGGCTGCTTTCCAATTTCATAAATAAACAAGGAGAATATGCTCCATGTGGGAAAAAGTGAGCCTGAGATCATGTCTATACCTTGTGCAGTGTCAGAACAAAGGTCTAATACTGTAGATTAACATTACAATCCTTATATTTCCAAGACATAAAAACCCTGCTTCTGGTATTAATGGGTGACATTTTTTTAGCAATAGCAAGTCACTGTGTCTTTACTCTGTAACAGCCAACGTTTCTATGAAAGTTTTTATGTATTGGAGTCTGCCATTCATGCACAAATTGCCTCCACTCAGGGGAATCACAGGAAAACAATGGATGCATGTAACCCAGCGTTAGTGTTGCTATTTCTATCTTTAGCCTCATCTTATTTTCACTCTAACTCTTGTATCAGAGCTTGTGTTTGAAGGCTCTGCAAATACAAACTCAGCATTTCCTGCTGCCGTCTAAGGAGTACATCATTAGCATGTCGAGTTGAAATTCTTAAAAAATATAAAAAATGTATTAATTCTGACATTAATAAAAAAAAACTGCACAAATAACCCTAATGTTAATGATGATATCTTTTTTTTTTTTTTTTTAGAAATAAAAAGCATAAAAAGCATGAGCATACTCAAAAGACACGCTCTTGCTAACCAGCTTAGAAGATGAGTGGGCCAGATCCAAAATGGCATAGCATGTGCCAAACTGGCTTTAGGACATGACCCAGCTGGATTATTTCTCTGTGTCCCGGCTGGTATCAGCTGGTGAGAATGGAAAATTACAAGAGGTGTATGACCCAGAAAAGTACGTGGCTGGTCAAGACCCATGGCCAGATAGGGCAGGTGATTTCAGAAATATGCCGTGCACACATAGTCGCATACACAGAGAAGTGCGAAAGAGTGACAAAAATATTCATGTGTACACAAATAGAGACGAGGGGAAGTGGGAAGAGCAGGAGCCACATAGGCAGATGTGAGGGTGAGGGTGAGGGTCTTGGGTGACGTGTGGGTGGGTGTGTGAGGGAGAAGCCACTGGGAGGTGTTGGGTTTACATTGGTCCACACTGTGGGAGGTGCTGAGGTGCATGTTGGGTCGACCGTGGAGTTGGTAACAGGGCAGTAGAGCACTATAAAATAAAAACGTATTATGAAGAGACGTGAGCCTAAATAAAGTTGATTCAAGTGTTTGATTCACAGATTTAATAGATTTCACTTCAACAGAATAAAAAACAATGTTTCTGAATGGCTGTGGCCTGTTTCACTCATGAGAGCAGATGTCTTAAAATTCAAATGATAATTAATCACAAACCATATCAGGCTGTTGTTGCAGTAATAGGTAACAACTGTTGCTCAGGCATAACATGGCCTTTGGAAATAGAGCTAAACTAACTGTAGGCAATATAACATTGTGAACATTTCAAAATTTTAAATTTGAATTCCATTTTACTAAAATTTTCATTAATTGATCAATATATCAATAGAGGTAAATCTTAGGCTAGATAGTTGCAATCCTAGTTGCTTCTGGATTTAGGTGAACTTCAAGACTACCTGAACTTGATTCAATATTGATAACCAATGAAGCCTATTCTTCTATAAGAGCCTTTATTTTCAAAGGAAAACAAAATGATTTAAAGCAGAAGTAAGCGATCCGGTTGTTTTGGCTAACTTCTTGTCAGCCGATGGAGTTAGCAGTCCCCGCCCTCGTCCCTACGTCACCACATTCACGCGCATCCCTTGGCTGCACACACAGAGAGGACCGCCCCTTTATGCCGTTCTCTCTCCTCATTGGATAAAGGTTGTAGGATACAAGGAACGTTTTCTCCTCGGCTTACAGCAGAGCAGAGTGACTGACAGACCCGTGTTTCAGACCAAACACTCTATGTAAGTGATTGCTGTCGGAAGATATAACTATTTAAGACTTATATTAACACAAACATTCCGCTTACTTCTGCTTTAATTTTTTAATGCAGTGAAACTAGCTTTTGCCATTGAAACAGATGTGCATGTAAATGCAGTTTGAAACCAAGGTCGGATATTTCAGTGAATCTCCTGCTATTGGACAGACACCAGCCCTTTGTGAAGAAAGACGATTATGCAACTGATTTTCACAGAATTGCAAACTTTTGTCAGGTAAAAAACATTTCACGTTTATTTCTACTTCTTTAAAGGGATAGTTCACCCTAGAATGATATTTCGCTCATTATCTACTCACCCTCATGTTGACTAAGGGCTGGAAGAAGTTTCAGAGTCCACCGTCCCTTCTCTGAGTTACAGGGGGTCTTGGCGTAGCAGTGCATGTCCATATAACGGTTGCAAAGGGACACCAGAGCTCTTCGTAAAAAAACACACACAAAAAAACATCCAAATACCTCCATGCTGCTCGTATGTAATGTCCGTCCTGTGCTGAAGCCCCAAATTGCGTAATTGTCCTGAAAAAAATTAAATAAGTCTATATTTTAAGCTTGTTTGTAGCGGAAGCTTCTCGAAGCTCCTCTTCCTGGTCCGTCCAAATCTCGCGTGATTCGCAGTAACCGCACTGACGCCGGCGCAAATCACGCGAGATTTGGACAGACCAGGAAGAGGAGCTTCGAGAAGCTTCCGCTACAAACAAGCTTAAAATATAGACTTATTTAATTTTTTTCGGGACAATTACGCAATTTGGGGCTTCAGCACAAGACGGACATTACATACGAGCAGCATGGAGGTATTTGGATGTTTTTTTGTGTGTGTTTTTTTACAAAGAGCTCTGGTGTCCCTTTGCAACCGTTATATGGACATGCACTGCTACTCCAAGACCCCCTGTAACTCAGAGAAGGGACGGTGGACTCTGAAACTTCTTCCAGCCCTTAGTCAACATGAGGGTGAGTAGATAATGAGCGAAATATCATTCTAGGGTGAACTATCCCTTTAACTTTTAAAAGACCTAAGAACTACTGGAAAATCAAGTACACTTATTCTTTACGTGTTGGCCTTGCTACAACCTTTTCCCAAAGGAACTACTGTATTTTTTTCTTTCCTACTATTTTCCTACACTTGGACAACCTTAAATTATCACAAAGCCTCACACACACACACACACACACACACACACACACACATAGATGGGCTGTAGCCTACATTTTTGCCTGTTGGTCGGTCGGGGTCTGTCTGTGGGTTAGGGTTGGAAAACAGGCAACCGCACGTCTTCAGTGAACGGGAATAGTAAATGCATAAAAGCATGAAGCAGTGGTGAAAGCAGCCTACATGAAATCTGTTCAGATACATTTTTGGTTTTTTACTTGTATGAAACTGAAACAGCTGGTATTAAAAATAAATCACAGATACTGTTTAATTGCTCAGAGAGTTGTATCAGATTACATTTCAGATTAAATATATCGACTCATGCACACAGGTTCCTCATCCCTCATTCAGGTTCTTTTGCAGCCACTATCAATGTGAACACGTTTAACTATAGTTTAACCATGGGGCAGTGGGATATGCTTGTTATTCTGCCGCCTTATCTGTTGAACAATGTTTAACATTGATCTGAATCCTTTCCCTAAAATGCATATAATAGCAACAGCGAGTATTTAGGGTGGAAATAATTATTGTCACGTATGTGCATGTAACAATTATATGTAACTTTGTTTTATGTAAGCAAATATCTCAATCCGCAGGTATAGTATACCTTTGTTAGTTTACAGAAGCACCCACCTTCCACAAATAAACCAAGAATAAAGTCCATTTCAGACAGTCAATTATACATTTCAACATCATGTTTGAAAAAGAGCCAGAGCCGGGGTTTTTTTCTGGTAAATGTCTCTTTGGAAATCTGCCAGCTAACGACCGAGCAACGTTTCTGTAACACACCCATCTAGGATCGAGAGTAAACTAAACAGCCCCTCTCATCAGGCCACCAGCTAACTTGCCACACTTTTTCAGCTTTCACTTGAGCCAGCTGCTACAGCGTGAAGATCAGATAGCGAAACTGGCATGTGAGCCGAACAGGAATGAAACAAGAGCCAAAAGCTAGCTGTAATATCTTCATAATGTTGTGTCAAAATGAGTTTTAAGAATGGTTGGCTCACAAGAAACTATCAAACAAACAAGTGAGTCCACACGTCTCAGCACAGAGTGCAGTAGAATAATGTACATTACAGAGTCCTAACCCGGAGGAAGTCCCAAGAGGCTGCAGAGCAGGAGCTGTTACATAATCAGCCCAAATGCAGCAGCTCTGAGGCGGCCATCATAATACAGGCAGATCATTCACTTAGCCCACCTGCCTCCTCATGTTTTCAAATGGCCAACTCCCTACACAGGTATACATTGGCCAGTACATTTAATACTGTTCCCCCAGAACACACACAAACCACAGTAGGCTATTGCATAACCCAAATAGCTGTCAATCAGACTAACTCTCCCTCCTTCAGTGTGCCTGTAGGAGCTTGGACTATAAAAATACAAATACACACTATATGTTGCATTACACATGTGCAAAAGAAAAAAGAAAAAGAAAGAAAAAATGTGATTAATTAAAATGGGTTTAGGAAAACAACATTGTGGACAGTTGCTCATGTCTGCATTAGTTCTGTAGCTTCTTAATCTTATTGCTTGTGTGTAAGGAGTGTGATAAAACATGTCCCTTTGGAACAATAAAGGCACCTAAATATCTATGCTACATAAACATTAGATCACTGTCTGGGAATGTAAGTGAAGATTTTGTCACCATGACTGTAGAATAGATACATTAGGTGTAATTTGAAATAGTTTCAAGGTACTTAATCTGTAACATACAGAGCAGCATGTGAACACAATGCATGAAGAAAACAAGCTGCACAGGAGAGATTATCCAGAGTCAGACAAAGCACAGAGTTAAAGCCTGTTCATGACCAACTGACAGAGGAGTGGAGGAGTTAACGGTACATACATTAGAGATAAGCGCAAACGTCGCGCGAGAAGACAAAAAGTCAGTGAAAAAGCAAGAAGTGCACAGTGGGCTGAGCTGAGATATTAATGCTCATTAAAGCGAGGTTAATAAAGAGTCAAATCCGAGCAGAGCTGTGTGTGTGTTGTGGACATACCATGCTGACAGCTCGGTCCAGGAGGAGTAGAGTTTCTAGCCTTGGTGTTGCTTTTCTGTGCGGTTGGAAGATTTCTCACAAGCCAACTTTTCAGCTTCTCCTTTTATGGTGTCTAGGTAGATAATAGTCGGACTGATAAATGTGATATGCGGAGGGGAGAAAAGTCTCCGCCGGGTAGCTACTTCAAGTTCTGACAACTCGCGGCCACGTTTCTGCTGTTCGCACAAACTGTGTCCGTCGCTCAAACCAAGAAGAGACGAAGGAGAAGTTGGTGCAGCTGGAGCCAATGGGGAGAGTGAGGGGCCGGACCCGGAGCGGACACACGGCCTGGACAACCCCATAACCTACAGCCCTACACACTGCTGGACGCGTCTGTGTGCGTGTGTTGTAGCCTATAGGTTTTAGAAAAAAGACCTCGAGGCCAACCTATATATTACGGAAGAGCAGGGCAAACAACAGTTTAAAAAAAAAATTATTATTATTTTAAAAAAAACATTTTTAACCATTTCTGAGAGAAAACTCTGAATTTCTGAGAAAAAAAACGTCTGAATTTCCTCTGATGACGTCCAACCCATAAATCCCCTTGTCAGCTGCTTTGAAGAAATCAACTGCTGGATGGCAGCCAACTTCCTTCAGTTGAATAGGGAGAAAACTGAAATTCTGGTCGTGGGTGCTAAACAGCGGGTATATGTTATATACAGTATGTTGTCCAATATGTAAAGCACTCTGAACTGCTTCTGCAAATAAATTTGAATTAAATTTAATTGAATTTCTGAGATAGGCTAAACTCAGAAGTTTTTTCTCAGATGCATTTGCTTATCTTTTAAGCGAATCAATTTGCGTGGTTGAATTGGGTTCACATACTCTGGGCTTCACTGCTGGTCAGCTCTCCAACCAATCAGAGAGCTTGTTATGCTAATTGGGATTTGCTTATGATCAATCTGTTTAAAGGGATAGTTCAGCTTTTTTGAAGTGGGGTCGTATGAGCTACAAATGCCCACAGATTATATGCAGTAGAAATGTCTCTGCTCTCCCCGACTGAGAAACACCAGCGCATCGCGATGCACTGAGACACAGACAAAAAACTTTTTTTCAATGAGGGACGATTAATCAGCGTATTTCCGCCGCCTACAATAAGTCCCATCTCAAAATAATACACCATAGTTCAAGAGTTCGATCTAAAGTAAAAATTTACGATGCGTCAGGTGGTCGGAAAAAAGGCTGCCTGCCTCTGTGGAGGAGTACCGAGGAGTAGGCTACTGAGTGAGTTGGTTAGTTCCAGATAAACAGATGTTTTTTCCGACCAGCTGATGCATTGTAGATTTTTACTTTAGATCGTACTCTTGAACTGGTGTATTACTTTGAGACGGGACTTCTCGTAGGCGGCGGAAATATGCTGATTAATCGTCCCTCATTGGCAACAGTTTACTGCCTGTGTCTCGCTGCAGCGATGCGCCGGTGTTTCTCAGTGGGGGGGAGCAGAGACCTCTCTACTGCATCTAGTGTACTTAGTGGGCATTTGTAGCTCATACAACCCCACTTCAAAAAAGCTGAACTATCCCTTTAAATGGCTGCCAATGTGGTGTAGTGAACACTCCACCCCATTCTTCCTCCTCCTCCTGCAGCTGGTCCAGGTGCTGTCAGCCCACCTCAGGTTGTCTTGATTCTGCTGGACGTCTCTTTCCATTACAGGAGCTCCCCACCTAGTAAACAGCTCTGCACTGAAACATCTTATTGTGACTTTAACTGGCAACTGTTCACACTGCTTATTGTGTTGAAGTGTAGACAGCTTGCAGCACATCATCAGCATGGCTCGGGATGTCAATACATTAGGTTTAAACACCGTGGTAGGCTACCAGAGAATTTCCTATTGCAGTTGTTGCTGCTGAGGTTTTGCAGGTTTTACGTCACTGACTTGAGACTTACTGTAGAGGTCAAGGCTGTCGTTACCACACAGTTGAGCAATGCCAGGTAGTAGTAAATTCACTTTCTCAGCCACCTGTTGGTTCAGTATAAGGAAGGTCCTGAGTCCCTCTAGTGGAAAGAATGAGCTAAAGTGAGACTGAATAGGAAGCCACAGTGTATTCAGAAATATATACAAGACACTTGGAGAGGGATAATTATATTGCCCTCTACAGCCTGGTGTTGCAAGCAAATGTTTTAATTGCCATTTAAGAGAAGAGAACTTTTGCCCCTGAGGCAAAAAGATCAGTGATGAGGGTGTCCCATGTTTACTTATATGTCACTAGAGCAGCCTTCACCTATTGGGATGTGGGTCATAAGTGTCCTTCTACACCACACAGTGGAAATTAATACACTGCTGAGAACAGAACAGCAAATCCCAGGTTAATTATGAAGGTCAACTGAAAAGCTCTTTTGCTGAGACAGGACCTTTAGGAGCTGAGTGTCATGTGCATCATGTCAACAGTAGTGAATACCAAACTATTTGATTGATTTAAATTAGGGAGACTATTTGTCTCTTTTTGCCAAGAACCTATTTGTGTAGTCAGGCTCTGATTCAATCCCAGGTCAACGTGGCTGCAGAGAGACTATTGTTACAGTCAATCATCCAGGCAGCAGGGCAGCTGACCCACAAGTTCACTGCAGCCAGGTCTGCTACACATGTCTACACTATCAATCATTTGATCTTCAGTATCTGAACAGTGGCTATTTAAAGTTTTATGTAGCTGTGATCAAGTCAAACATGAGGAGAGCTGAAGGGACAGACGGGTCTGACCTGTAGCGACCAGCTGGTGTCACTGTTCACCAACAGCTCAGTTCTTACCGACGCCATCACCCAGCTGCTGTGTGGGAGTATCTTACCCATAAACTCAGAACTAAGGCTGCTTCAAAGTAAAATCTTAACAAAGACATATTTTAACAGCTGTTGTTCGGCTGTCGATTCCTTTCATTCTGTCCTCTCACTGTTTTTCCCCCTGTTAAACACCATCACTCTGAAACACCCTCATGATAAATATTCATCTGAAAGTAAAGTTTAAATGTCTGTAACTGTAAGAGCAGGCACATCTGCTTTTATCTCTTTTTCGCTGATTAATTATTATTTGCTGGTTTACTAATTGATTTGATAACCCACTGACATACAGCAGAGTCACATTTCTGCAGTAAACTTCTCCACACCATAATAAGTTACCAACCACACCCTCTCCCACACCTTCTTTCATATCATTTTGACAAATGTCTTTCTGACTGTTCTCGCAAACATTCTCACTCAACACTATTCAGTCAATATTTGCTTTTTATTTAAGTATTAAAAAAGTTAGCACTGCCCTTTGACTGCACTCTCCCAACTAATAATGAGCAGATGTTGTAATGATAAATCATACATTAATTTCATTTTATGGACTACTTCACTTTTAACATTTGAAGTTTAGAAAAAGCAAAAATCTTCGCACATCTATTTCTTTGGCAGGTGCATCGGAGGGTGACAATTAAGTCCAAATTAGAAAAGAAGAGTTCCCGCACACATGGCCAACTTGCAGAATTTATTGCATTGGAACGTTTCGGTGCTAGACCTTTTTCAAGCAAATGTTTGTGCCAACACAGGAAGCCATCTTAAATAGGAGCGGCTGTGTGACACAAACCAATCACTTTCCCACACGTCTGAGTGTGAGGAATTCAAATATTAAATATCAACATACAAACAATAGAAACAGCATCAATATACAAAGGTAAAGAGCAATGAATACATACAATAAATACTAAGCTGTCGTGACTGGATACATTAGGTCCTAATGGAAGGTAATAGCTAATAATCACAGTCAGAAACAATAAATACGACAGATACAATAGAAGACAGAGGGCAATAAAAAGTGTGCAAGGATACAGTAAAAATCTGAAACAGTCTGAAAAAAATATGATGTAAAATATGATTTTTTTTAGCACCGAAACGTTGCAATGCAATAAATTCTGCAAGTTGGCCATGTGTGCGGGAACTCTTCTTTTCTAACATTTGAAGTTTAATTGTGTATTTTGATTCTTTTTTTTAATGAAATGGTGTCAATTAAGACAACTTTTTAAAAAAGGGAGGTTCAGTGCCACATTATTAAATTGTTAAATATGGGTTGGTAGTTGTGTTGTCACAAGGAGGAAGTTTGTTTTGGCTGATTTAAATTATACAATTTCTGAATGAATTGCATTTAGAAGTTTAATTTTTTTGTTCTCAATTTAAACATTAAATGAATCCTCTTTCTCTCAAATGAAACTTGATGTCACAGAATTTATGCAGGTGGGGAGCGAGTGACTGCGTTACATTTCTGAGATGGCATGTGTAGGTCCCATTAGACCTTTGGCACAAGCCACAGGCAGTTGCTGCTGGAAATGCCTGTCTCAAGGAAGGAGAGGCTTATTGAGATGCAGAGAGAAGAATAGGAGAGAGAGAGAGAGAAAGAGAGAGAGAGAGAGAGAGGGAGGGAGGGAGAGAGAGAGAGACTATGAAAGAGGCAGAGGAGAGTGAAAGCTACCTGCGAAAGGAAAGCCAGACAAGTTTTTCTTGTTTCTGCATTTCTCTAGAAGGTGGGACGAGCTCATGTAAACAGCTAAGCTCAGTGCACATATAGCTCCACTAGCGAATGGTCTCTTGGATTTAACCCCTCAAAGCAAACTAAAAGGTACAGTGATGAATCCAGATTTCAGGTGTTTACTTTGTGTAAACTGTGTGTATATGTGTGTGTGTGTGTGTGTATGTGTGTATGTGTGTGAGAGAGAAGCAGGTGCACCTGTCATGTGACGGACAGGTGTTCTGTGTTGCTGTCATGTGTTTTAAATAGCTTTACAGTACTGTAATTGACACATTTGAACATTTGAGGAGTTGTGACTGCTCAAAGGGCGTTGTCTGTGTATTTCATAACGATTCATTAAGCTTGAAAGAGTTTATGGGTTGGGAGAGGAAAGATTACAGGCAAGATTAGAAAAAGAGCTTTCGATGTATTTGCATAGCACACAATTAAAAGTACGACTCAAACAGTTTGTCATCTGCATACCACACACCTGGTGATAGTGGTTTTTCCTGTCATATGCATGTGTCACTAAGATGCAGACAGAATACTCAGCATTCTTACAACCAGCCTGAGGAATGCATCAGTCGTCATTGATCACCTTTTTCCTGATATTGGATGAAACCAGCATAACAATTATGTAACAATTTAAGAATGTGGTCATGAGATATTAGAAATAGTAAAGTTGAGCTAATGCAACAGTTCATAAGCAGTATTCAGAAACTGAGATGCAGGTTTGAGATCAAGGAAAATGTAAATGTTATTTATTATTTTCGATGGTACGTACTTAATATTCCTGTCACACAAAACAGATGTCTGGACCACCTCCTCCGGTGGTCCCCAGGAAGCCTTCGATGCTTCGTGTCATGATACCAACAGGAGACCAGCCGCCTCCCGCTGCCGTGCCCATCTACACAGTTTCTGTCAAAGGTATGAACACCAAGCTGATGTGTTTTTGTATATGTGAGCATGTACTGTGGATATCGTGAGCATGTACTGTGGATATCTTTTCACCCTCTGCACTACTACAGCAGGGTTGGTGTTGTGAATTTGCCTTAATGGCTTCTTCTCCTTCCTCTGCTCAGGGAATCGAGCTAAAAGAGATTCATACCATGTACCTCCGCTGGATGCAGAGCGAGAAGTGGTATGTGTTTGCATAAATAAGTTTGATGTTCCTCTGTAAATGTGTATACAGTATACAGAGGTGGGTTTCTCTTAAAGTCAAAGGAGATGGGATGCTAAGAAGCTGAACAAAGTATGTTTATTGTTATGTGAGTAACCCTCATAAAGTTTCAAGACTGAAACTGCTGTCTGTACACAAGAGAGGACATAACAGCAGTGATGGTGAGGTGGTAGTGAAGAGCCGGCCTGTAATTCTGGTCAAAATGAAAAAAAGAAAAGAAAAATGAATTGCATCTGCATGTAAACCAGAGAAAAGAAGCTTTCATATCAAAATATGAAAGAAATGAAGGCTACTGGATGTTTGTTTGTACTGAATTATCATATTGTTTTAGATTTGTTGTTGTTCACTGTATTATTGATAACATAATACCAGCAAAATTCCCACTGGCATCTTTACAGTACCTATAGAAATCTGAAAAGGACTATATTGGACCATGAGTTTTAAAAGTTGTTTCAATACAAGCTTTTTTTTAAAGGTTTATTTAGCTCTAAGTATAACAAAAGAGGCTTCCTCCATAACCCAGTAGGGCCAACATCAAAATCCTAACCCTAAATACAACAGAGAATTTATAACATTCAGCTTGTTTGCTGAGAAAGTGGATCATGGTGAAGCTTCCACATTACATTTCATTTTTGTACATTTGAATGCTCAAATATTGAACATTCGAGGCATTACAAATGTGCAAACCATAATATATGTGTGTATATCATTTATATATACATATATGCCACTCTTCCTGTTAGCTACAACTCTTGTTGTGTGTTATTTGGCTTATTGAATCATCTTTATTATGAATTACTACGATGAATTTCTGTAAGTTGCGCAGTTGGCTAAACAGTGTGTGTGTGCTCATCAGGAGATTCTGAACCACTGTTTTGACGACATGGAGCGTTTCATGGGACGGTTGCAGCAGGCAGCCGAGGCCCAGAGTGTTCTCAACCAAAGTAAGAAGAAGAGAAGCAGGAAGAGCAAGAAGGGAGACCAAGAAGGTGAGAGAATATAGGTGCCCTCAATAACTATTCTGTGTTCACAGTTTCACAGGGGTGGGAAAGAGGAAAGTTGGCTGTGGAAGAAGTGTAACTGTTGAAACTGTTGACTAAGGCTGAACATCCATCCATTGCTAATCAACCTTGTGTTTGGCCTGTGGGAGGAAGGTGGAGTACCAGGACAGAACACTAAGACTAAACATTTGCACCCTATTTTGCATGGAAGCATATCAACAGGCAGAATGCCAAAAAATAAAATAAAATAAAAAATCTTGCCATCAGTAGTAATCATAACCAAGAAGCATAAGGCTCAGGTTAAGTTGCGTTTCTAATACGTTTCATTCAGTGATTCATTGCGTTGGATTGTATGAAACGGCATGAGTGGTATGAAGAATGTAAGAGTATTCATATCTGACGTTATAACTAGTTTGCATCCCACCTCTGAATAAATGAATGGCATTCACTGCTGCACTGTGGGATCAAGATTAGAGGTGACATCGGCAACAAGGTTTGATTGATGATTCCCATGCAGCCTTGATCTGCTCACTTTGGACTGCTGTGTCCTCATCACTGGACATTGTCTGTGGATGTGAACTGATGTTTGTTTGTGTCTCTCTGTGCTTGCCCAATGTCGGCTTGGCAACATAACCCAGGTTTCTGGCAAGTGCACACCGGGATAGGTGTAACTGTGAATAAGACTTTTATAACCTAAGAGGACACACAGTTGTTACAGTATTAGTCATTCATTGCCAGTGGCTTTTTCCACCTGCCACAACAAGCTAGAAGGAGCACTCCACACCTACAGAGTCATTACCAGTAGTGTAAGACTTTTACCTTAATACCTTAATTTTTCCAAAAACAAATATTGATAGACTTGCTATTTACCTTCATTATCACTCAAAACACTTGAACACACAAGAAATACTGGCAAATAGTTTGAAAACAACAACAGCAGTGATGTAAGACCAATAATACTGTATGTCATACTTTATGAAGTTGCTGTGGTTGTAGCTGTGATCGTTCTCTTGTGTGTGCAGACCATGTGTTGACCATGAAAGCCTCTCCTCCACCAGAGGAGGACTTTGTGAACATCTTTCAGAAAATCAAGTACTCCTTCAGCCTGCTGGTGAGATTAGTCAGATCGTACTGTATAGTTAAGCACCAAATAACTCTGGAGTATCACCTGAAATTAAAAATCTAAATAACCCTATTTTCACAAATATTGTTATTTATTGCTTTGTATTTATTATTTAGTGTTCTTATCCAATATCATATCTTATCTTACTCCATTTGCTTGTTTCTTCAGGACCGTCTCAAGTCATCCATCACACAGCCTGATGCTCCAGACCTGCTGCATCACATCTTTGTGCCTCTAAGACTAGTGAGTGCTCCTAATGTTTCATTTAGTGTTTATTTTATGTGATTCTGACTCTAGTGACTCTGTCTTTCATAGATGGTGAACACCACTGGAGGGCCAGAATTAGGCATGTCAGTGCTTAGCCCTGCTTTGACCAGTGGTGCAGTTTCACTGCTCCAGGAACATCTGACCACAGAGGAAAAGGAGCTCTGGACTTCATTAGGACCCAACTGGACTTTTGACTGGTCTGTGTGTGTATATGCTGTGTCAATCTTGCTTTCTGAGTGGCCCATGTTGATGTAACAAAACCCCCTTTTCCCCCTTTTTTACCAGTTCGCACCTCAATGTATCTGTTCCTCCATATTCACCGGTCTTCCTGGATGGATGGGAGCCTCGGGGCTATGACTCATCTGGCCGGCCTTTGGAGGATCCCATAGAGTCGCAGCACAAACAGGATCAGGCTCTCAGGGAGAAGGAGGCACACACTGCACAGGTCCAAGCTCATCACACAGTGGAAACAGCTCATAACGGCACAGAAGAAGAGTAAGTGTGGAGATATTGGAAAAAAAGTGATATAAAACAAGGTATAATTACCAGTATATATAACACCAATCAGAATCAGCAGTATACAGCCTAGTAAAATGATGATGATGATGATTACTGATTATTAAATAAATCAAATACTGTTGTATAGCTTTTAAATGATATTTCCATTTCAGAGACACTTGGCTGCCACCAGAAGGCGAAAGACATTACTGCTGCAGTTATGACTTTGTGGCCAGAAACAGCAGTGAACTCTCTGTGCTACAAGGAGAAACACTGGAGGTAAAACACACACGACTGCAATCATAGGTGGAGAAAGAAGTTTCACCGAACAAAAATGTAAACACAACTCATTTGCTTTCACTTCAATGTTTCCTTAATTAAAGATTAAGGAGTAGCCTACTTCTAAGCGCGCAAGACTTCTTTCTCTCAAGTGTTGTTGTGTTGAAATCCGTGTAAGTGAGTTTTCAGCACATCAACGACATGCTCCTTCAAAATGTGCAAGGTGTGAGACGTTGTGTTGATAAAAAAAAACTGCAGATTGTAAAGTTGCCTTTTATTGTGACGAGCCCAAGGCACACCCGTGTGATAATCATACTGTGTGATCTACATGTTGATGTGCCACACCTGTCAGGCAGCTGCATCTTGGCAAAGGAGAAATGGATTTCAACACACTTGTAAACAAACTTTAAAGAGATAGTTCAACATTTTGGCAAATTAGCCCATAATCCCTATAGTCATAGCAGTAGGTTTGTTACCTTTAATTGTCGGTGCAAGCTATTTTTAGAACGGCGGAGCCGAGCCGCGAGCTGCTCAGAGCTACGCTACGGAGGCTAATGGGATTTCTTGGTTTCCCTCATTAAACTCATCAAATACACAACACAACAACTCCAAAACGCTCTCGTGGACAAGTTGTAACCTGCACATTCATCACGCTATGCGATAATAACGGAGCATTATGAGACAGAGTTGTTTTTGAGGTAAATTCATGCAAAACCGCTGATGCGCGTTCCTGTTGGAGGCAGTTTTTCGGCAAGCAGTCTCTGGATTTGCCTCGAAAACAACTCTGTCTCGTAATGTTCTTCTTCCTTGGCCCCTCTTTTTAAACCTGCTGTTAGGAACCTGGGAGTTACTTTGGACTCAGGTCTATGTTTTGATCAGCAGATTCAGTCTGTGGTCAAGGTGAGCTTCTTTCAGCTATGCCTTTTAACTAAAGTTATGGTGCGTTCCAGGCAACCCGTAACTCGTATTTTTCCGACCTGTTCCTATGGTTACCCGTTAGAACGTACTGTCAAACTCGTAACTTCCCACCTGTGAACTCGTACTAGATCGATCTACTCCCAGTTCCCAGTTCGTAACTCGTAACTTGCCTGGAACGCTACAAACTCGTAACTGGTGACTTGAAGTCGTGATTTACGGGTTAAAAAGCCTGCCTGGAACGCACCATTAGGCCCTGTAATTCCCTGTACATTGGTGTCAAGCAATCTTCTCTCTCCCGTCTCCAACTGGTACAAAATGCTGCAGCACGCCTTCTAACCAACACACCATGTCACCACGTTGTTAAAGCTATCCACGGTCTTGCTCCATTGTATTTGTTTGATTGCATAAAGCTTAGACAACACTGTAGAGCTCTCCGGTCCTCAGAACAGCCCTGTTGGAGGTTCCTTTTTCTAATTTTAAACAGTGGGGGGAATGTGCCTTTTCGATAGCGACCCCAAAATTGTGGAACTCCCTAACTCACCTATTTAGAAAGGCTTTTAATATCCTGTGACATTTGTCATGTATTTTCTTTCTCCTGTATTTGTTATGTAAAGCACTTTGTTCATCTTTCCGGATGTTGTAAGGTGCTATATAATAAACATTATTATTATTATTATTATGAAAACAATAGTATTACACATTTAATATGTATAGCAAACGTATGCGATAAGTCATAAAACAGCTCATTTGCAAGGCATCTTTCCTCAGGTAATTGAGTCGTCAAAGCGATGGTGGAAGTGTCGGAATCGCTTCGACCAGATAGGATTTGTTCCCTTCAACATCCTGGAGCCTCTATCTGCTCTCAACAACACAGGGAGGGGCAGCCCAGTGATGCGCACAGAGTCAAAGGTATCAGTTTAGACACAACTGCAACACAGGCAGACACACACACAGTTGTTGTTGTTGTGTGTCAGTGCAGGCAGGATGTAATTCTCTCCTTTTCTCCACAGAGGACCCCTCTTTCCCCTCCGGCAAGGAGCTTCTCATACACTCAATCCAGCCCCGACGGGACCAGTCCTACTGCTACCAGCTCCCCACTGCGACCTCAAAGCATGGTCTTACCCTCCACAGTACTGGGGGAGGACAGTGACCGAGGTAACGACATGTAAAAAAAGAAAAGAAAAAGGGGGGGCTTGTTTATCAGTGACCTCACAAACATACTGGATCATAAATATTCTTTATTAGAGTTATTTCAAGAAACTTCTTTTAGCCTTTTTGCATCAGTGTTTAAGAAAAACAGACTGAGTGCCATGCTGTCTCTGCTGGGATCTCCACATCTTGTGCACGATAAAATCGCCATATCAAAAACATCTAGTTGATGGTTTGGTTAAAATGATTCACTTACATACAAGTGCTTTTGTTGTCACTTTAAAAACATTTGAATATATAGAGAGCATTTGAAAACAACCCAGCAGGTTGAGCACTCATTTTGAGATAAAGGATGATGGTGCTTTGACTCACCACATTGTATAAGGGGCTGCATATGACTATGTGCTGGTCTGCATGTGTATGCCAATGGAGTTACTGTATGTGTTTTGTGCAGTCCTGATAATGAATGATGAGCTTCTTCAGCGGCTGGCCGAGAAAAGAGGCTCAGTCCGTCCGCTGGTGATTCCACGCACGCCTGACGTTGCTGCTCCCCTGAACTACCACTCATCACCTGCTGAGGTGGAGGCCTGGCTCACCACCAAGGGATTCAGTCCAGAGTGAGTGTCCGGCACTGCATGTATCTTTGATTTCAAAAACCTGATTCAGCACAAGGCTAGTTTTTAAGAAACCCAACTTTTACCACTCATAACTACACATCTTGGTTCTAACGTCCAACATGTCCAACAAAGATTGTGCTCTAAAAAACATTAAAAAATTCATGTGTTTCAATGTCTGAGGGTACCCTAAATGAAAATGATTCTGGGCCACTTGAATGCTATTATGTTAAAATTATGCTTACAGCTTATACAGCACAATGAAAGCATGATTCAGGTTGACCATGTGCAAGACAGCTCCCTAAAATGTCAAGCCAGTGTTTGTGTTTTGCAGATTTACTATGAACTTGGAACTGACCACAAACAGTGGGCTAGGATTACATTTAGGAACAATATTATTAAGTGCAACAAGAAAATAAAGACATTAATTTTTATTTTTTTGACAATGGAAAAGTAAATGGAAAGTAAAAAAAGCATTGATTTTGTTGCTGTTTTCTCCTCTGTCAGGACAATTGAGAGACTGGGCATTTTAACTGGAGCGCAGCTATTTTCCCTGAATAAGGAGGAGCTCCGCTCAGTATCACAAGAGGAAGGCACAAGAGTTTACAGCCAGATCATGGTGCAGAGGGCTCTTCTCGAGGTTTGTCCACTGTTACCCTAGATGTACTCTGTAAGCGTGAGTACGCATGTGTGGTTATGTCTGGGTCCATGTGTCCTGACTCCTGGGCCAATTGTTTGCTCGGCCTTGGCCTTATGCACAGGCTTACGTCATCTTAGGACATTATCATTGACCTACATTCACTAAGATTGTTCACCATTCTGTTTGCAAGTTCAAAATGCATAGTAGCTGCCAGATACCTTTATAGGTGAATGGTTGCAGTAGGTGTATTTTTTGCTAGTTTTTTTATGCTGTCATTAAAGCAGAAGTAAGCGATCCGGTCGTTTTGGCTAATGCTGCGTTCCAGGCCGGCTTTTGAAACCGTAAATTACAGCTTCAAGTCACAACTTACGACTTTGTAGCGTTTCAGGCAACCCACTCGTGTTTTTCCGACCTGTTTTACCTGTGAAAGTCACTATAACGGCCACTCGTAACTTCCGACCCGTGAACTCGTACCAGTACGTCTTTTTTTACAGTCTATGTACCAGATCGAACTGGTACGACTTCACAGGTCGGAAAAATACGAGTTGCCTTGAACGCACCATAACAGTCCTCGTCCCTACGTCGCCACATTCAGGCGCATCCCTTGGCTGCACACACAGCCCTGCATGCCGTTCTCTCTCCTCATTGGATAAAAACTGTAGGATACGATAAATGTTTTCTCCTCGGCTCAGAGCAGAGCAGAGGGACTGACAGACCCGTGATTCGGTCCAAACACTCCATGTAAGTGATTGCTGTCGGAAGATATAACTATTTAAGACTTATATTAACACAAATATATCACTTACTTCTGCTTTAATGTGACTTTTTTTGTTGAAAACATGACTATAGAACTACAATTTTAATATATATATCAGCTATTTTTGGGTCCTGCAAAAGACACAAAGTTTCCTCCAAATCTGACTCTTAACAAATCTTCTGTCGTCTTCAGGATGTACGCAAAGCCACAGAATTGGAGGCGGTGATGGAGAAGCAAAAGCTGAAGATTGGCCTGATATCAGAGAGTGATGAAGTCTGACTGAGTTTTCCACATTCACTAATACAGATGTGGCATCAAAGATGAATGGACATACTAAATGTAGTGTTGTGTACACAGCTGGGGCCACTGAGGAAAGCAGGAGATGAAGCTTAGTTTTTGAATGGTGTATGTATCTCTTCTGTGCAGCAAAAGCAAACTGTTAAAAGTAAGACTCTCTTATCAATATTCTTATGTTTTATCAACCTCGACACAGTTTACGGAGGTTATTCATTCCATGTATTTTTCATCATATTTTTCCACTTTTGAAATATTTCTGCTGTCCTTCATTCAGGCTATGTTGAAAATTAATGAAATAAACTCAAATGCTATACTATAAACATAATACTATGATAATGGACTGGAACTGCTTTTCAGAGCTACAGTAAAAAAGAAAAAGAAAAAAATGAAATGGAAATGTACATTATGATAAAAATGTTTATGTCTACAAAAACAGTCAGCTGTCTGGTTGATTCATAGTTTGGCACATCTAAGGCGATATTTCTTATTGCAGCTTAATGTTGTTTTAGAGTAAGTAGACGATACAGTTTTAGTCATGGTTTTATATGAGTTTTAAATGTCTTATGACGTTGCATTTCTCATCATGATTAAGATAATGTACAACACACATAGCTGTGGATGTATCAGCTTGAATGTAGCACACAAGATTAAAGGTGTAGGTTTTGGTAATTCTTCATTATATTATTATTATTATTATTATTATTATTATTATATTAGCATTAACAGCTGTTTACGTACCAGTCATGTGAGGAGCTGCAGTTACTGTTTCATTAATAAGACAAACAAGTGATAACCTGCCCTCTGAGCAGCGCTACCTTTTCAGGACAGACTGGATGCCACAGTGACTCGACATCAGAACTTTAGAAGAAGAAAATATGGGAAAGAAATATAAGCCAAGCAACAGCTAACGTAATATATCACATATAACAAACAAAACTAGAATCAGCTTTGCGTTGATATGACGGCAAGTGGAGGTGAACCATCAACATGACGTGAAGTGTAGTGCACGGAAACAGAAAACATCAGTTCATTTCTACCAATAACCATAACCAGAGGTCAAAAGGTCTAGTGTAAATAGTTATTATTATTAGAATTATTCACATTTCAATCACATTATCATACACTTTTCTCTGAACTTTTCACCATCTTACATAATTTCTTGTGCTCCAGAATAATTTTAAATAGAGACAGCATTACTTAATTTCAGTTACAAAAAATTACTTGAGTGAACAGTTCATACAAGTGGAATAATAACACTTTAAGTATCTGAGGGCAAGATTCAAGTAAGTAATTAACTTTTTTCACTAAAGTATTGCATACAGCACCACTACATACTGTATACTTTGTTAAATTATGATTAAAACAAAAACATTTAACTAATTATTCTATTCTTTGACATAAGGCTTTGCTAACATATTACTTATACAGTCCACTAATGTTTTCCGAATGAAGACTGCAAACTCTTGAAAAATCACAGGTTTTTTTTCAGTGATGAGAAACTTAATGGAGAATTTCTAGAGTGTATAAGACCGCAGAATCAGTGCATGATCATCTCATCATATAGCAGAGCAGCTATAGTGGTTTAAGTTACATTATATCTTTCATTGGTTGGTAATACTGGAATTTGCTTTAATCTGCCTTAAAGAAACTTGTCTGTTAATTTAGACTATTCCAACCATCATTTATGATTTTAGACACAATGTCCAATAAAAACAAGCACATAACTGTTAACCATTGGTTAGAAAGACTACAGGTGCTTTAAGCCTCATGCAATTGAAATGTTTCAACTCATAATTCAGCACTGAAAAATGTGACTGCTATAAATTCAAATGTGCATTGTTGCTAATGTAGCTTGAATTATAAGTGCACTTACTGAGGTATATAGGAACACAAAACGTTTCCATATTTTTTGATCATCGTGGTCACACAGACAGAAGAGATGCATCTCTGAGCAGCAGGAGAAGAGGTAGCAAAACTGATTCTCACTGCATTCAACTCTCAGCGTCTTCACAGGTGAGGCTCTGGTCACAGCAGTCCCAGCTCAGCAGCTCTTGTCTCTGGAACCACAGCTGAATCTCCCTTTGAGCCCCCTCCAGCGAATCACTGGCATGGACCACATTCCTTCAAATGACCAGCACACATCGTTAGACTATAGTGCAAGCAATTACACAAGATGCAATATCTGGAAAGTGGAATTTTAATGAGGTTTTTGATCAATCCTGAAATGAATGAGGTTGAACTGCAGCAAACTACCTGCTGACATGGATGCTGAAATCTCCTCTGACTGTGCCGGCCCGGGCCTCAGCTGGGTTAGTGTGTCCCACCATGGTGCGTGACGTGTGAACGACATTGTGGCCTTCCCACACCTGAACAAAAACCGACACATGCAAGAAAAAAGACTGATGGCAGATGGAATATAATGCAAGCAACTGGGTATGAATTATGCTCTTGCTAACCAATATATTTGGGTTATTATAATTAACTAAAACTAAGACTAAAACTAGAAGTGAAAAAAATAATTTAGTAAACTGAAATTAGATAAAAATAACAGGTTTTTTTTGTTTTGTTTTTTCGCAAAAATGAGAACTAAATAAAAACCACAATGAACAATGCAAAACTAAACTGAATTGCAGATAACATTTAGGTTTCTTAGAGATGGCTGAAGTTGCAGGAAGCAAACGCCACAGCTCAACATGGGACTACTTTAATAGGCTACGCCCTCAGGTAGATAGAGTGAATCTAACGTGATGAGGACTAATGGGAACATTTATGAGATGCAACTAAAAGGGAAAAATCCCACAAATTTGGAAGTTCATCTTCGAAGATCTCACAGATGCTTTCTCTTACTAGGCCTACCTGAAAAACTAAAACTAAGTCTTCCTTAAAAATAAAATCTAAACTAAAACTGTTTAATGACTTGTTGGACTAACTAAAACTAAACAGAAAAATCAAATATAAATCAACTACTGAAAAATGTAAAACTATAATAACCTTGCAATTAACAACTACAGATGATGCATAGTGAAAGGAGCCCTCACCATGGCAACCACAGGTCCTGAGGTCATATAATGCAGCAGACTGGGGTAGAAGGGCTTTGTCCTGAGTTCACAGTAATGCTGAGACAGGAGATCATCAGACACCTTCACAACAGAGACATGGAGGTAAATAAACTGATGCCCCATAATAAACATAACAACATAGTAGTAAGATTGTGTAATAAGTTTGAGGACTTTATACCTGCAGCATCTTCAGACCAACCAGTTTGAAGCCCCGCTGCTCAAACCGCTGGATTATTTGTCCAACCAGACGTCGTTGAACTCCATCTGGCTTCACGGCGATCAGAGTCCGCTCCCTGGTATCTGGACGAGACAGACAGACAGACAGACAGACCATCAGCGCCACGACACTGATCCACAGGTCTCAGGAGGACTGACACTTCCTTATAGCCGACTGCAAATATCTGCGACTGTCGCTGCAGCAGCAACAGCTAATGAACGGCCGCGTGCGACCAATTCCACACGCACGTGACCTGCCAGGAGAGGAGAGGAGAGGTATCTATCTATCTATCTATCTATCTATCTATCTATCTATCTATCTATCTATCTATCTATCTATCTATCTATCTATCTATCTATCTATCTATCTATCTATCTATCTATCTATCTATCTATCTATCTATCTATCTATCTATCTATCTATCTATCTATCTATCTATCTATCTATCTATCATTTCCCCGAAACATCGTCGCAGTCCGCTCAGGTTTCGGCCCAGTTCCGCACAGGTCAGTGTTTCTCCATCACCAGCAGCTTCTGTCCCTCTAACCTACTTCCAGTTCATGACCCCACGACTTTGGCAAACGAATTTGTTTTTGCAACTGGCCCACAGAACAAATAAAGTTTGCGCCGCAGGAGTGAAATCCCTGACGAATCAAAAATGTCAAATAACAATATTTGTAGGCTACAGAAAAAAAGGAGAAGGAGAAAAAAAAAAGAAAAAAGAAAATCATGTCATTCTCATACAATTACTTTTTTTTTTTCCCTAGGCTACATGTTTTGAGTCCTGGAGAAGTGTCATTCATTAAGTCCTTTCCCTTGCGCTCGTTAAAAAGAAATCATATATTCAGTGGCTGAGATAAAAAAAATAAATATATAAAAGAGAAAAATCGATTGACTTCTATTAGATTTAGTGACTTACCCGATGAGCTCTTGTGCCCAGCAGCTCTGCGTCCGTCCAGCAGCGCAGAGGGAAACCCAGACACCAGACTTTTAGCGGTTTCTTGATTTCTTGGGTAAAACGGTTGGATAATCCTCTTAAAAACGCATCTTTGTAACAGGATCATGTTTGAGGTTGTGTTGTGTTGTGTCAGCCTGAGGAGAGAGAAGTCAGCCCCCCCACCTCAATCAAAACTCACGAGCCATCCCCTCTGTCTGTCACACACCGATTTAACTCCAGTGATGCCAGACGGTGATACTGTGTCTTTCACAATGTTTTTCAGTGTTGACTTGTTGACCATAAACACAGTTCATCACTGGTCCACTAGTTCAAACAAGTCGTTTTCAGAATATGATTTAAGACATCAAAACATTAAAACTCAATAGTCACTTCAGAGCTGATCATGGTACCACGGATCCATGAGGGATCATGTCTCTGCTGTTAAATGCAGAGTTGGTGGACTTAGACAAAAACAAACAAGATGGGTCAATGTGTCCTAACTTTACGTCCTATTTGACTATTGGTCCACAACACAACACAACACAACACAACACAACACAACACAACACAGTCTTCATTAAACAGTCCACTTTTTGCAGGCACATCATAAGTCTCTCTTGTGATGAATGTTTTTATCTTGAGCTATAAACAGTGGTAGATTTCCTTTGACATAAAACTGCATGAATATGACAATGGTGAGTTCAAGACAGGTTATAGGTTATTGATAGGTTCATCTTCAATGCAAGTTCACTCAACACTGATTTAAAGCCTAGCCTCGTACAATGATAATGTATTTTTCCATAAAGACATAACTGCTTGAATATATTTAGCATCAAGACCAGCTTTCATGCCAGAAATAAGCTAATTAAATGAAGAGAGTCCTGTTCATGAGTTCTGTATCCCTGTAGACTACGCTGAGTCACATGAAACTCCTATTTTCTAATATCCAGCTGTTGTAAAGATAACATCATAACAGGACCAAAATGTGTCCTTGATGTTTAAGACAAACTGAGAACAGCTTTGAAAATGTGTTAACATTGTAATACGTGAAGGGGTGGACAGACGGGCAGCAGACTGAAGCTGAAGCGTTAGTGAAGTGTCATTACGCTGCTGTTACTTGTGAGTGTTGTGCCCTCACACGACTTTCTCTGCATGTGATGCGTCACATGCAGCACATCAGGACCTCTGTCTGTTGATGGTCCATCTCTGTCAAGGCCTAAAGCCAGTGGTTCCCAACCTTTTTTGGCTCGTGACCCCATTTTGACATCACAAATTTCTGGCGATCACGTGCAGTCACGTGATCGTGGCCGTCAATCAAGATGCGCCAGCTCAGATATTTTTATATGCTGCATTTTATTTGAACTCAATTTATTTTGAGAAAGTGAAAGTATAGAATACAGTTGTTTAAGACTGTGTGGTGTTTTAAATTATAATTTAAAAAAGAAAAGTAATTAGTAATTTTTTATAGCAATAACTAGACATTTCAGGCGGCCCCATTTGAATTCCAGGCGACCCCACGTGGGGTCCCGACCCCAAGGTTGAAAAACACTGCCTTAAGCCGTCCTAAAAAATTGAACCTGCTCAGCTTTATCCATTATCCCTGTAGAGACCTGGGCCAACAATCAGATTATTCAGCTCTTTCAGTTGGTGAACATATGTTTTTATAAAGATACCAATGACTAGTGTGATGCAACCGAATATAAATATATCAAAGAGTCAGATTTCTTATGATACAACCATTAATTTTCACAAACTGTATTGTAACACAGAAGGATAAAATCACGAATTTACCAATTTCTAAAAAAGCACTTTATTTAATCAAGCAGGATTTTCTCATTTTCAGAATGGAATGATATGAAAGTTGAGAGTCCGTCTCCTTTGGAGATGAAAAAAATTGAAGGCAAAATGAATAAAAGCAGACATTTTAAAAACTCAAAATGAGTTGAAAGTGCTCAGTCCCAGCCCAGCTGTTTTCGCAGAGGCTTGGGAAAGAAGGCCTGGCTCAGACTGCTCCAGGTCTGGGCAAAAGCCAACTGCAGACCAGGTTTACATTTCTTGCCAAGTTATCATTGGCAATACATAAGGAGGGCACTGCTTTTTAAAAAAAAAATAATAATGCGCCAACCTTCTACAGTAGAAATCAAAAACATCAGCAGCATCCTCATCCTCCAAGTACTCAACCATACAAATGTGTGTTCTTCCTTCCCATCACTTTGAACAGGTGGAGCGAAGCCGAGTCGGAGAGGGAGTGTTGGGCAAAGTGGTCAGCACAGGCAATCCTTGAAGATCAGAGTTGGTGTGTGGAGTGGTTCAAGCAGTCATTGTGCTATAGCTTGATGGTGCCAGTGGGCAGGCTACTATTACACAGTCTATAGTAGCGAAGGTCATTGACCAGCCGCTGCACACTCTGAGTGAACGAAGGCAGGTCCTAAAGAAAAGAGGGAAAAGGTGAACAATGATATTAGATTATTGAGAAAATATGGGTTAGCAATGCTATGGGTGCATGGGAGACAAAAACAGGCAAACATCAGTATGTACTGTTTGAAATCATTTTAAACTTTGTCTTGACTGACTGTTGCTGTTAAATACAGGGGGAAGACTACAACATGGAGTTTGATGTAGAGTATCCGTAATTTCTGTTTCTGTAAATTCTGAATATGGTGGAGGTGAATGGAATATAATATAAAACAATAAATATTGGATAAATTGGGCATGTGATACTGAATTATCTGCAGGGTTACCCATAGTTATTAGGACCAGTGTGAAGGATTTAGAGCCATCTACTGGTGAGATTGTAAACTGCAACTGACTGAGTAACCCCTCAGGAATATGTCATAAAATGTCATTGCTTACCTGTTCAAGCTTGAAGTTACGAGCAAGAACAGCTCGCTGGCTGCTGTCCACACCCTGGCAGCCATTGAGGAACTCTGGCATGAAGGCCGAGTAGAAGGCATCGAAGTCGACGGAGGCCATGTTGTAAATAGCAAGTGTGATTTCCTCCTGAAGAAGGTCGTGGCTTTTGTGGAGAAGAACTTGCAGCAGCACGTTGATGAAGTGGAAGAGCATCGAGGTCCGGAAAAGTTTCTGAGGCACAAGAAAAACTAGAGTGAGATCTTTATTTGTGACATATTAAGTGATTTGTGCGGTTACTGCGACCCTAACCCTCGACCATCAAGATCTATTCAGTCGATTCTTGAGTCGTGGTTAATGTTTGTATCCAATTTGACGAAATGCTGTCAACGCACGACTGAGATATTGTGTCCACAAGAATGGGACAGACAGACAGAAGACATAATGTTTATGGCTCTGAAGTCTGTAGATGCGTCGTCAAGACTCAGTGCAGCTCACATCCAACCGTCCTGTGTCTATGAATGGACACACGTCTTACCTGCGAGTTACTTCTGACATACTTGCAAGAAGTTTCGGTTTCATTCTGACTGTGGTGTTTGTGATCTTACACAGGACAGACGGATGGACTGTTGCTTTAACCACAGCGGATCAACTTTTTTTCTTTTGTTATAATGTTTATCCTAATAAATCTGTTTTGTTAATTTGGACACGCTTATTTCTTTCTTTGCCAAAATGAGCAGAAATGACCAAAAGATAAAGGACAACTACTTCAGCAACAAACTGTTTAGATTTTTGTAACTGATAGAGGTAACCATAAAACATAATAAAATCAGGAATACAGGGATACAGATATGACATCTCAACTTACTCTGTGATACAACTTGTGCTTGGTGTTGAGTGATTCCAAATAGGAGAGATTCTGCTTGAAGATGTGGATGTCAGGCTGCAGGAACGACTGTCCAAACGCCTGGGAAAGATATTTTAGATAAAATCAGGGGACAAAGTGTAACTTAATTCAACAATAATTTATATACTATATATGGTATATTTAGTTATGAAAACATTAACTTCATAATTATCAAGGATCCACTAGACTTGGTCTAAAAACAGAACTTCAAAGAAAACAGTCGAGCGTTATCAGTCTTTCCAAAAGGTATATGCGGACAACTGTAGGCATGTGCCTCACCCACCTGCATGGCAGCTGTGAACTGGGCTTCATTTTCCATGGTCTCTTCACCAGCTCCTCTTTGGACACTTGTTAAGACTGAAGTTTTAAAGAAGTACCTCCAGTTTTGGTGAAGTATTTGGTATAGCAACTCAAACATCTCTGCCTTGACATCCGGGGAGGATCGCTATCAAACAAGCACATATACCATCAAAAACTGTCATTAATGAGTGAGTATCAAATTAATTACCATATCATATTTTTACTGAGCAGCTATTAATTTGTTTATTTTTCTGTAACACTGTTAGGTTTTCCATAATATCCATATTTTACTTAAAAGGGTAGATTTTTGGAAAGGTTTTCTATATGAGAAATGATACCACATGCAAATTTCAGGTGCTAGCAGGCTGATAAATCCAGATGGAAACCTTTAAAAAAAAAAAAAAAAGAAGAAACTTTGGACAAGTGATCACCAACTGACCTCTGCCACCACCGGATAAACCTGCTCCATGCACAGAGAGAGGATGCTGGGTAGGAAGGGCTTGAAAGCTTGACCTGGCTCTTGCACCACCACCTGCAGGATTTTCAGGAACTTCTGCACCACTCTACACCCTGCACTGCCTTCTTGCAAAATACTGGCTGCCAGCTGTTCCCTGGAGTACAAGCAAGTGACATCAGATTAATTAGCGTTAGGAGGGATGGCAGCATTTTCAGTGTATGCCCCATGCCATATTAAGATGACACACTACAGTATAAAGCATCTTATTAACCTGGTGAACATGCTGAGGAAAGTGTGAATGATCTGTCCTGTGAAGGCGACACCCATCTGGACTCGCAACGCCTGAAACAGCGTCAAGAAGAAGGCCAGCATCTCATCGGTCACGTCTGGGAAGAGAGGTGACAAGTAAAAAAGCTGGTCAGTCAGACGACCCTTTGTGTTGTAGTTTGAGGTCTTCAGGATTAATTTTCCATTGATCGCATTCATTACAATTACATGTATTTTAATTATACAAGTGAAAAGCTATCACTAGCTGACTATAGTAAAGGAATAAAGTGACAAACAGTACAAGAAGCATGTTAACACAAGATGTTTGTGCACTACTGTAGACAGATGAAGTAATAGAAGAAGTCCAACTGTGGATAAGACACTGACCTGGCTGCTGAATAAACACTGGGAAAAGGCTGAGGGACACTTGGACAGACTCCTGAAGACTCTGGTAACAGATCTGGCGTGACTTTGTGGATTCGCCAGAGATGCTGTCCACTATGTCTCTGAGCACCGGCAAGGTCTGCTGTATCACTGCTTTCACTGGAGGAGATGACATCATGTTAGGATGAGCAGACCAGGACAAATATCATGGAAAACAAGAAAAATAAAGAAATACTGACTTTCGCCCAGAGCTGGTTGCCGTGGAGTTATGTTCACAGTTCCTCTTAAAATACGATATTCTCGTGTGAGGGCTGCCAATAAGCTGGCATGGTTACTGGAGCGCGTTTGCCACTGCTGCTCACTCTCTGGTGAATTCGGCCATGGAAGCAGCAGCATGTTGGATAAAGCCCTACACACCAACATGTGAGCCTACATGAGGAAACACATGCACACACATGAATGAATTCAGGTACTGAGGAAATTTCATGGCTAATAGAAAAATCAAGAAGGAGAATTTTTGAAATAATCTGCACAGTTAACTATGAAAGAAGCCTACTTTGCTACTATTAATTAAATAACTACATCATTGAATATATGCAAAATAAAAAGAAGAAGCGTTTACCTCTGGTGCAAGTCTGCGGGTGCGATTCTCCGTCGTAATGAGGTTGAAGATGTTCTGAACAGCTGGCAATGTGACCAAGAACACAGGTCGCACAGTAGATGTGATGGAGACCATCAGATGACACGATGACAGCACCAACTTATCGGGTACCTACAGATGAAGACAGATGAAAAGCATTTCAACCATTTTTATTTGGCACATGAGATGATTACAATATTTTACTTTACCAAAATAAGATATTCAGATTTGAGTGGAGTGTGTGTGTGTGTGTGTGTGTGTTCACTGGGTCTGTGAACCTACGGCTCTATTACCACTTTGCTTTCTCACAACATGCACATCTTTAGTGGAAACCTGAAATTCACTTGTGAGTGTATAAATAGGAAATGACTAAAACTACTGATAGTTGACTTGGTATTGCAGGACTAGCTTCCATGTAGATGGAGAGAGATGAGAGCCTACCTTGGCTGTGATGAGTGGACTACTGGCATCTATTGCAGATGTGATGAGGTTGATGAACTGGCTCTGGTTCTGACTGTGCACTTCACTGTAGAACTGTGCCAGCCAGTGAGAGTAGGCTTGCAAAGCAGCAAGGGCCTGTGCATGTCTGTAACAAACAAAACAGCACAAAGATACACAACAACATAGTGAGATGGACATAGTTGCTTCTTCCTCATAGGATCTTACACCAATTTACATGACTTGTCAAGCATTTTCAATATTGATGTTAATGTTTATTTTATTTTAATTCTGGTGAAATTCTAAGAATGACATTCAGATTGGTCTGCATTTCTAACAAGTCAGCCCCAGAACTAACAATTATTCTGTAACTTCATTATGCAAATGTTGATGAACAGGAGGAAACGTAACCAGCATTGTGCAAACAGCCACAAGAGCTTCTCAGTGGCTTTTTATTGATGCTGTTTAGTACAGAGCTATTATGTGTCTAAATTCACACAGACTTTGCAAGTTTTCACACGCACAGTTCCTCTAACTGTTGTTGGTGACACCACGTTCAATAAAAGAACAGCACATTTCTGTCGGTTGTAATAAAGCAGTCACATGTAAAGGGTTGGTTAGTTTTCTTTTAAAGGGCCCATAACGGCAAAATCCACTTTATACTGGTTTTGTAGTGGCTATGTGTTCCTGTGGCCTGTCTATGACGCCTTAATTGATTGCTTCACTTTTTTGAGATCGTGAGCCCAAATGGGTCGTTGGAAGTGCAGCTCCTCTTGACATCAAGAGGCAGCTGATGAACATTTATTTTCCCTCCCTTCATCCTAACCTCGCAAGGGACAGTGACTGGAGTTTATTCTGGAGAATATTGTAACGGTACCGCTTCTCATCACAGCGGTACCGTTCAATAAAGTCCTCATCGCGGAATATGAGCACATCTGAACGAGGAAGTCTCCTCTCTCTGCGTAAAACCACGTCAATATTTTCCGGTACCTCCCCTCAGTCTGCACCGTGGAGTTTGCGCTGCGCCTCAGTTTCACTTGTTTTTTATTTGACAGAGTAACTTTCTGATGGCTGTAGGAGTCTCTTCATGTTTCTCCTGTGCCAATAAAATGGGAACATTTACATTTTTTCAGACAAGATGATAGTCTCAAAACTAGCCTATTGGTTTTTTTTTTAATTGAACTATTCGAATGAACGATCATTCATTCGATTATTGCCCACCCCTATTTCCAATGTCAACATTAGCACATGGTAGCGGTAGCGAAAACCACACCATCTCCCCTGACAGGTGTGGAGTGGATGTGGTTTACACATCTAATTTGCATTTCAAGGTGCAGACACAGAAACGGCTCGTTCTCAGCAGAGCTCTGGAGAGCTACTTTTAGACTGCTGAGATTTAGAGCCACAGATTGATTTGGAGGCAATACACTAGGAACACAATGTGGTTGGACCACTTAGACCAATGTGAAATGGTTGGAAAACAGCATAACATGGGACCTTTAAACATGTGATACTCACACGTCAACGAGATCCGGCTTGAGCACAGAAGGCACAGCAGTCTCGAGGTCGTAAAGGCTCGTCTGGGAGCCATAGCACGTCACTTCAACCAACCTTGAAAAGAGAAAGTAAAGGTTTATAATGATGCTTTGCTCTTACTCTTCAATTTAGCAAAAGGAACCACCAACAGAAAAGTAATAGGCCTTCTCCTCGTTTAACTTCATATTACTATTGATAACAATTAATATAAATTTGAAAAGCGGAGCACACCTCTCCACCACTGCAAGGGCATCAGTGAATCGTGCTGCAAAAACATCCCCGATGAAATGCTCAGCCAAGCGTCCAACAGCCTGAAGGAGGGAGCTGAGGTCCCTGAGAGAACAGTGAAGTCGACGACAGTCGTTTTCGGCAGAGATATTGAGCCTCCGACCTGAAAGATGACCATTCAACCAATTAAATCGATGGAAGTAGCACCATTTCATGCGACTAATCCTAAATGCAAAGTCAAACTGTGTACCGTAGCTGAAAAAAGCATTTAAAAAATAAAAAGATAAAGCTTACTTGTGCCAGTGGTGACGATAAACTGTTGCAAACCCATGTATACATCCAAATTATCCCGAAGCACTGGAAACTGAAGAAGAAAAAAAAAAAACGATAAGGAAGAGGCTGCTGCAGCCACTGCAACAGACTGAGTACGTGTTTCTAAACATGCAATAACAAACCCACGGCCATGTCAAAGTATTTCATGTCCTTCACACATGTTTACCTGTCAGTGCATGAACATGACTGAACAGAGCAGACATACAAATAAGATAACATGTGACATGAAAAGAAAAAAGAAGAAGAGATAAACAGGACAAAGTATCTTGACCTCAGAAACAAAAAGACATTATCTGTTTGGAGGAACTGGTTCTTAACAAGAGCCAATTCTCATAATTGTACTTAACAGAATTCAGATTCTGTTTTGTGAACCACGGTACACATATGAGCAAGCATTCACCCCAGAGCACTTTGCTTCAACAGTGCAACCTAACTTCACACATGAGTTCTGATAGCTTGTCTGCAAGTTGTGCTTTTTTTTGGTTCTTGTTTAATGTCGTCTGAATTTAGATTTTTCAAAAGTGAAACTTGTGTTTCTATATTTCACACATGAGATCTGTTACGTTCACAAAAGTTTACACGTTTGTGAAACTGCTGAAGAAAAGGGTGCTTCACTCTACACCTCCCTCGTGGTATTTAGTGAAAAACATGTTTTTATACATTTGTAATTAGTTTAACATGATTGTAATTAAAGTCACTAATGTGTGAAATAGAATAAACCTGTGGTTGCAGTGTAATAGAACTATAATTATAGAAATATAATTATTTATGGTAACACCATTGATCGTGGCTATGTTTGAGTTGCTGATGCACAACCTTAAGACACATCAGATAGCTTATCAAAGCTAAGTGGTGTAGAGTAATATTGAAGAGCCCCAGTGTGCAAAAAATGTAAAGGCATTTTGAAACTGTAAACATTTAACATCAACATTTTGTTGTATGCAATTAGCCCATTGGAATTCTAAATAAAGTTTGGGTTAATTGGGTTAAATGGGTTAAATGTCTCGAAACTTTTATCTTCACTCTATGTCAAGCTGACACCAACAATCATTTCTTACCAAAGTAGAAAAGGCATGGGATGGGAGCAGCTCCATCACCTTGGCAACCACCTCCAGACTCTGACGCAGGTACTTCTGCCACTCGGTCTGTTGCTGTAGTTACCAAATAAAGGAGAGCATTTAGACTTTGAACTGAAAGCTATAAACGCCTAAGCGATGAGTGTGTATCTTAATGGGCTGGACATACTAATAATATAATTAACCTTAGCGGCAACTTGAGATGTGCTGAACATATGAAGCAAAACATTGTAATTGATGGACTGTGAAATACACTGTATGTTCTTACATCATCATCCAGAGTCTCGTCATCCAGCTCCTCTAACTGGGCCTGGTTGTATCTGAACTGGATGCGATTCAGGACCTCCCTTAATAGAAGAACTAGGGCATCCTTGTACCTGTCCAAAAATACATGAATATATGTAACAACAACAATTTCATATATTTATAGAAAATGAAATGAACAACACCTAAGACATTTTGTACATCTGTCTACATTGCAAATAACATGAGATCAATTTTCTTTTCTTAGCCACTTACCTATTTAGGACACTGTCTCTGTCTGCTAGTCTGCTTTTGATTTTGGTTGTTAGGAAATCCAAAAACACACTCCAGATATCCAAACAGGCAAAGTAGCCTTCATGGGTAGGCTGAAAAGTCAATGATAAGCAAGTTTTCAGGAAAACTGTAGAAACCAGGGCACTGGGATATACTGCATAAACAACAAGTGTCATTAAAATGATCAAAGTTAAACTTACCTGGTTGAAGGTGTACTTGAATAGCTGGCCAAGAAACTCTACAATTGGAAACTGAGGACTAGACTCGATCCGCCTCAAGTGAACACTGACAAACAGGCGCAGGAAATCTGTGAACTTTTCCAAGTAACTGCAACAGAAACAGGACACATTAATAACACAGAACACAGTTAAAGTAACAGTCAGAACTTACATGATATAGTCCGTGCTGGTCAATAATCATAACATTTCTTGAACCAAGGATGGGGTCACCACACTGACACAAAATGTCACATCCTAATTTTTACCCTGACAAGAGACAGTGACAGTCAGTCTTGTGTATCTGCTCAGACTGCAGGACCACTCATGAAAACAATTCAGTGTGTTATAAAGATTAGGATTAGGTGAGGTGATCAAAGCACACACATTTTTTCTATGGAGGGACTAAAGAGACATACATAGGCTGAAAGAATAGGTCAGAAGGACTCATGTGACAGAGCTGAAGGACATGGCTGTAAGGAGCCAGTGTAGTGTGCAGCAGTGATGAAAACAAAGACAGTTTTGAGAGATGGCCTATTAAGAAATACCACAGTGCAACTTCTGACAGCACATTAGGCTCAACTGCATCAAAGTTAAATACGATCAGTTTGTTCATGCTCCAAACACCAGCGGCTATACCTCTCATCAAGTTCCTGTAGGCGGCTCTTGACCGTATGAGCATTATTCTCTCGTGTCAGCCTCTGCAGAAGAAAGAAGGTCTGCTGGAACATGCGCAGCAGGTACTCCTCAAAGTCCATTGGCACACAGTTCTTTGATACCAGTTCATTGACACAGGTCATAGCGAGTACACCGAGTCGGGCGCGATCCACCTTGTTGCCCTCACTTTGCTGTCCGTTTCGCCCTCCCCCGTTAGATGTCGGTGGCATCTGA
Source organism: Trachurus japonicus (assembly GCF_045865225.1). NCBI lineage: Eukaryota > Metazoa > Chordata > Actinopteri > Carangiformes > Carangidae > Trachurus > Trachurus japonicus. Next base: position 20,514,685 of record NC_140914.1, on the reverse strand, counting down.
TTATGCTGGCCATTAGAAGAGTTGGAGGAGATGAAGGATCCCGTCTTGGCTTTTGTGTGAAGGTCACAACCAAAACGTGCAAAATGGAAAATGGAGGCCAGCAGCGTGGGCGTGATGCTTGTGGAGAGCGGGATCCAGCTGAACAGGTGGGCCAAACACTCCAAAACGAGACAACAGAGCTGCTGACTCTCACTGTCCAATGCTGCCATGGGCTGGCAGAGCAGCTTTGAATACTGGCTGCCCTGAAACAAACTGCCCAGCAACTCCACTGATAGATTGAAGAGAGACAAAATAGTCCACTTAGTACACAACGAACTACTTGATGAAATGATTGACTGTGGTCAGTGTTAGTATATCCAGTGGGGAAAATAAGGATTTAATCTCCTGCCGATTGACTTTTGCCCCTTATTTCAATTGATCAAATGTTAAATAATTCATAACCTTTATATGATGACATAATTTCTGGATTGTTTTGTTGATATTCAGTCTCTCTCTGTTAAAATAAACTTACAATTAAAACTATAGCCCGTCTGTTTCTTGGAGGGAGAGCAAACTTACAAAATCAGCAGGGTATCAAATACTTATTTTCCCCACTGTACACAACAGCTGTTTCATGATTAAAACTGCATTACTATTAAGGTATTACAGTTTTAACTAACTTACCACTTTCCCCTGAGGTCGGTGAGGGAGGCGGGGTGGAAGCTATGACACTGTGCTTGTCCCAATAGGTCTCCAGGATACCTGTAAATTAACAAGTGACACTCAGCTTATCCATGTGAGCTAAAGAGTTCCCAGCAATACATTTCTTCTGACTGGCGGCCTGACAACTCAACGTTTTGCCATTAAAAGCTCACAGAGACTGGACTTTGCAAGTCAGATTTAAAGCTCATTAGCTGGTTGAACTACAGGAGGCTTTAGCTTTTCTTTAGATTGTGCCTTAGTCTTTCACATCCCTTGCAATGTGGCCTGTAATATCGATGTCATAAGCACATTTGAAGTCGTTCTCACCTGTCAACAGTCCAAGCACTGTTGGTACCTGCTCCAGCAAAAGTTTACGCAACTCATCCTTCCTAGCGACACTCAGGTCTTCTCGAGGACATGCCAGTTCCTCTGATGTGGTTTTTAACATCACCAACCCCAACTGAGCCAGAGCTGGAGACTGGATCAACTGCAGTTCACAACAGATTGACATTTATTACACACAGGTTCTTCAAAACAGTTGACTGTCATTTAGTATTGATTCAGTTCCTCTTTCAATATCTGTATCTTTGTTTATGGGGTGGTTTTTAGTGTAGTGCCAAATGATAAAACAACACATGCTGTCTAACATGTTTATTGCATCAAAAGCTATGATTAGTTTCAGTCTTCATTTCTGTCAAGTATTTGAGAACACATCAACCAGCACTGGGCTACTGATGATGATTAAACTTGAACAAAACATTAATAGCATAAACAACATCAGCAGGACTTACCTGAAGGGTGTTTGTAAAGAAATCGTGGTAGAACATCGGCCAATCCTGGCGACCAATGTCCACAATGACTTTGCAGAGTTTGTTACGGATGAAATAGGGCACAGATTTGTGCTGAGCAAGCAAGAGTTTGGGAAGACAGCTGCGAATCTCCATCTTGTCCTGCGACGCCACGCCAATCCACATCTTGTTCACCAAGTTCTAAAAGTAAAAAGTAACAATCAGCCATTGATACTGTGTCTGAAAAAGGAAAAACACACTCTCAACAACAAACAAAATACTACAATTAAAGCTTGTATTATACTGCACAGAAACCCTCAACAAGGTCAGATGTAGTTTCTGGCTTCAGTGCCAACTGCCCGTGATGGAAACATGAAGATTATGTCGATATGGATATACTAAGTCTCCTCTTTTCTGGCACAAAGCTATGACGTTGGTTTAAATGTGTAAAGTTTCTGCAGTGTAGGAGAAAAACTCCTAATCAGTCTCGACCAACTCATTCAAGCAAAACCAGATGAGCACTCTACCTACAGGCAGCGGTATTGCTGTGAAATACGTCACACACCAACAACTGTGTTCATTCTGTTCATTCTCTATTTTTGGTGGGTTCCCCCACATTGAAAAAAACAAAAAACAAGAAACCTGCATACACGTGCTTATTTCGGTGCAAAATGGATGGATGATTAAAGACAGTAAAAGTAAACAAATTAATAAATCAATAAACAGAAACCAACAAATTCTCTTTTTTCTGCATACTGCCTCATTTTCAAAACATAAAAAAAGTTATAGAAGGCCCTAGACGGAGCATCTCCAAGCTATTCCACAAAGGGCCGGTGTGGCTGCAGGTTTTTGCTTCAACCAACCAACCAAGAGCACACAGTTTGACCAGTCAACTGTCTGAAGACTGAGATCAGTTGACTAAATGAGTCAAGTCTGGTGTGCTGCTGCTTGGTTAGAAAGAAAACCTGCAGCCACACCGGCCCTTTGTGGAGTAGTTTGGAGATGCCTGCTCTAGACAGTGCAATAAACTGAAAATGTGTATCTCCTAACCTACAGCACTTACTTCAAATACTGTCAGGCTGTACATCATCACATACTCATTCCGAGTATTGGAAAGGAAGAACAAGCAGTGGCGCCACGCTCCCGTCTGCTGTGCGAAATTATTCAGCAGCTCTTCTGCAGAAAAAAGGAAGTAGGCAGGATCACTGACAAAAGTACATGACACTCTTGTGCTTCACTTGCAGACAGATTGAAAGTAATGCGTCACAACACAGGAAGTATATAAAAAAGAAAGAATATAACACTTCACAGCCCAAATAATTTCAAGACACAAAAAAGTGGCAAATGGTTCAACACCACAACACATTGCATTTGGCGATTCAGACTTGCTATGGTGGATATGTGCACACAGACTAGGATATGCCGTTTTACACGGGGAAACACCTTTACATTTTCAATAATTAAAATTCATAGATTAGAGACATTTTTATATTCAAAAATCTACTTCTCTGTCAATAAAAGTTGAATTGTATCTATTGCAAACCAGGTTGGTAGAAGCACAAATTTTGTGGATCATGTTCTTACTTCTAAAGGAGCAGAAGTAGGTTTTAAATAGTCAAACTTACCTATTTCTCTCTTTCGCTCATTGGTTGTGCAACTGTGGAAGAACTCGGTCATTAGGCTCTCCAATGCACGCAGGGATGACTCCTCTGAAGCCTAAAGGTTAATAAAAAGGTAAAAATAAATACAAACTGCACATCTTAGATCTTACCCATCCACTGAACCATATGCATAACCCAAAGAGCTGACTGCTGCACTTTTCTCATAACCCACTAGCACTTATGAGAAACCATAAATCATACTAGATCAGTCTCTGTCATTTTAACAGATACAATTCAGAGTTGAGTATGACATGCAGTTTACATGCACATCAGATTTTCAAGTGCAGACCAGCCACAATCCTCTGCAAACATCTGTCCATGAGCAATAGGCCGATTCTTATAATAAAATTGCACTAAAATTTAAATATCTTCTAGCACTACCAAACATATATGAGCATTAATTGTGCAAAGTTATTATAGATAATTATTTAAAGAAGCTGTGTGTATTTGCACAGTACAACAGGACCTTAACCTGTAGACTACATTTAGAAGTTTGTTCATAATTTAGCACTTACAGGTGTATACACCATCTTGCTTAGGTGAATTACTTGCTATGCTATAAATATATCTGAACATATTCATGCCCACACAGAGCTACAGTTGATCACTGCACATGGATCACTGATGTGCACCTTTTTTTTTTTTTGCACAGTCTCTTGGAAATAAAGTTCACACAACATGACAACTCTGCAGTCCAACTTGCTGAGATGGTTCTGCATTGATGATGATTGCATGAGTATTTTAGTCTTGGTCATAGACGGTTTAAATCAAGTTGACATTAAAACCAAGTCAGTTGTGATGTACCACGTTTTGACAGGTGGAGGAAGTTGGGCCTTGTCTGGCGAAAAAAAAAAGGGAAAAAAGAGAGAGAGATAGCAGCAAATTGAGACTTTAAAGGGCAGCTCCTGTGGCAGGCGGGTCTAAATTCCTCAAATAAGCCACAACTTGCCGGGGCTTAACACTACTCAAAGCAAATATTCGGTTTTGCAAGATGGGCGTCTTGTTCCGCGAAATGGCTTAACAAGCTGTCACATCCCGTGAAATACCTGGCCTCTCATAAACCGTTATGTGGCTCAACAAAAACATACAACACCATAGTGCACACTAGCATACGCTATTAGCTTATATATGTGAGGAAATTTGAATGCATTACTATCACAAAGTTAGGTCAGCTTCCTGCTCACATACACGAAATCAAAAGCTCCTGCACCACATTAGCCATTAGCAGATAAGACAGGAAGACAACGTGAACGACTATGTAAACGATACGCATTAAATTATACTCACCATGTTTACAGTCGGCTCAGACGCTTTCTTCGGTTTTCTTTTTCTCGTGTTAATTACAGTAATGAGCCAACATTAGCTTCCGACCGACTAGCCACTCCTGTAGCCGACGTTAGCTGAGGTGTTGCTGGCTAACGGAGCCGCAGAGTGGGCTCATCATGGTCGATACTCCCACACACACACACACACACACACACACACGCACAACCAGCTAGCAAAAGGTCGCCGTCGTTGACTGACTTGACTCTGCTGTACAATAACGACGTTTAACACTGGCTTTTTTCTCCCCTTCTCCTTCTCCTTTTCTTCCCCCCACCCTCACATAAAACGCATTTCGCTCACCATGTACACAAGGCTTAATAACATTGAGTCAGCTATCTCCAATCGTTAGCACTATCTTGCATTATCGTTATTATTCACCGTTTACCGTTGGGTTTAAATATAGAAACCTTGCATTGAGGGACATCTAACTTACTAACACTGGCTGCGACTCCGGAGAAATGTGCAACGTTAATTAGCTTTCTATGCCAAGCGAGGCAGGCGCTTTCCGAGGCTAAGTTACCCAGCTGCTAACGCTGGCTGCAGCGGATGGCTAGCTCGTTAGCTGCTCTAGCAGGATGAAGGTATAAGTTTCGTTAGCTTGCTGCTGCTGTCAAGCGTAGAGAGGCTCCCAGGCTGTTGTTGGTCACGACAACTACCATCTACCGCTTGGAAATTTTTAAAACGACTGGATGTGCACAGCTAAAACATACATCTGACAAATTCGTGACAACACTAAAAAAACATAATACTATGCGCGCTTGTTCCTGTTATTCTCCCCTTTTTTTCTATGCTCAGGGCGGCTCAAGATTAGAGCTATAGCTTGTTGGTTACAGGGTGAGCAAATCGCAACTTCCTCTTTTGCTGCAGAAATGAACCAACCCAGTCAGTTTGTGTGTCAAGTGGGCTGCGACAAGAAAACCACCGTCTCCGGTTATACTTTCAAATTACACTACAGCACTTTTTGAACACGCCAAACAAAAACAAAAAAAGTTAATGTGTATCATCGTGTTGAAATTGATTTAAAAATAAAGTTATAAAAGAAAATAGATGCAGTGCAAAAAACAACAAAAACAAAACATTTACATACTGTATTCTATTTTTTGTTTATGTTCGAAATAAATAAATTCATTCATTCATTCACATGGTTGGCTTATAATGCAATAACTTGACAAAAAAGGCAAAAGAATAAACAGGGGGCAGCATGAAAGCATTTCCTTCTCAAATAAAATATATGATGCCTATTTGATTTCCTCCTTGGAAGCACATGTACAGTACTTTACCTCAAAACTGGTGTATCATCTGCAGCTCATTGCATACAACATTACATCAATCAATTAAGTATATTTCTTTCCACCTCAAACTGAAACACACATTTATACTATTTATAAGAAGTCACATATATTACCCAAATTACAGTGACAAATTAATTGTCCAGCACATGGTGAAAGCTAAGGAGCAATTTATAACCCATACATAGATTTGAGCAGTTACTTTTACAGAAAGATAAAAACTAGACATTGAGGATAAATAATTAAAAGGCTATGGTTAAAAACAAACAGCTATTTGGAAAATCATTTAGATCAGAAGCAAACAAATTCATGCACATAATATGCAGAGGTAACTATGTAATTCCATCAAAGGAATGTGCTGCTTCCTAATATTACAATGGACCCCATGAGCTTCATATTACATTCTGTTCATGTGATTGGAGCTGTTTTTTTTTTTATTGTTTTTTATTTTTTATTTTTTAATTTGATTAAAATAGTGAAAATAAACTGCAGTCTATCATTCAACAGTACCCTTCATCCTCTTGTGAAAGTAATTAACAAGTATAGAGTCTTTAATTCTGTATTCAAACAGTAAGTTTAAGTAAAATGTATTTAACAATGTCCTTATCCAGAGAGGTGATATCTGATGAGCAGTTTTATAAATTAATGATATATAATACTTATATGCTGCCTTTCTCAGAGGGCAAATGATCACAGGTGTGGATGGATCATTTCTCCTTGGTTAGTCCATTGTCAAGGTTGTTATCCATGACTGTGAGCTCGTCATTTTTCTTTGAGTTGTTCAGTCTCTGTGCTTGCATGTTGTATGCCCAGGCTCGGTCCACACCCTGGCCCTCGATTCTGCAGGGTTTCCAGTCAGTGAAGGGAAAACGTCCAGCCACAACTACGGCATCATCAGGGAGCTCAGCCTGCAATTTATCCTGTAATAAGGAAAGCTAGGAACACAAATATCTTCAGTGAGCTCACATCCAGATTTCCCAACTACAGCATTTTTGCTTTGCTACACTGAGACGCATTACTACCTCATGGTTTCTGCTTTTTGCCCCCCACTGTTACTCACCACGCTCGGAGCCAGAAACACTGTGACATTCTTGCATTCTGTCAGATTGACCTGAGAAGAGATTACAATGCAGGATGTAAAGTGTCCAATATATGTATTTTGTAAATCAACTTCAAATATCATGTTTTTATAATTATGTTTCATTCTCTTTCTTGAAATTAACTGTAAATATTTGGGCCTCCCTAACCCATATTAAATGAATGGGAACTAATGCTCCTGCTGAAGGGAAGACAAACACGCTGAAGTATAAAGCCACTTGTCATACATCATAAAAATAAAGAATTAAACCAGAAAAATAACAACAACAAAGACTTAGGCATGTTAGGAATGCAATAAGGCACAGTTGATGACTGACAAACCTTCCAGAGATCTTCCCGTCGGTACGACACTTTTTCATGATGGCCTGCTCTCCATGCATGAAAGTAGGAGAGGCGAACAAGCCAAGGGTTGAGCTCATAACCAACAGCAGGAGTGAAACCCTGTTGATGGGCTTCCAGGACCTTAGGGGTTAAAGAGTGACCACAGTCAAAACTCACTGTTAAAGTGCAAGACAAGAAATCCCAAATATCTTGCTCATGCTTACAATGCGGCCGTCACCGGATCCCAAATCCACAAGACCTCCCTTTCGACCTCTCAGCAATGTCATGACATTATTTACTTGAGCTTTGCTGGCTGGCATGTAGGGGACCTATTGGAGAAGACATTTTGAAAGATTTTTTTTTTTATGTTTCCCAAAACTATTTGGAACAAGCAGAGTTCCACCAGTAAGTGTTAAGAAGATGTAGACCATACTTGAAGCCTTAAAGGCACTTTTCGGAAACCTGGTTGAAGGATTCCCACCCACATAGCATACACAGCAAGCCCAGTGCCAGCGGCTATCTGAGCAACACCCCATGCTCCAATGGGCTTGGTCTTCAGCTCTGCAAAGGCCTCGTCTAGTGTGTCATTGTCCATTTCTGCATTCAGTGTAAAGAAAGTAAATGTTATTTTATAGAAAATACTAAAAATGACAATAAATATATTATACATTCTTAAAATGGAGGTACTGCAATCAACGTATAGTGATAATTTGAAATAACAGTGCTCCATAAAAATACCAAATATCTTTCTATCTACAGCTTAAGTAGCCTACACACCAGTAGCATAGATGCCAGTATAAGACTGTAATAACCGGTTTTGGTTGACAGGAGAGACAGAGATATTAACTCGACTGTATATGCATTATTGATTTGTAATGATCTTGTATTAACCCTAAAGAGTTTTGAATTACGTATAATTAAATACTAGACAGGCATGTTCTGTGCAGCAGTGAGCCTGGTTAATGGTTCTGCGTCGCGTATTCAGGTCTTGTTTGTATCCAGCTACGTTGTCTAATCGAAATCAAGCACGGACTTATTCATTCATTCATTCACAAAATCTGCGATCTGTTGTACACAATAACGTAATAACGGTTCATATACTGCGGTAATTAACGATAAAAACTCTCATTGACCTGCAGCATTGAAGCGGACACATTACCTTGTTGGACCAGTCCGTCTGCCAAATGTTCCGTGTATCCGAGAGCTGACTTCCTATCAGTTCCGGAAGTTGTGACGTTTTTATCACTATTGACTTTTAACTGCTCCTAAGCCTCAAAAGTCTTCATGTTTTTGTTCATAAAATTAAACAGATGTTCCACATAAGCATCATTTTTTTAATTTGAAATAGAAAACACAAGTTCAGAAAAATAATGTTCTGCCACTTAACTATATTATTATGAATATATTACAAAAAACGGTCATTCAAACAGCAGGAAAATCATCAACCATTATTCCTCTATTGTAACAAAGTCAGAACTTTAAGAATCAACAGCCTTGGTATCAAAATGAATTGTTAAGACCAAAATCCAGCCTGTACAGAGAAAGAGAAATGCCCATGTCCAGAGTTCAAGAGGACCAGTCCCTGTTAATCACTGTCTGCATCGTCACTGATGACCCCCTTCAGGTTGGCCCACTCTGAGATCTTTCTTCTCCCTTGGTGTGCATTGTTTTCCTGATCGCTGTCCGAGCCAGAGTTGAGGGTACGCTGAAACTGACGGCTCTGTTGCTTCTTCTGTAACTGTCCGCGTGTAGAACGACCTGAGAGAGGCAGGCATCATTAGTTGATATTTTCATATTTTGCATGTGTAATAAACTGATGACAATGAACACCAGCAACTTCAGTATCAGTAGAGGTGCACTATGCACCTTTTCAAACAAACTGGTCATTAACCACAGCCACAGGCAAAAAAGTTTCCCTTTGGAGTAAATGTACATGATTTCATTTATCTTTATTCGACTCACCCCTCCAACCCTGTGCAGTGTAGCTGCAGTGTCAGTGGTTTAACAGCACGGAGCTGGATGGATGACAGGTGTGTCTACTAATAGGTGTGTCCTATTTGCCTGGCGGTAGGGATTGATTGGTTGGCCTGCATTGATCCAGCTTGCAGCTTTATGGAGAGCACCTTAGTCTGAGTAAAAGGCTGTAGTGACCAAAGAACGAAAGTTACCTTGTGTTGCAATGATGTTGCTGACATCGAGCTCAGCTATTTCCTTAGCCTGTTCTCTTTCTTGTTTGAGTTTTTTGCATTTTTGAAGAGTTGGATCACCTGTGTTAAAACACAAACACACACATTATTAATTCCCAGAGTTAATCAAATTGTGTCCACTGTAAAGAAAACTAAAACAGTTTTACAGTTTACAAAATAGATAAAAATGACAAGGCAGTTATAAAAACTTGGGTTGAGTTGGGTAACCTAATTCAATTAAATTTAAACCTATTTAGAAGGAAACTATGAAGATGAATTTCAAAAAATGAGCAATATGGCCATAAAGTGTGATCTGTTGAAAGTTAAATGTATTCCCACTGACCATCAACACCAAGACTTTCAAGCTCCTTCTTCAGGACAGCCACCATCGAGCCAGTAGTTTTACAACCTTGAAGGAGTTTCTTGTAATTCTTCCTCACGCCACACGCAGCAATGTAGCGTTTGAATCTCACCACCGCTTTGTTTTCCTCCTGCAGGGGCGAGAGAGATTGTGAAGAAAAATGCAACTTTATTCTACACCTTTACTCTGCATTGACCCAGCATATGTATATATGTTTTAGTGACACATTTACAAGAGTTGGTTTTATCTTCTTAGCAACTTATGATGTTTTAAGATACAACTTCATTATCTATAAAAGATATGTAAATTGAACGATTTAGTTTACTTCATTTTAGATCACTTGACCACAGTAAAAATGAGAAAAAAAAAATCCAAGCAACGTGAAGCATCATGAACATCACCCATCACTTCAAAATAGGGTTAGGGTTAGGGTAGCAATCAAAATCAATTTATCATCTTTAAATGCAGAGGACCTTCTAAAAACACAACAAACCAATATTCTTCTGACTATGATTTATAACATCACATCACTTGTGGACTCACCTTTTTAGCCCTGGGGCGCTCTTTTGTCGTAGTTTTCTTTTTTTTATTATCTTTATTATCTTCTGTCCTATTGTCCTTGTCATCCTCCTGAGAGGAGACTGAAGACGAATCTGAGTCTGGGTCTTCATTTTCCTTCTCCACTGAGACTTTTTCTTCTGCACAACACAAACAAAGAGTGACACTGAGTCAAAAAAGTGTGACACAATAAATGAATAAACGGGGACATGCAAGTATAAACTTTTTTCCCCACCTTTTTCACTATCATCTGAGGACTCATTACTGCTGGTCTCATGGCTCCTTTCAGACTTGTTCTCTGCTTCAGTTTTGTTCCTCTCATCATTCGGCTTTTTCTTCCTTTCTGGGCTTATACTGCTGTTTTTTTTCTTTGTAGTTGTCGCTTTCTTTTTCACTGTTTGTTTTGGACTATCACTAGATTCACTCTCTTCCCCTTTTTCCTCTGGCTCCTTCATTTCTTCATCTGAGGACTCATTACAGCTGGTCTCATCGCTCCTTTCAGACTTGTTCTCTGCATCAGTTTTGTTCCTCTCATCATTCGGCTTTTTCTTCCTTTCTGGGCTTACACTGCTGTTTTTTTTCTTTGTAGTTGTCGCTTTCTTTTTCGCTGTTTGTTTTGGACTATCACTAGATTCACTGTCTTCCCCTTTTTCCTCTGGCTCCTTCATTTCTTCATCTGTTGAGTCTTCACTATCCAGCAGCTGTTTCTGTTTTCCATTTGTCTTGCGCTGTGATTTTTTCACCTCTGGCTCTGCATCCTCAGATTCAGATTTCAGTTGGTCTTCACCCTCATTCCCCTCACTTTCTGATTTGCAGCTCTCTTTATCCTCAGATTCTGTCATTAAAAGCACAAGACAAAACAAGACATTTTGTGGTTAATAAAACTCAACAGAACCTGCTGATGAAACCAATAATCCTGACTATAAATAATCCAAACATGGCTAGAGTAACAGAGGTACTAGTGAGTGATATTTTCTGAAAATCACAACTACCTTTAATTCAACCAAAAAGGTTTAGTTAAAAGTGCAACAGCTGACCTCACTCTGGACTGTGTCTAAGGGCAAATGATGACCAGTATTATCAAAAATAACATAAAATCCACATGTATTTAACTAAACTGGGACAAAAATGGACAAAAATTGTGGTACCCTTCATTTTAAGAAAGAAAAGCCCACAATTTGTCACTGAAATAAGTTGAAACTGACAAGTAATAATACTAAATTTTGTTGCACAACCTTTTTAGGCAATCACTGCAGTCAGGCAATTTCTGTAACTCTTAATGAGACTCCTGCCCACTCCTTGTGAGCAAACTGCTCCAGCTGTCTCAGGTTTTAGGGGGGGCCTTCTCCAGACTGCATGTTTCAGCTCCGTCCACAGATGTTCAATAAGATTTAGATCAGGGCTCATAGAAGGCCATTTCAGAATAGCTGACTGTTTTTTTTTCTTTGCCATTCTTGGATGTTTTAAGCTGTGTGTTTCGGGTCATTACCCTGTTGGAGGACCCCTGACCTGCAACTTAGACTGGGCTTTCTGACACTGGGCAGCACATTTTGCTCCAGAATGTCTTGATAGTCCTGAGATTTCATTGTACCCTTCATAGATTCAAGACACCCTGTACCAGGTGCAGCAAAGCAGCCCCAGAACAGAATCGAGCCTGATCCATGTTTCACAGTAGTACCGTGTTCTTTTCTTTGTATGCTTCACCTTTGCATCTCTGTACAAACGTGGACAAAATTGTTGGTTCCCTTCTTCAGAAAGAAAAACCCACAATTGTCACTGAAATAACTAGAAACTGACAAAAGTGAAGGACCAAAGAACATTCTCCCCGAAGCTTTGTCGACGAGACGAAACTGGAGCGTTTTGATCCAAAACTGAAGCTTTTTGGCAAGTCACATCAGCTCAGCAAGCACACAATCGACAGCAATAATTTGTAACAAGCTTGCAGCTTTACATTGAAAAGTATGAGATGCTACAACATGCTGCTTAGGGTAATGCATATGCCCCACTGTTCATAATCCTCATCATTAAAATTACAGGCATCTAGAGGCATTTCCAGAAAATAAAATATTACAAACCTGATGATGAACTTGACACATGACGGGATTTCTTTGCCCTGGATTCCTCTTCCTCGTCTCTCTCATTTATCACCTCGTCATTTTCCTTTTCTCTCTTCCTTTTTTGGGGCTTCTTGATCACAACCTCATCTTCACTTTCATCACTTTCCTAGCAGGGAGGAAAAAAGTGAATAACGATGAACTAAAAATGACCATCGCAAACATTTTACACACGTAGCTGTATGAGAAGAATTCAGATACCTGCATTTTCAACAGTTCCTCTTCAACCAGCTGTTTCATGTAATTTTTGGCCTGTGGACTCAGTGATTCAGAGCCGACTTGAGCTAAATATCGCTTTTTTAAAATCCCTAATGTCAGTGTGCTGGAATAAGACATTTTAATAAGGTTATTCACAGGAACAGGCATGATTAATGATGAAGAAACATGTGAATACATCATACTGAATGACAGAAGCATAAACAGGTGAAGACTGAAATTTTAACAGAGGTAATAATGATAGTACATTTGTGTTTTAAACATATTGTTGTCTGTGTATTATGAGGTATCAAAGTTTAAATACAGGAATATTTTGTGTATTGTCCTTCAAAACTAAACTAAACTACCTCCAAATACAATAAACAAATTTTAATTTGATTACAACTGGCTTGAGGTGTGCATGTTACCCTGTGCACTGTCAGCACAACTTGTTTTCATTTACCTGTAGTTTTTCCCCTTACTTCCTGTATCTTTTGTCTCATTGACAAAACACCCACACAGATATTGTTAACAACTATTAGATGCCACATAGCAGCTGTCACTTGTTCTACCTGAACAAGGCTTCCCTGACTTTGTGGAGCTGAAGCTTTGACCACGTGATTAAAAACAAACACACAACTCAACCATAGACCGTAAAAACACTGTTGAACTGTTGCACACGTGTGACTGTTTTAACTAATTCGCGTATTACAGTTACAGCAGCATACAACAAAGTTTAAGTTGTTGAATGACTGAGTGTGTTGCTAGTGATAAACTACACCAGTGGGTTTAATAAAAAAAGATGCTTTAGTCCTGTTTGTAGACCAGTTAGCGACAGTTCACACAACACACACACAAACAAACAAACAAACAAACACACAGTTAAAACACCATTTAAACCTAGCGTGTCCTAAATGTCCTGTACCTGAGGTCTGGTTTATCGCGGAGTTGACCTCGAACAAACCTACGGATAGTCTCTTTCTCTGACACCATCTTCTCTGTCTGCCGCTACTTGTGTTTCTTTCTGGCGGGTAGAGACGAACCCGGAAGTGGCGTCTGAGCAGCGCCACGCCCACCCTCGGACAACTTTTATTTTTTGAAGGCAGTAAAGAAGAGGAAACTTATATTTTACCCTTTACAGTCTATGATTTTACCACATAAAATAAATGAAAAATATATAATAAAATATTTTTTCGACAAATGTAGCGTTACCTAAAAAAGGAACTAGTTCACTTGCCTTCATGGCTTTACTGTATGTGTTTCTCTAAAATAAAAATAAAAAACAAGAACTGTATCATTTGATTGTTAAAAAAAACAAACTATTATTGTTCATTTGAAAGTTTTTAAAGGAGATTTGTTGTGGTTGAGTTCTTTTCTTTTTAAGGAACAAAACACAGGAACACATGCACCGATAAATATTTAAAATCTTGACTTGGGTTTCATTCCTCATAATAGGCATTAGGACCCAAATAATTCATAACACTGTACAGAGCGTTTGTGAATATTACATTCCTATAATCATGAGTTGGAATTAATAAAATGGTAAGGATTATATCACACGAGCACTGTAGTAAATATCTGGTTGATAACCATGATTTATTTTCTGGAACATGTTTTTAAGTCCATTTATTCATTGAACTTTAGAAAAGAATGGAATAAAAAGAACAGGAAGCTAAAGCTGGATTTTATAAGTAATTTATTCAGAACATTCCCATGACCACTATTGGACGGAAGTTATTAGTGCATATTTCAAGGTAATCCAAGGTGATTTTATAAAGGGTCTGAGATACATATTGCTCTCAATGTTTTCTTCAGTATCGAGAGTGATTAAGTTCACATAAAACACTGGTGACAATTAGAAAGAAAACACATCATACCTCTCCCTGAGGAAAATAAAAATTCAACCCAATATCAATTAATTTAATCATCACTGTATGGCCTATTGAACCCTTTGATGCCCTTTAACAAATTTAAGTGGTTTGGTGTAAGACATAAAGCAGAAGTGAAAAATCATGGCTCAGAATAAAATACAATATTGAACAAATGGTCTCTGTTCCTTTTGAAACTTGGAACTGAAATGTAAGTTCTCAATTTAGTAATGTACAGGAGTAAATTCACAATCTGATGTGTGCTATAAGAGTGCATCGTATCGTTCCCAAAATTAAAACTCACTTGAGCACTAGTTAACACAAAGATTGCATACAATACAAAAGTTAAATACCAAACAATAAATTAAGTTCATAAATTAATTAATAAAAAACATCTTGAAGCAACAGCAGTAAAAATTTAAATAAAGAAAATTGAGCTGCTCAACAATCTCATTCATGGACAACCTGGCTAAGAATGGCTACTCGGTTTAATTCCAGTGTTAACACCTCTAAACTAGACTTCGCCATCCTCCGTTCGTCACTGCCGGGGCAACATCTCACGCCAACTCCTCAAGAGGCAGCCGATGTTTAACAACTTGAATGAAGTGACTCACACAGTGTTTCCTACAAGTCAAACACAGAGGCGGCTGCCAGTGCACATCATGAGCACCTACATAAACAGTAGGTTGTCTCCTCTAGGTATAAATTAGCCACCGTTGGGGTGGGACATGGGTTGAGGCCCATTCAGTAACTTGCAGGAGGTTCCTCGAGTTCCTCAGAAATATTTTTGCCAGTTACATTTCCCAGGTTATTTGACATATTTCCTATTTAAATAATGTACACAGTCTTTTTCTTGTAAACAGAAGCATTTTTCACCTCCAAACGACTCTCACCTCGTCGCCAACCCCTGTATTTCTGCAGTGCCGCCTAAAGACATTCAGTAAAAGAACTACTAAGCTATTGCTATGATCAAGGACATCTCTTTCACTCTGCTAACATTCAACAAAAAAAATAAACATACATCAAGTAACTCTTCTATGCCCTATGGTTTCACATTATTAGTCCTTGTACACAGTTTGCTGACCGTGCCCTCTTTCGTCATGCATTATATGCCTTCTTACGTGGATACGTCTTACTCGTCTGTCCCCTCCCACAGCCCCCTCTTCCTCCGACTGGCCCAGTGATGAACCTGAGCCTCTAGAGTCTAAAAGGTGTAAGCCTCCTGGACCAGATCCTCGGCCATTCTCATAGATGAGAATATTGAGGGTTTCTTCAAAAATTCGGGCCTCGGGAAACTCAACCTAAAAAAAGCAATGGACAATGGTCAACTTGGGTCATAAATAGCTTTTGACAGGTATATTGAACTGTGTGTGGATTTAGTTAACTGTGGGCAGAGCCAGGTTAGTCATTTGCTTGTGTGACTTTGTGCCAAGTTACACTAAGTGGCTGCTAAACTCAATGCCTGAAAGAAAATGCACACATTTCCCGAACGATGAAATCAGAGCTGCTAGGCTTCCTGTATCCATTATATGATGCTTACTTTGGTCTGCTTCTTCTCTGTAGCATAGACAATGGAGGTGCAGCATACTTCGGCGATCTTGCGTCCTTCACCATAGAAAGACCAACAGCAGATCTCATCCCCAAGCACGTCTTTGACAAACAGCACCCGGCCATTAAATCGTAGTACAAGTTTGTCAAACAGTTCGATGTTCTTCAGCAAGTTATCATCAGAGTTGCTGGTCACAGGCGGAGACAGAGAGGGAAAGATTAATAAATAATTTACACTAAAAAAAGCCACATCGATTGAACATGTGAAACACTGAGAGGTTGTTGTTGCAGCGTTACTTATATTGTTTTTCACGCTGTATAGGACACACACATACCTGGTATAAGAGTATTTGTTGTTTCCTCTGTTGTTCTGCAATTTTACTACCGGCTGTGGAGACAAGAGTCAGGAATAAATCAGGGTAATTCATCTGTAGTTCACAAGTCAACAACTGTCTTACACAACAACAGGCTCCCGGCTCTCAGTTTTAAATCTTATTTCTTTCAATTCTGTACAGACAGACATTTGCTTCACAGGACTTGACAATAGACGACTGCGACCAGGTAGACTTATGTTAGTGTCAACTGGATTTTGATGAAATGCTCTTTACCTTTCTACAAGTAGCAATCATCTTCTGCTCTTCTTTGGCGGAGGTGATCATGGGGATGCGGCACACAGTTTCAAAAACATCCTTTTGTTTCTGAGGGTAAACAAAGAAAGGACACTGAACTTAATTGAACTGATCAATTAACTAGACAAAAATGATGAGTAACTAATTTTGTCTATTCAATAATGTTAAACGCCCATCATAAAATACCTGGGTTCAAAGTGATGCGATTACAAATCTTGTTTGAGATGGTGAGATGCAAAGCTCTTTGTGTTTGTGAAGTTAAATGACCAAGATCAAAACAACAACTAGTTTAACGTGTTTGGCATCCTTTTATACAAACAATGATAAATATAAAAGAAAGAGATGGTGATTAGGTTCAAACGAATACAATGAAGAGCATCTGATATTACATGTAATTTAAACAGTACAAATGAATGCATTGAAAGAAGAGAGGAAGCAGGTGAAGTACCGGTAACTGTTGAGTTTGGTGTGGAGGGGACAAAAGGAGGGTAAAATCATAAAATCTTTTTATTCTACTACTTCTATGTACTGTAAGTAAGTAGCCCTGTGTTTTACATCTCCATTTACCTGCATGGCACTCAGGCAGTGCTGGACGAGTCCCTGGACGCGATAGTACTGGGCCTCTTTCAGTACCTCATCCAGCTCTCTGTGATCCTCTGGAAGAGGTACCGAGCCATCTCGCAGGAAGTTTAAAACAAGCCCAAAATGTCGACCACTCCGATCCAACACGACCCAGCCTGTGACAGCAGGAAAGGTTTTTTTTTCAGTGGCTGGTGTACTGCAGTAATCTTTGTTACTTGTTGTGGTAGACCGATGGTCCCCAGTATGGATGATAGAGACAGTTGACAGACAAATCGAGGACCCTCACTTAATGATTAATATATATATATATATATACACTATATCATACTAAGTTCCTTTCAGAGACAACATTTTCTTTTTTAGGACACTTAAAAAAGGAAGTGTAGTCATTTAAGAACAGTGTGCAGTGTATTTGATTATACATTAACTCCAGATGCCAACCACACAACTGCAGGACAGACCTTAGTAGACATTAAAACTCATAGTTAAGCTCCACAAATATTCAGTTTTATGTTCCTCACCTAAGGCTGGAGGCACACAGTTAGTATAGACACTCTGCGATCATTTCTCAAGGGCTAATCATCATATCTATGCTGGGTAACTTGATAATAACAACCAATCCTGTGTCCCAGTGACACTGATGTTAAACTAAAAATGCAATTTTGCTTACCGTAGATTACATTTAATAATTCATCATTTCTATGAAACCATACTTAACAATCAGCGTCACAGCACACAGAACCTGTAAGGATCCGGTGAAAAGGTTAGTGCTCACATCCACCCACCTTCAGAGTCTATGGTAGCCTCGGTTCCTCCATTGCAGATGCTCCGCAGCAGGCTGTCTTCCTTGCTTAATGTCTGGACAGTGGTATAATGCAGCGAGCCGCCCACGTTTAGCTTAACATACTTGCTCCCCAGCAGACCCCGACCCCTGTGCTCATCCGTGCTGAGGCAGACGGCCTGGGAGACAGCACACTGGGCAGAGTCGGCAGCAGCAGCATGACTGCCAGCTGAAGCCTCAGCAGACATGGAGCTGAAGAGTCACTCCCCGACTGTAAAAGCAGAACAACAGTGTGGCTTGTTTGCAGCTCAGGCTTTAGGACTGGAAATGGGTTTGTTCATTTATCGCTGTGTATTTTAAAAAGTCTCTTAAATGACAGCTGTTCGGGTGAACTACATGTAAAAAGACCCTATACCCTCTGAGGCAGGTTTTTTTGTCCTTGTGTGTAAAGTGCGTCAGTTCAGTGCCAAGCATCTTTCCATATACTTCAACACAGTGAAATACAGGAAGCATTTCTTTCAGAGTAAAGCCCACAACAAATAAACCTACACAGGCAGTTTACGTGTTCACCGCCTCGTCGACTGACTGAAGCCAAGCTGTTGTGATAACAGGCTAAATAAATTAATTCAGGTATATCAAGTTATAGCTTATGTCAAAGTGTAAGTTACTCACCACACTGAGCATCCAAGGCAGCTGCACGGCTGAACGTAGCAAGGCTAAACTAAAATAGCTCGATGTGTAAGCGTTAATAACCCCGTAGTCCTTGATAACCCACCGGCCAATGCGATAAGCCCGAAGCACACAAACTACTTCACTACGCAGCCGACATTTGACAGCTCATTTTAATCGCAGCTAAATCAAAGTGGCTAACAACAACAGCTAGCCCTGTTTTTTTTGGGGAGGGGGGCTAAACGCTTCGGGCTGACAACGCTACTCTGTTTTGTATCGCTTCTCGGGCGGAGGATCGGAAAACTACCCGTCAAATAATACAAGGTGCTAAATGAAGGAAGGTCGAGTCCATTGTTGGATTGAACGACTATTAACTGATGCTAATGTGAGAAGCTAAATGGGTCAATCGGAAACGAAACTGGGCTAGCTGCTTCCGCTGCTTTCTTCTTCTACAGTCAGCTACTCAGGCCATGACATGAGGATTACGCCCCCTGTCGTCGGAGTGTCATCAATACACATCCTACAGAGGGCTTTTTTTTTTTTAAATTGCAAAATAATAAATACAAATTTTTACATATCAAATTAATTAAATAAAACAATTTGACCAAAGTAGAGTTTGTTTTAATGTCTTTTGGTTTCCCAGTCCATCAATAGTTTGTGCAAAAAGTGTGTGAAACTTGGTTTGGAGACGGTCCATTTTTTTTTTTTTTAAATGAATGTGATATTTGCTTAAAAATAAAATAAGTTGTACAAAAAAAATATTTATTTTGTGATTCCGGAAGTGTCTTGATGTTTACAATCTGAATCTGAATTTAGAGAGATGCTCTCTAGTGGTCCAAGTGAGGAACCACAACACAATATGAACATAGGCCTGCCTAGTAAATTTCATAAAGGATGTGATTATTGTGAAAAACAACAGTAATGGGTTTTCTTATGTCACTCTACCCACAAGAAACATTCAGGTTCTTTCTGTTGTTAAGAGTAGCCTACCCATGTGTAGCCTACTTTCAGCGTAAAAAAGATAAAGTTTGGCCAATCACAACCACACAGGCGGAACTATCAAAACAATAAAAAAAATAATGATATGATCATATTCATGATCTTCAACTGGTCACAAATCACGATATAATACAATCATTTACATGAAGTTTATTTCACGTCAGTGTATTCCCTGCGCACTATTATTAATGTAAAATTACTAATACACACATTACTTTCCCATTGTGATATTCCTCCGAGAGGATGAGTTACATGTGTATTATTACAGTGTAACATGAACATAACCATATTATTTGGAAAAATAAAAGCTCATTCCAGTTTTACACCATTCAACAGACTTTATTTTCAGTTTAGCAAATAATGTACTGCCTTCAAAAGAGTGTATTCATATATGAAGCAAAGAAATGCTACTGATGATAAGAGAAGAATTAAGTCTACAAAGCAACAGTCTCCAAGATCCTTCATTTGGCACAGTGAATGATATTACATTCACTGTTCAAACAATCATTTGTAAATAAATACATAATGCATCACAGCAAGCAGCCAAGTTTGCAATTTGTCATCAACATAGTGCATACAACATCAAATCTGATAACAATGATAACTGTCAATAACTATAATGATAATGGCAAGATTGAGCAGAAGCAATATAATTTACAATCAGTGCATGCTCTAAGCATAATGACATTCGTGTCCTCACCTTTTCTTGTATGTCATGTGACACTGGGTGACAATGCACTCCAGAAACAGCAAAGAATAAAATAAACACTGCCTTTGTAAACACTATTGCAACAACAGATGAAACACTTAGGGACATTAAATTATTTAACATTATATTTTGGCACTGAATTTTCATTATATATATATATAATGAAAATATAACCTCCCACCACCACCACCATGTATAAGTGTATATATGAGGCTCATATATATATGTATGTATATATATAATTAAGTATATATATCAACCTCAATCAATTAAGTCAGATATTTACATTCAATTTGTGTGTGTGTATGTGTGTGTTACACACACAGAGAGAAAGACAAAGTGAGGAAGAGAAAATGTGTGCTGATGTAAAACTTTTCTCATGATAAAAATCAAGGTAGGCTATTCTTCCTCTTTGTTGTAACACTTTGTAAAATGTAGCATCAGTCATTAAAAAAAAACTAAAACTAAACTAAAACATTCAGTGTGGACCGCATGCTCATGACCGTAACTTTTGATTGTTACAAACAAAGTATTGCCAAGTTCTTAAATGTTTTGGCCTCATAATGATTTAACTAACTAACTAAATACATTTCCATCACCATTTCCCTTATTTTTGTTTTCTTTGTTGTCAATTTCTTACCCTTCATAAGGCACCAGTCCTAATGATACAGAAAGCTGGATCTAACAGTAGGACCCACATTTGGCAGACCACCACATCAGTGCAACAAATCAAAATAAAGCACTTTGATCAAAATTGATAAACCAGAGATATTGTGATGGTAAAAAAAAGAAAGAGAATCAAAACATAATGATAAAGGGGCAGAGAGGCCTTATAACCATAGAATTTGTCTTCAAAAAGAATAATATCTTTATGTGGATTTTAATTCTCACCGAGTCATTTTCTCCTTTAAATGGATACTTCATACTCCCGTGTATCCTGTGGTCAAAGTAAGAAATCGATTGGTGAGAAATCATTTCAGAGTCAGATAATGACAAAAATATTTCAAAGCAGAGGACAAAGAACAGATCTGAGTGTTTGAAATGGTGAAATGGTGTAAAGAAATACCTTAAATCTTTTACTCACCCCTGCCTCATAGAGAGGGTTGTTGAAATCAGACTCGACTGTAATGGGACTGTAGGAGTGTGTGTGAGACAGAGACTTCCAGAAGAGCGGCTTCCATTCTAGTCTACATATGCTGTGGGAGAGAAAATACAATGTAACCAAACATCTGACCTTAAAGTGCAACCGAGGTGAAGACAAGCACAAGCTGTGTTTCTTTACCACACATGTAGATGAATGTGAACATAAGTATCTACTCACATAACTTTGGTGGGATACTTACTTTGTGTAGTACATGTAAATTCCTCCAATCAGGAGAATGACCAGGATGATTGGCAGAATTATTGCCAAAGCAATGTTCTCACTCAAGATCTGATGGGATGGCTCAAATGACTGGGACACTGTGAAATAATAACAAAAATTATAATCAGGACAAGATACTTTTGCTAATAAACACAGGCTTACCCTTTTTTCTCTGGATTTGATTTGTTTATTAATCAGAAATGACAAAGATGTGAAAATGTGGGCAGAAACATTATGTTAGCACTTACACTGCATTTCTTGAATTTAAATGGACTGCTGTAATAATAGTTGGCATATACCAGCACGCCATAGTGTTGTTCCTAAAACCACCACTAGATGGTACTAAAGTAAGACATCAAATCCTTGATATCCTATCTTAAAAACTACTGGCTACACACGTCACAGATAAGAGACAAGAAAAGCAATCACCTTCTAATTTGTGATCATCCAAGAGCTCCTCGTATGCCACTGTGAGAAATGCAGATGCAGGAAATAAAAAAGATGATAGTACATCACACCTGAAAGTCTCATTTTGTATTAACAATGGCAGGAGAGGCTGTAACCAAGTACCAATCCTACAGTCAAGAGACAAAGCAGCTAAACTTAACCTCATTAGTTCAAACGTGGAATCAGTGAATGAGAAGTTAACAAGAAGCTTCAGGGCAGACTATATGAGACAACACAACCTTTACCTTTGCAGAAGGGCGGGGGGCTGTTCCACTGAGAGGGATGGCCGGGAACACAGCTGATAATGACCTCACCAATAAGTTCATAACCCTCGTAGCAGAAGAAACGCAGAGTCTCTCCTGCCTGGTAGCTGTGCTTGTACAAGGTTTGGTAACCGTTGTCAGGGACGCCAGGGTTTGGGCACGGGTCATATTTTACTGATCGGAGGACAGCAAAAGGAGGACAATCACAAATTTGCTGTTTATTTGTAAATGTGCAGTGATAAGGATTCAAAGAAGAGAGAAGAAAGCTACTCACAGACACACTTCGGGCTGCGGTCACTCCATTTCGGGGTGCCCGTGTCTCGGCCGTGGCAGGAGATTAGGCTGGGACCTTCCAGTTGGTAACCTTGGTTGCAAGAAAAACGGACGACTGTCCCAACAGCAAAACCCGCCTCAGGGCGCACGGAGCGTGCACCGTTAACCACCTCCCCTGGATCAAGACACTGCTGGACTGTGGGAGACAATGTGGGACACAGAACATGATCCTGTGAGTTGGTTTTTATTAAAAAACAAGTACGACACGTGGGAAATTAGCTTATTTGCTTTCTTGTTGAGAGTTAGATAAGGACAGAACTGTTTACAGACTGTACGCTAAGCTAAGCAGCTGCATACCGACCACACAGAGATCAGAGATATGCGGTGTTAAGATTGATAAAATAATTTCCACCACCGGCCTCACCTTTAGCACAAGTGGGTGGGGGGCTGCTCCAGGACAGGTCCCACTGGCAGGTGATGATGTCAGAGCCGCTGATGTCATATCCTGGCTGGCACTGATAGGTTATCACGCTGCCTCTCACGTGAGAAGTGTGGGACGAACTGGTCCAGCCAAACTCAATTTGAGGGAGGGATGGGCAGGTGTCATTCGGCTCAACCTCTGCACAGGAAGGAGAAAGAGAAATTCACTGAGAGGAAGTAAAGAAGATTGTCTATGATCTTGTCCTCAGTGGTGGCAGACCTCCAACTAAAATGGAAAACATTGTACACATTGAGCCATAAATTAATTAACTGAGTATAGGCTACTTACCACGGTAATGAATGAGGAATCCCTGACTCAGGATAAAGCTGGAGTCATCTGGATCGCTCTGAAACTGAATGGTGACCTCTGACCCCCCCGTCACGACTTGGAAACGCTCTCTGGACCCCAGGTATTGCCCGATCACGTGAGACATGAGATCCCGTCCGTCAAAGATGGTCAACACATCAGTGTGGCGTATATTTAGGCTTTAAGATGTAACGACAAAAAAAAAAAAAAAGCAGAGAAATGAGGTTACACTTCAGAGAGATTCTGTATTTTAAGACGAGCAGTCCACCCACCTGATATTATTTATTTGACAGTGCACACACCACTCAGAGGAAATGCAGGAGAGCCAGAAGATTATATAAAGCTGCAACACCATACTGTATATCTATCTTGTTCTCTTACTTTCTTTAAAGGCGATGAGAAACAATTTACGTAAAAAATGTACACAAATAACTACAAGTAGCCTACATTATATCACAAAATAAACTTAGATTAAAATTGTGTATATGTGTAAAGACACAGAAGATGAATTTGAATCATTATCACATAAAAACTATTTTAGTGTTTCTGTGTATTTCTACAATTTGCAACCAAATCATTTCTTCAGGTGATGTTTTGTTCACCCACACGTATTGCACTGCAATCCTTTAGCATGTAATATCAATAGGCAGTGTACAGAGATTATTGCACACATAAAATGATAACGAGATAATCAACATCTGTGATCTAAAGGAAGCACGGTACGATACGACTTTTGCTCATTTCTCCACCCTTTCCCACCTCCCTCATCCCTAAAACAAACAAAAAACACACAACAACTCCAAAACATGGTTGGTGCTCATTTGGTTGCAATTTAAATGAACCAAACTCACATCTGGACATCCAGTTCAATGCGTTTCTCCTCATTGCCATGGATCTGCCATACACAGTCGAGCCCCTTGGAGTAGCTCTGAGGCCAATCAGGAGACAGGATGGTGCCCATGGGCTCGGTCAACTCCCCTCCACACAGAGCTGAAAGGGCAGAGGAGACACAATGAGCTGAGGACGTGGACTGAGAGACAGAGAGAATAATGTTTAGAAATTGGAAAAATAAAAACAACTACTATTATTACTGGTCCTTCACTTACTCTTGGCAGATTAATGAATGAATGTGACAATCAGTCACTTTATCATTTTTCTAATTACTTGACAACAAACAAATTGTGGACCAACGACACAAATAGGTGGGGGAAGTGTGTCAGTGGGGAGATGGCAGCTCTGGTTCAGTGGTAGGAGCCAAACTGTTTGAATGAAACACAGTTTTGCCTGTGATGATGCAATTCTC
The DNA here is from genome assembly GCF_045865225.1 of Trachurus japonicus. Lineage (NCBI taxonomy): Eukaryota > Metazoa > Chordata > Actinopteri > Carangiformes > Carangidae > Trachurus > Trachurus japonicus. Next base: position 20,489,886 of record NC_140914.1, on the reverse strand, counting down.
TTGATTTAGTTTGCTGATGGCCTCACTTCTTGCCTCCTATTAAAACTGAGGCATGAAACTGTGAAGCTTTACGGATACATTATCAAGGTGAATCAAGTGATCACATATTTCTGTCAGAGACTCACTTGAGCAGAATGAGACAACCAAGATTAAACACTGGTTTGGGGCGAGATACATAAATTACCAAGGTTTTGATTTCTCACTCTGTAAGCAGATAAACTGTTTCCTCTCTGAGAGACACACAGATTCACCCTCCTCAATATAAACCATATACATGAGTCATGACCTTACAGCTTTTGACATTTCAGACTGGTGCCATTCATCTCCCTATCACTGTGCATGAGCAACTCGTGTTTTACTTAAACCAAGAATACCACGCAGCATATGGCTTTGAGAAAATCTTTCTGTCACTTTAATGCTCAGTGAAATTGTAACACCTGTGTTTTCAGCCAGTCTCTGACCCGGTGTAAAGTCTCTGCCAGATTTCTTTCTGCTACACTCCCTCCACTAGTCTCAGTTTTCACAGCATGCCAGCAGATCAGCAGCTGACACAGACAGCATGGCTCTAGTCTGCATGCTACGGCATCTTGATGCTTCAGGCGCCCATTTAAACACAATTCAAATGGAATATTAATTAAACAAATGACTTTATCAACTCCACACGTGTTTTGGTAAATATGTATAAATAGCAGATTGAAGTTAAGGCAAGAAATTGAAGAAATTTGAGGAAATAAACAACAATTAAATACCATGAACTGCTGGCATATGGGTCGACATATTGCTGGATTCACCTTTTCAAAATCCAATCAAAGCTCATTCCTGAAACGTACCTTTGCACACGGGCTCGCTGTCATTCCAGTGGGGATTGCTGGGGTCGATGCATTCAATCGTCGCCGAGCCTTGTTCCATGACGAAGCCTGGGGAGCAGGTGAAGGTAACAGTGGTGCCCAGCTGATATGTGATGTCGCTGCTGCTGAAGTTTCCATGGGGCATGTAGGGCTCCCAGCAGTGCTCATCATCGAAAGCTAAAGCAAGAGAACAAAGGACAAAGAATAAGGCACGAGATTTCAACCAGTCGTTATAGTGTAGCTTGTACTGTGCCATCTACTAAGTCTCTTTATTGGTGTGTGATGACTAAAAATCAACGAATCAATACACTCAAGCATAGAGGGTCATTGACCTAGACTTGACATGTGGACACTTCCTGTTGCAGGCTGGGGTGCCGAAAGGGGGGGGGGCATTTCAACATTTCAAGTGCGCCCTTATTGCCGATGTGGCAATAAGACAAATGCTTCCAGACAACTGGGAAAGTCAGCGCAAGCTTACTGCAGCGTGTGGAAACTTCCGGTTTTCAAAATAAAACATGGGTATTAAATGCACTGAAAGTTTATTTTCAAAATGCAGGTCTGATTAAAAAAAGCTATAATGAGCTATAATGCTCATATTTACAGTACAGCTATTAACCATAAACCTTATTAAAGCCCTTTTGACTATAAAAGGCCAAGGTTAGGTGCTAAAAGCTTAAACAGTGAGCATCTCTAAAGCCTAAAGTAAGTCCCACTGCAGTGTGGGCAGATTGAAAGCACTTCTGTGGCTCATTATGGCCTTTAGACACAACAACACTAATGGGAAGAAGGATTTGGGTTTTATTTTTTAGAGCTCTATGGCCGACTGACAGGCATTCCCACTAAAGATGTAATATCTCATCAATTGTCTCCCTGAAATCATCTCTAACTCACCTCAGAGGCTGGTGGCTTCTGGTAGTTCTATGACAGGGGTGTCAAACTCAATTTAGTTCAGGGGCGACAAACAGCACAACTTGATCTCAAGTAGGCCCCACCAGTAAAACAATAGCATGATAGCCTATAAATATACTTTAAAAATGGAATTTTTCCTGTTTTAGTACATTATTAAGATGTTTACAGTTAATGAACAATCTTTTTACAAAGCATATTATGAACCACCTGAAATTTCTTGATAAAAATATGTGCAATTTAAAATTTGGCAAATTCATGCTGAGGGCCGGATTGGACCCACTGCCAGGCCGGTTTTGGCCCGCGGGCCGCATGTTTGACACCCCTGTTCTATGATGAATAATATCCATGTTTCCAGGCAGAATGCTAACCCCAGTGTTAAATATAATACAGAAATGAGGAACGTACTGTACAGGTCTGCTTCTACCTTTGTGTTGTACTGAATGTGGGAAAGAAAAAAACTACATGTGCTTGGTATGTGATAGGTCCGCGCTCACCCTCGTATCGCAGCGCCAGAAGCAGAGGGATGGAGGAAGAGTCGGCTGTGAGCTCCAGGTACAGTGTGGAGCTCTCGCTGAGCAGCCCACGTTCTGGGACGTCGTCCAGGTCTGAGTCAAAGAGTGGTGGAGACAGGGAACTGTTTCCACTGCGCACAATTAACCTGAGAGAAACAAACCACAAAGACACCTGATAAGTCTGAGGCCAGAGGAAGGTGGTACCATCAATGTGTTCAATCAGAAATGCATGAATGTGCTCTGACAGCCGGTTAAATATATATAAACATAATAAATCTCGTGTTACATGTGGAATACAACTATTTTCCATACATTTGTCAAGTTAAGAATATAAAAATTAAAGTTTTTGTCAGGATATAAATGAACCATATGCTTTTATTTTCCATATTTTAATAGTTCTAAGCATAATTCGCAATAATGGCAAATTACTTATAACGTGTGCCAGTGATTAAAGGATGATGGCGAGGAAGTGGGTGTAAGAAATAAGAACTGAGTGAGAGTCTAACTAGCCAAGTGCGGAGGGTTTAATATGCTGAAAACATTAAGAACATTAAGTGAACAGATTCTGTGACAACACCAACTATAGTGGAAACACAAACTCACTTATCATCATCTTCATCCAGTGCAATCCTCTCAAAGTGTAGGTGGAGCCTGTGTCCCTCTTTGGCTTCTATTAACCAGTGGCAGCTCAGGTTATTTCCGTTACTGTGGTTGCTGACAGATGGCGGGGGTGGAGACAGTATCCGTCCCACTGTTGCGTTACGAATCCACCCTCCACAAGACACAGCTGTAGGAAAAAAAATGACCCCGGGGATTATTTTACAGAATCCAAAATTGTGACATTTATTTCAAATCTAGATCAGTTTACTGTACTGACCGACACATTGAGGTTCTGCGGTGCTCCAGTGCGGCTGGGTTGTGTTGACACATGTGGCCACCTCGTGACCTCGGACCTGGAAACCTGGGTCACAGTGGAAGAGCGCCTGCCCCCCAGGATGGATATCAGTCACGGTCACTCCTCCACCCTCAGGAGACAGAGGGAACGGGCAGGAGAGCAGAAAGGCTGTTGATGTTTTTACAAAAGAGGAGAAAGATGACGATTATTTTTACAAAATGGAAGATAAACAGTTACAAGGAAAAGGATCTTCTGGTAAATTATTACTTTTTGCATCATTTTATTAAAGCAGAAGTAAGCGATCCGGTCGTTTTGGCTAACTTCTTGTCAGCCGATGGAGTTAGCAGTCCCCGCCCTCGTCCCTACGTACACACCTACACACATCCCTTGGCAGCACACACAGAGAGGACCGCCCCTTTATGCCGTTCTCTCTCATTATTGGATAAAGGTTGTACGATACAAGGAAAGTTTTCTCCTCGGCTTACAGTAGAGCAGAGTGACTGACAGACCCGTGTTTCGGAACAAAAACTCTATGTAAGTGATTGCTGTCGGAAGATAGAACTATTTAAGACTTATATTAACACAAATATTCCATTACTTCTGCTTTAACTACCTTTTACTAATATCTTTCCTTTTTTACTCTTATAAACTGAACAGTTGGATGTTGGATCTTTAAATCTTTAAAATGCTGAGATGTTGTCGTTTTGTCTTTTTCCTCCACCGCACCCATCACCATCACAGCTGACATGGTTGTCCCTTGTGACTATAGGCCATATGGAAACCTCTTAATGTTATTCACCTCTAATCTATTTCCCCTAATTGAATTGAATCCACACACTGTTTAATCCAAATGATTTTTTACTTCGCTGAATGAAGGAGGCCCCAGGGAACACAAAGAATAAAATGAAGTGTAGAGATCCTCCTCAATTACAGCTATACCACAATTCACTGTTTTTCAATTGTAAAGAGGAGCATAATTCAGCAAAAACACAATACTACTAAAAACAATTAAAAAAAGGATAATAGATACATAACTAATAATAAAAAAGGGATGTAGTAAATCTGGTGCCATCATTGGTTACAAAATTAACTTTTATATTAAGTCATGTTGCCGTTACCTTGATAATGGAGGCTGAACGTGCCGTGGTTGGCCTGTCGGAGACTGCGATAGTGAATGTACACCTGATTGGTTGTGCTGCGAATCACCTGACCCTCTCTCATCAGGGTCTCGTTGGCCAGTAGCTCTGGTCCTGTGCCTCCATACCCCATAATCATTAGAGACTCCTCCTTAGACAGATTCACTTTTCTCACCTAGAGGGCAAAAGAGGAAACAATGACATACACGGTCTGGTGGTCTCTGATGTACAGCCCCATCTAATATGAAATACTTTCTTACAATCTTCTTATTCACATATTGTACCTTTAAAATGAACAAATGACAAACAAATAAAGACAAAGTGCTGTAGAAAACTTAATTTAATGGATCTAATTTCCTTATTTGCTGTCTGTCTGTGTTCCTGACAGTAAAAAGCCAATAACCATTTCAAAGGCAATCTTTGGACGACTGTACAGAGGGAATGATTAATATCAAATTACCTGAATTTCCACACCATAACCCGCATAGACAGTGATGCTATAGGTGCATTCCAGAGGAGAAAATGATGATGATGATGAAGATGAGGATGATGAAGGATCTGGGGACTCGACGACATCCTCCATCGCTAGCAAAGTTGCATTGCATTGCACTGTGAGGAGAGAGAAACACAAGGAAAAAGAAGAGAAGATAAACCAAAACTGTGTCAGAAGACAGAAGAAATACATCTAATACCTCTAATTCACTTCACACAGCATCAGCATGACTCACTTTAATACAGTTTAAATAGACACTTTGCTCAGAGGCTTCTTGGCAGTTTCTGAGTGATGAGAGATCACAGATTTTTACTTTTTTTTCTCAACTGGTATTTATACACCTGATACTTAGTCTTAGAGTTTTATGAGTCAAAGTGCACCGTACAAAGATATTGTTAAATTTGCATATATTTCAAATTTGTGGAGAGTTTGAATGGAGCGGTGAAAGCTTCCCAGTAACCTGCTATTTTTTTTTTGGATGAGGATTGGTGTGATCAGGCGCAGCGCAGCTAAACACATTCAGCGGTGTGAAGATGACAGAGAAGTCACAGTGTCTTAACATCTTCTATCGAGTGTCTTCACTGGCTTAACGCTGCTCTACACCTCATATACTGGGAACTTATGAATAATTCCCAATTGAAAATGTAAAAGGAGCAGACATTACGAACCTGATGACGGAGCTCACGATTCATTCAACAATTAAGGCATGTGTGGTGGTGCCAGGATGTAATGATTAGAGCTTCTTTAAAATAAAAGTGTGCACTTTGCCACCATACCTCTGTTACTGCTGTCAGATCAATTGTGGCCATTACCATTGTAATCCAATGCACTGTATCTCTGGTATGCACTTAAATGCATTTAATGGCTAATAAAACATATTAAAAACAGAAATGACATAAATACTGTAGATGTTTTCTTGTGACTTTGGAAAGGCCTGTGCACCCTTCAAAATAAAGTAATGAAAGAAAGAACATCCCTGCAAGACAAATAACGAGTCTAGGTTTCTCATTTCCAGATATATTTCTCGATAGATACATTCAAACTTGAACCTGTATTTACCTACCCTACCTGCTGTTTTCTTTCTTTCTTTCTTTTTTCTCCAAAGGCTTTTATGCCTTTAATTGATAGGACATGACATGCAGCAAAGGGCCACCTGTGAAATCGAACCGGGGCTGCTGCGGCAAGAACTACAGAGTGAGTACCGACTGAATTGGATTGCCCAACATTCAATTATTCTTGACTACAATACTGACTGAAACTGCAGCTAGGATTTGGTGAGATCAAATTATTGTGCACCACTTGTTAAATAAGTAGCATCAGGAGAAAAAAAGGTTTCATGGTGCATAGCTAAAAATAAATTCAAACATCAACAAAAATAATGAAGCAGCATGACCACTTTCAACACTTAATGAGAATGATATATCTCAGCGTGTTAAGTGAGCATCTAAAGAGATCAGTTCGGTTATTGTGTAATCTCTGCAAGTATGAATGGCCATCAGGGGTTTCCTTTCCCCCTGGTACCCCCAGACATTTGCCTGTTTGCCACTCCTGACAGCGTGCCTCTGGTAGAATCAAATCAAAAATCTGGTCACGGAAAGCAGCACCTCAAGCACCTTATAAATATGGACAACATTGTGTGTAGCAGAGTTAGATGAAGGCATTCATACCACTCTCATTTCTGTGAACAAGTGAAACCAATGGTCAATTAGCATTAGCTTTGGCCGAGCTCTGCTCAGGTGAAAAGAAACAAAAAGAAACATTAATAATGAAAAAAGCTTTTGTAAAGAACAAATCGTTATAAGTAATCATTTTTCTCATTATCTCCACATAACAAAGCTTGTTAAGACCAACTAATGATGGTGAGGAAAAATCTGTCATGTTTACTCAAGATAAGGAGATCATTTATCACATTTTCCAAGATTGTGGGACAATTAATGAAAATTCAAATTAACGTGTCTAGATAATTTGATTTAGCCGGATTCCAGCCTTCAAGGTCACTGTCACGACTGTCAACTGAACAGTAAGCCACCTACATAGTTTTATTTGGCCCAATTATGGATACATGATGTGACATTTTCAGCTTAAATCAGCTGTGAAGACGTCATCCATGCACACTGGCACAACATTACCTATCTCCGATGAACGTTATAGGAAGAAACAGACCTGATTATCTCATTATCTCATTAACAAGATACATTAACCAGTTATCACGCGAAAATGAGCTTTGCTATCTCGAGATAACCAGATAATTAGCTTGTGATCTCAAGATAATGACATAAAAACTAACAGCAATTACAGCTGTTTTTTGGTGCACTGATTAACAGGCAAGATCTTGTTAATGTAATACTGTTAGGAAAAACCAAAAAGTGGAATGGACTATTTCTTGTCATATTTCCTCGGCACATAACAACGTGTTGTTTTAAAGCTTGGTGTTTGTATGGCTTGAACAAATTCGATTATGCATGTTAATTTGTAATATTTAGAGAACCTCATAGTCAGATTTTGTTCGCTTTGGATAGAATGGATAGCAAATGATAGCAAATGGTTTCATCCTGTTTCTTGTTATTAAGCTACCGTAAGATAAAATAACCAGTTGCTTGTTCTAGCTTCATATTTAATCTACAGGCATGAGAGTGCCATCAATCTTCTCACCTCACTCTGGACAATAACATAATGATGCACATGTTCCTAAATGTCTACCTATTCCTTAAGTCATGATCCTATTGCTGTGAACATGTTGTGTGAGCCCCCAACATCACCATTACACACACACACACACACACACACACACACACACACACACACACACACACACACACACACACACAAACCTCGCTGATCATTCATCTTGTGTGACATTTCTCCCCCCACATCTGGTGTAAACCAGTCGACCCCGCCCCCACCTCTCCCAGCTTCCTGCTCATTCACATTTCCTTAACTCTCATTTGTAGCTGTCTCTGTGTCTCTGTACATGTCTCATTCACCTTCAGTGACAGAGGAAGCATTTCTGACAATCTGTCAACCAGGACGCTATTGTGCTCTTCACCACCCCTTATTAGTATTCTGATCGTCTCCCATTCTTGACTGACTCATGCTGATTTGTCAAATTAATGCTTCTCCTCTCATATCAGGACAATAACACTATTGATATTAGTATTTAGAGGCTCAACCCGCTCTTTATTCAGCTATTACGTTTTTTTCTTGTTCACTGATTACATTTTATTTGTCTATTGCAATAACACCTAAAAGGCAAAGAGTATATTTAGATTTTTTTTGCCAAGACTAATCTGGATACAGAACTTTTCATGTGACAATGTCAGTGAAGAGAGTTCCAGTGACTGTGTCAAATGACAGTAGCTATAATTCATGTCCAGATATTCTCTTCCATTATGTTTCATCTTTCTGGCATCAAAACCATTTTAGAAGTCATCTGCTTCTATTTCTTGCCATAAATCTTTTTTTTATTGAGGATAATAAATACAGGGAATGAGGGGAATGATTTATATCATTATCACATTCCTTTTGAGGCTCCCTGGACTTCATTTGTCCCTACAAAAGTTTAAATTATGAAATGCAAAATACAGGACACATGTGATCCTTGCTGAAGGAAGACCAATCATGAATGTACTTTTAAGATAGTGTTACAACTAAATGTTTTTGTGTGGATCCTAATGAGCTTAACCCATAACCCTAACCCAATAAACAAACCAAAAAATAAAAGAACAACAAACAACAGAAAACCAACCAACAAACAAACTGGTTATATAACTGTGCATTGTTTTTCTTTATATACGGGATGTAACTTACATTGTACAGTAACCTGTTGATGTTTCAACATTAATATTTTATGACTGTTTCATGTTACCTTGTCATGTCCTTGCTTCTCTTTCTTCAGGTATAGATGTACATAAGAGAAATGACTGAAGCCATGCTTAATTATTAAAACATTTTTCCCTCACCCCTTTGGGTACTGTAAACAAACTCAACTAAGGGGAGTCTATTGTGGTGACATGCAAGTACCTGGCATGTGCATTGTGGTTATGGTAGTCGTGGTGATCAGAGTGGTGGTTGTCTCCTCCTCTATGGGCAGCAGAGACATGGTATTTCTGGATCCGGTCTGGCCGGCAGCAGAGGACGAGCTCAAAGCTGTGGTGAGCAGCCCCGGTGAAATGACTGTTGCCGCTGACTCGGTCTGCCCAAGCCCAGGCACGGCCTGCGTTGGGTTGGTGGTTGTACCTGCAGAGTCCAAAAGTTCAGTTCAATGAGCAATCACCCATGTCACACTGTAACTGTGTTACCCTGGGGCATAAAGGCCTGTCTTAGTGTACCTGTGCCTGCAGAAGCCCTTCCTAAGTACTCCTTACTCTGCAGGGCAGCGTGGATCAGGTCACCCAGTGGGTAAGAGTCTGGGGCTGTTGTTGGTGATGTATCAGGCTCAGGAGTCATAAAGCGCATACCTGGAAAAGTCAGGACTTATTATTGTTACAGAGGACATTACAAGAAACCTGCAAAGAAAATACACAGACCTGGGTTTTTTTTCTCTCAGGTTTCACATTAACACATTCTGCATCCATGCACACATACAGTTACCTGAAACTAGGGGGATGATGGTGACATACAGCATCACAGCAAAGTGTGTGAACCCCATGGCTTTGGCTGGAAATCAATGACCTGAGAAGGTTAAAGTGAACATATTGATTAGCAAACTATTATGCGAAAATGTAAATACAACAATAGTGCATCTTGGACTGTGATGTGGACACATACAGTATTACCATTGCTGCAGGAGGCACAGATATATAACCCATGCTAACTGGGGTTGTAATGCATAACAAACTGTTAGTCATATCATTAATTATTCTCTCGCAATCCTGATCCTGATCATATGTTTACATCAGACAGGCCACAATGACTCGGATCAGGGGATCATTGCGATGTGATACTGTAAAAGCTCAGCTCCATCAATCTGGAGGACAAAAAAAAACCCTATTCAGTTAATACAATGCAGAGGCGTGAATTAAAATTTCACAGGTCCTGGAAAAGAAATGGATTTACATAGTACAGGTTAGATATTCAGGCTTTCCTCATTTTCTCATGCAAACCTGCAACAACATGCCCGAAAATGCGCTATTCCAAAATTCAGCAAAGGAGCCTTCCCTGACCGCAGGTAGACTCACAACCTTCTTCTATTATTCATCTGTAAATGGTGATGTGTCAAAAGGCACCTGAGCTGTTATTCGAGGCGTTTCCTCGGTGAAAATGCCAGCCTGGTGTGTGACAAAAATGATGGGGCTATACGAGGCAGCACCACTCGCACCTCCCCCGGCCCTCTTTGTGCGGAGGACGATTTTTTGGCATCAGTCATCACTAACTGTGATGCTGACATCCATGTCAGCGAGGCTGTGAGGCGGCCGCCGCTTACCTTTACCCTCCAGGTTGCGTCCTGTGCTCTTTGTCTTGGGGGTTGTATCCTGTTGCTTTAGGAGCCGAGAACACGGCGGGGTTTGTGCTGGTGAGATGCCCCTAGCTGGTTACCGTGTGGTTGACGCATTCGGCTATGATGTGAGGGCATTTGTGTGGAAGCTTCAGGTGCGCTCTAGCGGCAGCACGCGGCAACTGCACCGGCGCGCGGCAAAAAGCCACATTTTGTGTGTAGGGGGGCGAGAGGAGCTGTCCACCAGCACGGTGCTGAAGTGTGTCCGACACAGCGCTGCCTGCACGGTATATCAAGGTAATCAGACAGGAGTGATATGCGGCACGCATGCGGGTAAATGGTGTACGTTTCCTTTTTTTTTCTCTCCAAAACAACAGCCTGCATGATCTATATGGTATGCATGGCGAATATTTGCGTGATGGACGTTTGCGTGAACATGAAATGCGGACATTACACATGAAGCAGCCGAGCTGTGGGGCTGGTGCTGAACAAAAACAAAATGAATGCTGAAGCGACTGCAAAAAAACAAAACAAAAAACAGCGACCCATGTCAACAGTTAATGGAGCACCTTGATGATGCTTAGCCGTGTTATAGCCTATAGGTGTTTCCAGTGGGCAGTAGCATCACTTGGCATGTAATTGATGCAACTACGAAACGAATCAGCTGGAATAAGCCTATTAGGGAAGAGCCCTCCCATCCTCACGCGCGCACCCAGACGTGCATGCAGTCATGTTTTCTGCTTCTGGGAAACAAGACAAAAAAAAATCTCTAACTCTGTCTGACTGTCTTTATATCTCCCCCACACACACCCGTGCACACACGCACACACACACACACACACACACACACACACACACACACACACACAGATAGGCTACTTACAGGAACTTTCACTCATGCACCAAATGCACAATATAATTGCTCACTGATAATGCATTTTATTTTATTAATTATACTTTATTTCCCCAGATGTGGTATTGTTGGTGACAAACGTTATTTACACAGACACATATTTAGTACCCCAAGTGTTGTTTTTTATATAAAGGCAAGAATCACAATTACACAGTAGTGGGAGATGATAAAGAAAGCTATTGAAAAGGTAAACCTCACCATGGCAAAGCACAGTGAACTCAGCATATTAAAAGCGAGAAACAAATGTCAATTCCAAATTGTAATTTGTACTGTAAGAACTCTAAAGAGTTCAGGGATCCACTGGGTCCAAGACCGGGCAGAGGCGTTGCAACAGGAGAGGCAACCCAGGCAGTGGAAGGGCCCCAGAGACGGCTAACATTGGTTCACATCAATGACAACATGGTGTTGCCAATGGCTGTGTATATATCATTGTGCATGTTATGCATAATGTTATTGAATACACTGCAAAAATAAGTTAGTGCTGCCAAAGCCAATGTTAATTTCTCCCATTAGCAGTAGCAGTAGAATAATGCGTTTGTTGTCACATGACACCAACATAAATTCTGCTGTCAGCAGATGAGCTTGTTCTGTCCAAACTGTTACTACTTTGTATTTGGAAGAGTAAGATATTATATCTCCTTGAATTTTCTGGTATAAATGTTACATCAAACAAAATGTTAGCATGAAGCATTGTTATTGCAATGAATGAATTAAGCCATAGGGGTCAGTAGCTCTGTGAGGGACTGGTAACCTGTCATGATTGTTTCACTAATTTCTTCCAAGTGCATGCTGGGATATGCCTCAGCCCCTTGTGACCCAGTGGGGGATTAAAGAAAAGAAAGTAAATGAATGACTCGGCTGTTGGAAACCAGGTCGTTCTCTTCTCTTCAGGCTGTGTGTGTCACAGTTCAGTCACCCAGCTCCAACTCCGTACTTTTCCAGCATTATGTGTGCTTGCCTCTGCCTCACTCCGCCCGTCAAGTCCCGCCCTCTCATCAAGCCAACACAACTCACCTGTGAACACAGCTGCTCCTCATCACCTGCAATCAGCCCAGCATATATTCACCAGCTCCACGCTCACTCCTTTGCCACGTTCTTCTCTCAGCACTTATTCCAGACTTTCCAGCCAGCACTTTCTCTCTGTCTCAGCCTGATCTCTTGGTTTCTACGCCTCCCAAAGTCTCTGTCCCTGTAAACCCGACGGCCTTCCGTCCTTGACCGAGTTCTGTTTGTCTTTTTCTCCTGGTTTTGTCTGCCTGTGTTTGTTTGTCGTGCCTCTGCCTCGTGCCTTGTGTCACCAGCTCACCTGACGCTGTTTCTCCCTCGACCACAAACCCCGTCAGCTCTCTGCTTCCGTTGTTCCAAAGTCACAGACTCCTCATGAGCCCTGCCTGACATATGTGTACCATGCCAGTACTTTCTTCCAACATATTTCTGGGCAACAAACTGAAACTCACAAAAGTACTTGTGTTTTTGTGAACACACCCACAAGTACTTTTTGAACACTCCCACGGAGGTTAAATACCTGGGTCTTGTTTGTCAGACTAGACTGAGGACAGACTGATGTGTTGCGAACTGATGAAGCCTCTTGGATAAGAGGCAAAATGTCTTCCTAGACAAATAAAAAGTCCAGTTGTCTTTGATCCAATTTGTTGCCCAGAAATAACGATGACCTCGATGAATGAGAATATCCATAGATATGAAAACAAATATTTACAATAATCTCTCAATCTCTTTTCATTTCAGCATTTAGTGTCTCACAAATTTGGAGGATGCACTGGTCAATGAACGCACTGCCCATGCCGCCGTATGTAGAGCTGGGGGTCCATTCACTGAGTGGCCTTCTCTGGACTATACTGCTCCTGTTTCTGTGGCACTGTTATCGCATGGGCTCTGATCTGCCAATCCCAGGCCATGCACACGCTGGAAAGCTCAAGTCAGGCTCACGGCGGTCCATGAAGTCCCGCGGTGGTAGCTGCGCCGGAACAAAGTGCAATGCACGGTCCAAGTTGTCAAGGAATGATCAAATTAGTCCCTTTATTTCCATGGAAACAGAGGAGGATGAGGAGCAGGGACAGGGTTACCTCACCCCTGTGCTGAGTCATGCATTGTTCCCGGCCCAAGCATCTGCAGAAGCCAAGAAACTCTATGCAGCACTGCAAGAATATGCCAAACGCTACAGTTGGGTGGGCATGGGCCGCATTCATAAGGGTCTCCGTGAGCAGGTACAAGTTGTGCCCACTATTGGCAGTAATTCTTTACTTCTTCAAAATGTATTAGACTGAATTTTATTCTTGTCCCAAATTTAATTTTAATCAAAGTAGGAATCCAAACACCTCATGCTGAATTATTATTATCCTTAATTATTCTTGTTCAAGGGAAAGTGGTGGTGGAAGGAAGGAATTAATCATTGATTTCTCATTTTTTGTTCTCTCTATAGGTCAGGCTAAATGATCTCTGTGCTATACAGAAGCCTCATCTCTTCTTCCTGCCAGATGTCCCAAGTGTTCCTTTCTTCCCACGTGACGCTCACCGACATGACATTGAGGTCTTGGAAGCCAGCTACCCTGTAATCTTGGCTGAATTTCAGGCTGTTTACCTGCGGGGCATCGATTCAAAACAAGGCTGGACCTGTTTGGGACCAAAGGTACACAACAATATTTTTCAGGGCCAATACGAGAAAGGAGCAGCACAGGGAACACTTTACTCCTCTGTATATGATGGTTATCACGTGAAGTAGTAAAACATGATATCTGTTTGTTCAAATGTGGCACCAACATTTACTTGTACTTAAAAGTGAACTGATAAGAGTTTGGTGATCAAAGGTCAAAGGTCAAGGTTATGATAACCATAGTGATTGAGATAAAATGTCACACAAATAGTTAATATTTTGTATGATTATGGATAAATAGGGACACAGTACAATCAATCAGTTGTATTTACCCCCTTGAGTCATATGATACCAAAGGGTTTTTTGTGTATTTCAGGGCCAGGCAGTGTTTCCCTTGTACAGTGCAGGAGTCTCTGTGGCAGGAAACTGTCGCTCTTGTCCCTGCACCTACCGGACGCTTCTCTCCCTACGTACATTCATAAGCAGCAACTCTCTGGGATCTGCTGGATTTTGGCTGCTGGGGCCTGGAGCTACGCTGGGAAGTTCATATGGACCCACCAATACACGCCTCCGTTGTCATCTTGGTGAGTAAAACATTACATTCATCGTGGTTTGTCTGCATTTAACAACTCATGCTTTTGCTCCACACATAATGCTTGAATATGTTGCAATGCACTCTGCAGTGACTGCTCTTATAGGCATCAGTGTTATGAAATGTCACTCCAATTTGAAACTTGTGTGTGCCAGACACTTTGTAGCAAAACATCTCAGATAAATCAGGTCACAAAGTGGTTTGAACCATATGGCTTGACTTAAAATTACTGCAATATAATGTAAATTCTGTATTCAGTCATGAATTCAGTACTTTAAATGTGGACCCCAGGAAGACTAGTGGTGCTCTAGAGTGCAGCTAATGGGGATCCGAACAAATAAAACAAAATAATTAGTATTTTGCAAATGTCAGACTTTACTTAAAGAACGAAAGAAACACAATCCAATGAAATACTAAACTGTGGCATCATGTCGTATTTTGTGGGTCAAAGCTTTCTTAAACGCATTTTGTACTATGATCTGCCTGGTTTTAATCCTCTAATGTTGGTACCAGATTGCAAACTCTTCTGAGCTGAGTGAAAACGTGATAACAAAAGTTAAAACCATACTTCAACATTTTTAGGTCTGCAGACTCCTCCCCAGTGTGAACTGGTGGTAGGAGGGGAGCCTCAGTGCTGGTCAGAGGGACACTGCCTTCTGGTTGATGACTCGTTTCTTCACACCGTCTCCCACAAGGGTCAGTGAAAAAATAACGCCATTGTGATTTTATGATGATATGTCTGGGGGAGGGGAAAGCTTGAAAAAAATGGAAATAAGTGAAGAAATATTGTAGCAATTGTCACTTTAATTTTTGAAAACTGTGAAAACTTTTCGTTCATATTCGTATTTGTATCTGTATTATTAAAGATTGCGTGCCAAATGCAATGCATAATCTCTGCGCCCAAAACAGGCAGATTTAAGATTTAAGAGTCTTTAGGTTTTATTTATCATAAGTCTTTGTTATGAGTCATTCCCAGCACATGGATTTTAATGGCTGCTATGTTTTCTCTTAAAATGGTACCTGTCTGTTTTTAAAGGCCCTTCGGATGCTGGACCCCGCGTCATTTTGAGTGTGGACCTGTGGCATCCAAATGTGGCTGCAGCAGAGAGACAAGCTTTGGACTTCATGTTCAACCCTGACCTCTGAATCTGCTCCTGCAACAGACAACTTTCAGGGATGCCTTAACTTAGCCCTGCTTGTTGTGTGTCATGCATCTCATTCAAATTAATGGAACACTGTGTGAATTTGCCCTAAGAATTATACAAGCCATTAGCCACACTTTCAAGTGGTGTTGGGTTTATGGTCTTCACCAGGAAGTGCCCCTTGAATGCATTATTATGGATGCTGTTAGACAAAAGCTAGACAATTTGGCTGCAAACTACAATCTGACATCATATGAAAGCACAAAGAGATGTAACCTCAGCAAAGCAGATCTGGTGACTATTGTAAATCTTGCAGTAACACATTGATGTCACATATTATGCTCATGAATGCTATTTGCATGTGAAATCTATCTGTCATGAAAACTGGAGTTCAAGCTGCTGATGCATGTGCTAATATGCCTTCAGGATATGAGGCCATACATTATTTTGAAATATATGTATATTTATTATGGTTCAACCAAAAAACTGTGAAAAGATGAAAAACATAAATATAACATTTCAAATATTACATTTTTGTTTTTCAAAATGAATGCCAAAATATATTTAACGTTTGCATACTGTGGTTAATCTTTCTCTTATTATCCTCTATATGCCTTTATGTTTCTATCTATAAATATATTTTTTCTTTATTAATCATAATTGGTGGGTTGATGGCAGTTTACATATTATATGATATGCATATATCAGAGTTTTTGTCAATTTCACTTTTTCTTGAAATCCAAATAACAAATAAACATATAACATAAATCAGTAGGTACTGACTCTTTGTATACAGTAGATTAATAACAGACTGAAAGGCACGAGAAATCATGAAGCAGAATTGTGGACTGACTATGAGTATCACTTTTTTGCTGATGAAGAATGCAGGAGTGCTCTTATTTCACAACATACATAATGTGGGTGGGGAATCACTAAAACATTATTTTTTATTGTGAAAACGCATATTGACTTTTTGGCTTATTGAAAAAAATATATATATAACAGTATTAAATGTCTTTTAAATATTGCTTAGAAAAAATAACATATTCCACTGAGCATTTCTTTTAATTAAAGCCCATTTAAACACAATTTTGAAAATACATTGTACGTGAAACTCTAACAGCTCTTTTTTGGTTACTTTTTCAGTCAGTAGATGAGAATTACTGTGGTGATTTTGTCTTATCTGCCATCTGTTCATCTGAGGGTCCCATGATGAGGATTATACAGACTGAACTAATCCACCCCATGAGACAGATTATTCCTGAGATTGTTTACATGTACTGGTATGTACATGCATGCTGTTT
Source organism: Trachurus japonicus (assembly GCF_045865225.1). Taxonomy (NCBI): domain Eukaryota; kingdom Metazoa; phylum Chordata; class Actinopteri; order Carangiformes; family Carangidae; genus Trachurus; species Trachurus japonicus. The sequence continues at coordinate 20,473,097 of NC_140914.1, read as the reverse complement.
AATGATGTATGATTTGTTCATCTCTAGACATTTTCTTTATGAGCTGTTTGGAATTGATTCGAGGCAAAATTATTACTAAATTCATCAGCAAAATAACAACTCGAATACTGAATATCACTGTCAGATGTCATTCTCAGAGGACATCTGAGAATCTTATATTTCCTCAACTATCCACCCACTCATCACAAGTCAAGATTATTTGCTGTGTTATGCTAATACTGATCCCTGAATTGTTTCATCAAGCAATGTTATTTTTTATTCTGTGATTGTATGTAATTCTGTATATATTTAGCTGTGTGGCTGTAGCCTCAACATTCATTTGAAAGACAAATATAGCTATTGTCACACTCAACGATATTCATGTTGTTCTTTTGTTATGCAACAGCTTTAGCAACATCAGTGGGATTATTTTCAGCAAAAGATGCCAAATGGATGCAGTTGATGATGGAAAAATAAATGTGGTGTTATTGTTGTTTCCAATCTGTCACTCCGAAATAACAGCAGTTACACGTGTTGAAATCTGGACTAATGTGTTTGGTAATTGTGCTCAACCACAACTCATGCTAGAATTAGTATTGATTATGAAATTTAATTTTTGAGGGTTCTTTTCAGACACATGTAAAAATACCCATCCAAAAGTGAAGCTGCATAGGTATACACATAAAATCAATGAGTATGTTGGTGTCAGCTCACACTACATGTTTGGTCATAGTGCTGGTGAAAACTGCAGTAATTATGGATCAACTTTTGACAATATTAAACTATGTGTGTAGTAGAGGGCTGTGCAATATATTACTCTCTGAGGAGATTGGGTAGTTGAATTGGGGTTGACATGATGCAGGATCACTTTTTATATTTGTTTCCCTTGAGAAACCTTAGTCACATCTTTATTGTGAGCATATAATTAAGATCCTCAAATCTTAGGGATGTACTGGGATTTATTTCGCAAGAAGAACAAAAAACGAAAAACTGGGGTTTTGGCAACCCAACCCAACCCAACCAAACCTGACTAAACTACTGTTTAATGCTAACCCTACGTTAGGTTCAAAAACTTGATATTGATAATCTATGCTTTCAGAAACACAGGCTCCTCTTGGAACCCAAGTGTTTGGCATAACACCTGGTGTAGCCAATGTTCATATCTGGCCCTCTACATTGTGTTTCTCACGGCCTGCCCTAGGTGGGGTTTGAACCCTGGTCTCCTGCATGGCAGGTGATGATGCTAACCGCTTCGCCAAGAGGTTAATGACCATTTGGCAAGTTGGTTAGCATGTCCTTTTTTATGGGTGGAGTGAGTGCACATCCGTTACACTCAACCCTGCTGAACTCACTCCACCCACCCAGGGCATCCGGGTCATGGCACCACTGTAGCCGATGTTCATATCTGGCCCTCTGCGTTGTGTTTCTCATGGCCTGCCCTAGGTGGGGTCCGAACCCTGGTCTCCTGCACGGCAGGCGACGATGCTAACCGCTTTGCCAAGAAGTTGACAACCGCTTAGCACATCCTTTTTTATGCGTGGAGTGAGTGCACATCCGTTACACTGGCAAATGTTTTCAGTCTGATATTTTGTTGAATAAATTCACATGCTGTACTTGACTATCTGGAAAATAACATACTTATTGGATTTTTACCAGTATTACTATATCAAAACAGGGTGACTTACCCTTGCTGAATCGCTACTTGATCATGATGCTCAGACTTCAAAACAAATTTGTCAACACCATTGATAACGAAACATTTACCTCCTGGTGAGGTTGAGTTGTGGTTAGTGAAGGCATGGAAGTAGAGGACCCTGCTGTGATTGTGTTCTGTGTGTAGAGGATATTTTAATCTGCACATCACATTAAAAAGTTTCAGTTGATCAGTAATGTCCTCTTGATTGATACAATTTGCTGCTTTATTTGGCTTTATTTATATAGCAACTTTCATACAAACATGCAACTCAAAGCACCTGACTGGGCAAGAATTAAACAGCACAGACAAAAAGTTATAAGAACAAAACCATTACAGACACCCCTCATAGCAAAGCAGGTGAGGAAATGCAGATCACTAAGGAGGATTGTCATTGTCATTGTTCACAACCACCACGGCCTTGAAAGTAGTCAGGAACATGCATCTGTGTCCCTGAGACAATTTATTTTACTGGCTTGTTCATGTAACAAAGGATTCATTTATTTACATGTTACATACCTGTACTTGTATCTTCAAGAGTATGGGAAACTCTGAAAGCTTCTTTTTTGAAAGGTCTAATATTTATGACATTGGAGTAATTTTGGATTAAACTGACAACCAAACATGGATGCATACAGTCTACTGGACAATGTTTGTGTTGCTTTTATTTGTTTATTTAGTCGGGACAATGCATATTAATGGACAGTGAGTGCAAGAGTACCCACTGTAAATACACCGGATTTAGCACATGTGCTAAATTACATCCGTAGTCCCCAAAACAATACAACAATTAACATAAAAAGTCCATGTTCTAATCTCCAACCACAGTATATTTTAATCTTACATGACCAAATGCATCATACTCAACTACTGAACTGTCCATATTGTGAACACTCACAAGTTGTATACGTAAATAGGAGTCTGTCCTCATTTAACATCCACCCCATTTGATATTAACATGGTATGAGGCTCATATCGACCACAGTAGAAAAACAGACAAATATCTAAAGTTACGGCTAAAGATGGCTACATAAATAAACTTAGTTTAGGCATTTATTTCCAAGAAGTACATGTAGCTGAGCAACCATACATCATTTGTCTATAGACTGTCTGATATGATTCATGAGAGCATCTCCTGAGAGGGCTTACATATGGACGAGGTGTACTGGACTTTTGTTGTCCTGGTTCCAGTTATAAACATATTGGGGGGTATGAAACGGTCATGGTTTGGTTAGGTTCAGGCACAAAACCAACTTGGTTGGGTTTAGAAAATAATCATGATTTGGGTTTCAAATGTTACCTAGGTCATCACACTGTCTAAAGAACTTTCTATCTAATTTCACTCATGTTTTTGATTACAAAGACTGGAAAAGATGTTTTGACACCATTTAGTTTTGTTTTAGTTCTTGAAGGCCAGTGCACTGCACAGCCAAACACAGATTTGTACACTCTGTCACCCTCAGCCAACATGCTTACCACCTGACTTGATGATCACAGACACCTCTAAACGTACCTCTGCTACTTATTTATCTACGGTAGAACCAGAACTGATCGATATCTCACAGAGAGAAAGCAGTGATGCCATTCAGTTAGAACAATAACATTGACAATGACTGCTCTGTAGGAAAGGTTAGGGGTAAAGGGTAGGCGGGGTTTGGGGTAAACTAGATTACAACAAACTTGCCAAATTTGATGACTGAAGAAGTCCGTTTTTTGACTTTCAAGAGCTACAGATTCAATTTGAACATTCAAAGTAATGCATTTTAACAAAAAAACAACATTTCTTTGTTGTCCACTTAACATTTATAAATGTGATCAACATGTACGAAATAAATGCCACTTAAATGACAGGAACATTTAGTAGTTATAAATAAGAAGTAGGTTGTCATCAGCATGAAGTCCAATAAAAATGCATCCGCCCATTTACATCCATTCATTCTGTTGTCCTCATTTCTGTGACATCATTTTCACAAACTCTGTAAAGAAAATGGACAAAAAACGATGAGCTACAAACTTGTAGGTTAATCCAGTAAATGTTCTCTTAACTCTCTTAACTATGAATTTGGTCTTAAACAAAAACGATTTATTTATTATTTCCATTATTTCTTTTTAAATAAATAAATGGAACAACAACACAAGTTATAAGCCTGTAAGATAGTCTCTATTTCTTATATTTCATCCAACCCTATGTGTGTCTTTTTGTATCTCACCCTCAAAGTCAACTGTTCCATCACCATTGTTATCAGCTTCTCTGACGACTGCATCAATTTCATTTTTGCTGGCATGTTCACCCAATAACTTCATCATGGCGTGCCGCAGCTCATCTGATGTGATTGACCCATCACCATCTATATCAAACTGTAAGGGAGGAAGAGAAAAATAAAACAAACTTTTTTCAGTATGTTCTTTGAATGTCCACCACGGGGTGCCAAAGACTAAAAAGAAAGCGCTCACCTCTCTGAAAGCGTCTTTAAGTTCCTTCAACCCAATCATCCCTGCAGTTTCAGCAAGAAGCTTGGGGGTCATTAGTTCCACAAAATCTTCAAAGTCCACTCTTCCCCCCACTGTGATAAGACAGAAGCCATGACCAATGTAAATGTTATATCAGGCATGAATTAGAAAACACAGTGGATTGAAATTCATTTACACAACATAGTGTTCTGTAAGGTTGGTGAATTTCTATAGGTTCATACTTGATTTTTAGAGAGGGGTTAACCTGTGCTTTGAAGGAAAATTTGCAACTGAAGAACAGACCCTGAAAGTGCTCCTACACAGTTGCTCTTTCACTTTCACAAGATAGAAAATGCAAATGAAGAGCTCAGGAAACACATTTCCTGAAACTATCTGAACAAATACTCATTTACAGTAAGCATCAGTTTGTCAGATCAACAGTCAAGTCAAGTTTTAAGTTATTTTTCTAACTTGCAAAAAATACATTACAAATTGCTGATTGCATTGGCCTTACAATAATGCAAATTAATCGCAGGATTTTCATTGTCATTGTTCGTCAAGGTTCATCCCAAAGTTCTGTAAAGAAGCATTTATTGTGTTTTTTGCTTTGACTTCACTGGAAGAGCTACTCACAATTCATGTTGATGTTCTGGCTCAGTTCAATCAGCTCCATCTCAGTCGGCATGTAACCCATCGTCCTCATCAGGTTCCCCAAGTCTTTGCAGCTTATGAAACCATCCTTGTCTTTGTCGAACTCTACAAAAGCCTCACGTAACTCTACAGAGACACAGGGACATCGAGAATGGTATGTGACTTAATGTGAAAAGGTTTAAAAAATATCACATAGCATGAGGCATTTAAACAATTACCTTCTATCTCTTCGTGTGAAAGAGCTCTCGTCTGCAAAACAATGATATAGACACAGACATTATATTAGTTTGCTTTTTAAACAGAGCTTTGCAGAAAAATGTCTACAGTTGTCTACATTGTGTCTCTCTGAACGATATATTGACCTGTAGATGTGCTAAAAGCTCCATAAACAAAGGCATGAAAGATGAGTATAGTATAAGTGCAACCAATGCTGTAGATAACATCTATTCAGACTTGGCAACTTTTTTTTTTTTTTTTACATTCCTTGTGTGATTCTGAACTATTCAATGTTTCTTATAAACGTTCAGTCTGAGCTGTGTAGATTTTACAATAGTATGATGCACCTACAATAATTGTATGTTTTTCATTGTCACATTCTTATTCCAAAGTGTTGTTGTGTATCTCAAAATAATATTTAATATGCACCAGCACCATTCACAAAATGCCCTATGATGAACAACATTTATTATTCAGTTTTTAACACTTAGATGTTTATTCTTTTGCACAATATTTTTTTAATATATTGCATGTATGTTAGATAGTGAAAACTCCTATGTCTGCATGTGTCTTGTATCTGGTTAGTCAAAATGCATGTATTTTGAATGTAATCATAATAATATCTATGACTCCACTGTAGGCCTGCATTGTACAAAAAAACTCTTAAAATCCAACCTATTAATGTGTACAGTAGTTTTTACTCCTGCAACATGATTTGCTGACATTTTTTGAACTGTTTGTGCACATCTAATATCTATAAAAATGAGCATTGATACTTGAATTCAGTGCGTGAGTCTATGTCATCTAAATCCCTGCTTAAAACATTTTATACTACTATATATACATCATGTTCACTTTGGGATTGCATCAGCAGACAGTTCCTATAAAAAATTACTGGTCACAATATTACATAAGTGATGGTGAGTGCAAAATGCAACTTATATTTTTTATCTGTATTTTGGGTTACAGCAACTATAATCTTTGAAACCAGGAACAAATGCACAAAAACTGAGTGCCAAAGCATCCGCCTAATGCACCAGTTAAAAAGTTTGCCCTCCCACCTCTACTCCAGAATGGGGCTAGTCCTTTAAGCTTCTTTTCCCATTAGCTTAAAATACCACCATATAAAAATGAAAAAACAAAACAAAACAAAAGAAACACACCCCGAAAAATTAAAAACAAACAATACAAAACAAATTATCAACAAACAAACAAAAAATACCTTGTTTTATGAATGACAAAAGTAATATTTATATTCCACAAATCAATCAAAAATGAAAAGAAACGTACATTAATAATTCATGCGATACTTAAAATACTTTAAGATGAAAATACAAAAAAATAATGAAAAACTGCCATAACATCATAAACTGTACTACAAGATGACAAAACCATAGAACAGATGAAACATTTCTAACTCACTTGTCTCCTTGTTCCTCCTCTGAGAAAGATGCAGGCTTGTTTAAGACTCATTATGGCAGCCTTCGTCGAAATCCTGAGCAACTCTTTGTGAATTCACTCCGTTTTTCAAAAGATAAAAAATTCACTGTTTCATATTTTTCGGTATCATCTGGTTCCAGTGCCACCATGTGTGTGTGTGTAAATCGTAATCAGTGGTGATCTGCGTATGCCACAGAGGAGGGATGAGGTCCCTTATGGATTATCTCTGTGGCTTTGGTCTGGAAAAGAAAGATAGGCTTAATGCTGCACATATACACAATTTCATATGGACAGGCACAGATTATGGTTATTTTTGTTTTTGTGTCTTAATGTTATAGAACATATAACTTTTTAACAGAGTAAATGTAATGTATTAAATACTGTTATGATTTATATTCACTCACGATGAATTAAAAAAAATGCAGTTCCACCACCTCCTTGGGTTTCAGTTTTTATTCATTTGGTAAAGGAAACCCATCCCATACATAATACACATCTGTGTTCTTATATTGTTAAGTTTGTTGACAATGCTGGAATTGAACCTTTTTTTAATTTTTTATCTGTATCCCTTCATAACATACAACAGATGGGGATGTAGAGACAGAAAAAATCTCATTTTACTAGGACTGTGAATCACAGCATGCTAGTGCATAATATGTATTATGGATGCAGTTTTTTTTATGTAACAAAATTAAAGTATTATTTTACTGCTTTATAGGCTGTGATTATGATTTTACATTAACCTCAATGAATGGATTAAATGAATGGTCAATCTCAGCATGCAAGTTATCTGATTATTAAAGACGTGCAGTTATAATGCTTGTTCACTGTAACAATTAAAAGTATCTACATTACCAACCTATTACATAACCATGGCAACTTAAGGAGATATCCTTAACCGTATACACGCAAGGATCACATTTGTAGTTGAACTGTTTGCTGATGTTCATGAGAAGCCCGTGAATGAAATAGCAGAGCACGTGATCAGTCTCATCACACAGAAGCAACATGAACACTAATTTAAAACGTCATGAATTTGGTCTGGCTGTATGTGGTGTATATACGTGAACAGGATCAGCATTAACTGACATCCTGAGCAGGATGGCAGTTAATACCATGAAATCACTTTTTCTATCTTTTTACATAACAGCATTGATTCTGGTCATATAGCGTATGTACTGTATGTTCACTGCACGGAGACAGATCAAGATTAACCGCACGCACATTTCTCTCACTCACTTACAGACTTCTTTTGAAAAAAAAGAAGAGGAAATGCTCATTATTTTAATGGCATTCTTCGATAGTAGGTCTATAATTAAAAGCAGGTAATGTATGAATATGAAAAATGAGGGGCTGAATAGGTTGTGTCCATTTAAATAAACTGACAGTTGCACTGACTGATCTGATTATCAGAGTTGCATTAAAAAATGTATACATATAATTTAATGTATTTCCCATAAAAGCTCAAAGCATTATCTATTTATATATTCTGTATCCTGAGGGAGACTCTTTTTCATGCCTTTTTCATCATTTTATCAGTTAAGAATTTAAAGTTTAGCAGGTGTTGTGTTGTTAGTGTTTTTTTCAGGGAAGCAGGAGATGGAGAAAAAAAAATCCATAAAATGCTGTGTCTAAAAATATTTGCCCCTCCCTTGTAAAATGCTAATGCAAATCTAAGCTTTAGAGTGGGTGTATTTCTGCTTCCCATCCACTGGCTGTCTCTCTCATACTCATCTTCACTCTCAACAAGATGGACAAACTGTCTGTTCTGCTGACAGCGCTCTGTCTGCCCTGTAAGTTGCTCTTTGCTAGTGCTTCACAAAAAAATGCATGTGCCAAATGTTCTGGCATTGCTCCTCTTTCATTCTCATCTCTCTCTTTTTATTTCTGGCTGTGCAGGTTTGAATGGTCAGGCAATGGAGTCCATTCCCTCCACTGCAATGCTGAAAAGGCCTTCAGAAGCCCTCAGTCTTTCCTGCAGGGGAAGTGGATTTGACTTCAGTACTAAAGGAATGCACTGGATCAGACAACCAGTAGGAAAAGCTCTGGAATGGATGGGGCTCATTTACTATGATGCAAGTAAAACTGTGTATGCCAGCAGTTTGCAAGGGCGTATAGAAATCACCAGAGAAAACAGCAAGAGCTTGGTGCATCTGAGACTGTCTGGTTTAAAGCCAGAGGACTCTGCTGTGTATTACTGTGCAGCACCCACACTGGTCAAAATCAGCAAAGGAGCTGAACAAAAACCTCAAATAATCTGTGATGGTCGACAGGGGGCAGCAGCACATCAGAAACGATAAAAGAGTTTGGCCTCACTGACACAAAAGTACCAGCTGAGGCTGTGGTTTGCAACTTCCCCATGCCTCTTCTTCTTCTTTTTTATACCAACATGTGCGTTTATACAGCAATTTAGTGGTGAATAATATTCCCATAAGGCATGAATGAAACATTTGTCTGTTAGATATCCACCTGCCCGAAACAGTTAAACTGCTAAAATGGCTCTTTGCATGACAACTAGGTCTCATCCAGACCAAGGCCAAGACCATTTCATCCTTTATAAATTTATTTTTTCTCCTTAAAGCTTTTATTAACTTGTTTAGGGAATCAACATGATAAAACAAGCGCCTCTGACAGCCCATAAAAGCCCCTGCTGCATCTAAAAACTCACAGAATCTGCAGTAAAAATCACAAAGGACTGACACAAATGAGGAGCTATAATAGCAGTCCATTCCCATTGACATCCATATCAGAGGCTCAATCATTGCCACCCTTCTTTTATATCCCATCAGTGTCCCTCATTATGCAAAGTGAACTTCCTCCCAGTCTGATATAAAGACTTGACATCATGCTGTCAGTTACTGTAGAAGAAGAGAAGCTCCCATCAGATCAGCTCCAACACCAACCATGTTCTCTGTAGCTCTGCTGCTGCTGCTGGCTGCTGGATCCTGTGAGCATGGGTTTTCATCATATCTTCTTTTACATTATAACTTGATTGTTTATAACAAAGGATTTTCATTTTTTAAAGGTGTAAAGTGTGAACAGTTGACACAGCCAGACTCTGTGACTGTGCAGCCAGGTCAACGTCTGACCATCACCTGTCAGGTCTCTTATTCTGTTAGTGGCTACTGGACACACTGGATCAGACAACCTGCAGGGAAAGGACTGGAGTGGATTGGTGGGAAACATACTGGAGACAGTGTACCACACTACAAAGATTCACTAAAAAACAAGTTCAGTATCGACTTAGACTCCTCCACACTGACTCTAAATGGACAGAATCTACAGCCTGAAGACACTGCAGTTTATTTCTGTGCCAGACAGACACAGTCACACAGTGACACAAACCATCAGTAGAGCTGAACAAAAACCCCTCAGTGACTGAACAGTTGTAACATGAAGCCACCAGAGGAGGAGCCCTCACACCACTAATGATTTCACACCAGCTCTCCTTGGTTACATAATATACTATGTAACGTCCATCACTTCGACATGATCACTGGAATATTAACACATGTATTATGAGTCAAAAACAATATAATTTAATAGTACAACACATTGTGTGTTTACTGGTATTTGCATACACCCCAACAGTTGAAGCCTCCAGTGTACAGTATCACTGAAGTCAAAAGTTAATAATCTATCAAAAAGGATGCCAGTATGCCATTACATTGAACATTTTGTTTGTCTGAAACTACACTGTTCTTTAGTAACCTTCTTTCAGCCCAATTCATGAGCATATTAATTATTCCAACTACTGTAAATTATGCAACTGTAAGTGTGTTTGACATGGACTTAATTCTGTCTTATAGTTTTGAGAGGGGAAGAACAACTATTTAACATTTCAGGTTTATATATTCTTCAGATTCAAAATCAGAATTTTTAAAACTATGAATGAAATAACAACAACAGCAATAATCACTAACAATGTCAGTTATTGCAGTAATTTCAGGCGGTTGCTATTGTTTGCAATGCAACCATTAACATGAACCTGATGGCTGATAGACATTTACAGTCAAGTCTTCGTGGCCCAAAATCTCACCTCTTATGGTAATATCCTTTGTGGAGGTCAGAGGAGGGAAACATGGTACACAATGTATACATAAAGTTTATAATCCCTGCTATAACTGATTACATTTTTTATAAGAGTAATCTCAATGTCTTACAATTATAATTTTGTTCAATTAATTTTGTTATTGTCTAGAAATCAAACATCCCAATTTCCATCCAACTTCTGAACACTACAAGCTGATGTCAAATTCAACTTTAATTGAATGACACAACTTAATTTGGTCCTAGTCAGAATTCTTAATGTAGACTGTAGTTGTCTGAATAAATAAAAAATAATGTGATGATGGTCTCTGTGAGGAGGAGTCAATGCAAAACTCAGATGTCTTCCACCTCTACTTATGTGACTGCAGAGAGGATGACAGAGAACAGTGGACACACAGTTTAACATGATGGACTATAGGACAGGACTGCTGCTGTTAACTCTCTGCTGGACAGGTCAAGAGATTCACACATTTTAACATGGTCTTAATATTTGTCTCCTATTATTTGTAAGCCACTTCAATTAAGGACTTTCTTTTCTTTTTATTGTTGTACAGGTGTTGATGGTCAGACTCTGACTGAATCTGAACCAGTGGTTAAAAGACCTGGAGAATCTCACAGACTGACCTGTACAACATCTGGATTCACACTGAGCAGCTACCCCATGGCCTGGATCAGACAGGCTCCTGGTAAAGGACTGGAGTGGATCGCTTTTATAAGCACAGCTAGTACTCCTATCTATTACTCCCAGTCAGTCCAGGGCAGATTCACCATCTCCAGAGACGACTCCAGCAGTAAAGTCTATCTACAGATGAACAGTCTGAAGACTGAGGACACAGCTGTGTATTACTGTGCCAGAGACACAGTGAGAGACAATGATAGAAGAGTCATACAAAAACTACTTCTTCTATCTATCACCACCAGAGGGAACTATCTCTTCACCAACACCCTTCTTTTAATATGTTGTTGACACACGCATACGCACATGCATATGCACATGTACACACACTGCCCTTAGAGGAAAAACTCTCAAGAAAACTGTAACGGAGAAAAGTGGACAAACCTCAGGGTGAGCAACGGAGGAGGGACTGGCCAACATGCATGGATATGAAGAAAACAGTTTACAATGTAGAATATGGGAGCAGCTTCTGGTGGACAGGATCATATACGTATATGCAGAGCATTTCACCTGAGCTTTTATTAAGTTAAGTTAGTTTGTCAAGGTGATTATGGAATAAAGATGTTCATTCAAAGCATTTCTGATTACGTTTTTGGTTGCTACACACCCCATAATGTTCAGGCTCAAACTCTCCACTGTCACATCTAAAAACCCACAGAACTTGCAGTAGGCTAAAGATCACAAAGGTCTGACACAAATATGATGAGTTATGAATTATAATGACAACAATCCACGCTTATTTTACAAATCAGAGACTAGATCATTGTGAGCAAACAGTCCATGTTTCTTTTATATCCCATCAGTGTCCCTCATTATGCAAAGTGAACTTCCTCCCAGTCTGATATAAAGACTTGACATCATGCTGTCAGTTACAGTAGAAGAAGAGAAGCTCCCATCAGATCAGCTCCAACACCAACCATGTTCTCTGTAGCTCTGCTGCTGCTGCTGGCTGCTGGATCCTGTGAGTCTCATTGGATTTGTCAGACTTAACATTTATTTTTTTTATTTCACAACTTGATCAATTTCAACAATATATTCTCTTTTTCAAACAGGTGTGAAGTGTGAACAGTTGACACAGTCAGCCTCTGTGACTGTGCAGCCAGGTCAACGTCTGACCATCACCTGTCAGGTCTCTTATTCTGTTAGTAGCTATCGCACACATTGGATCAGACAACCTGCAGGGAAAGGACTGGAGTGGATTGGTGGAAAATTTACTGGAGACAGTGTGCCATACTACAAAGATTCACTGAAGAACATGAACAAGTTCAGTATCGACCTACACTCCTCCACACTGACTTTAAATGGACAGAATCTACAGCCTGAAGACACTGCAGTTTATTTCTGTGCCAGACAGACACAGTGACACAAACCATCAGTAGAGCTGAACAAAAACCCCTCAGTGACTGAACAGTTGTAACATGAAGCCACCAGAGGAGGAGCCCTCACACCACTAATGACTTCACACCAGCTCTCCCTGGTTACATAATATACTACTGTATGTAACTTCCTTCACTTTGACATGATCACTATTAACACATGTGTTATGAGTCAAAAACAATATAATTTAATAGTACAACACATTGTAAGTTACATACACCCCTCGGTGACTGAACAGTTGAAGCCTCCAGTGTATCACTGAAGTCCAAAGTTAATAATCTACAGTATCAAAGAAAAAAAATCCTGTCAGTATGCCATTTTGTTTGTCTGAAACTACACAGTACTTTAGTAACTTTGTTTCAGCCCAGTTCATGAGCATATTAATTATTCCAACTACTGTAAATTATGCAACTGTAAGTGTGTTTGACATGGACTTAATTCTGTCTTATAGCTTCAAGAGGTGAAGAACAACTATTTAACATTTCAGGTTTTTATCTTCTTCAGATTCAAAATAATAATGAAAAAGATTCAAACTCAGAATTTTTAAACCTATGAAGGAAATAACAACAACATCAATAATAACGATAATAATAAACAATGTCAGTTATTGCAGTAATTTCAGGCGGTTGCTATTGTTTGCAATGCAACCGTCAACATGAACCTGATGGCTGATAGACATTTACAGTCAAGTCTTCGTGGCCCAAAATCTCACCTCTTATGGTGATATCCTTCTCTGCCTCTCATCTGTGGAGGTCAGAGGAGGGAAACGTTTTACACAATGTACATAAAGATTATAATCCCTCTTTAAAGTCTTCCCCCTAACTGATCACATTTATTATAAGAATAATCTCAATGTCTTACATTATAATTTTGTTCAATTAATTTTGTTATTGTCTAGAAATCAAACATCCCAATTCCCATTCAACTTCTGAACACTACAAGCTGATGTCAAATTCAACTTTAATTGAATGACACAACTTAATTTGGTCCTAGTCAGAATTTTTAAGGTAGACTGTAGTCTAAAAAATAATGTGATGATGGTCTCTGTGAGGAGGAGTCAATGCAAAACTCAGATGTCTTCCACCTCTACTTATGTGACTGCAGAGAGGATGACAGAGAACAGTGGACACACAGTTTAACATGATGGACTATAGGACAGGACTGCTGCTGTTAACTCTCTGCTGGACAGGTCAAGAGACTCACTGATCTCAACTTGACATATAATTAGTTTTGCACTAAATTAACCTGTGATCTTTTGAAACGTCTTTACAGGTGTTGATGGTCAGACTCTGACTGAATCTGAACCAGCTGTTAAAAGACCTGGAGAATCTCACAGACTGACCTGTACAACATCTGGATTCACACTGAGCAGCTACCACATGGACTGGGTCAGACAGGCTCCTGGTAAAGGACTGGAGTGGATCGCTTTCATACACACAGGCAGTTCTCATATCTATTACTCCCAGTCAGTCCAGGGCAGATTCACCATCTCCAGAGACGACTCCAGCAGTAAAGTCTATCTACAGATGAACAGTCTGAAGACTGAGGACACTGCTGTGTATTACTGTGCCAGGCACTCACAGTGACACAAACCATCAGTAGAGCTGAACAAAAACCCCTCAGTGACTGAACAGTTGTAACATGAAGCCACCAGAGGAGGAGCCCTCACACCACTAATGATTTCACATGTCACTATTACATTGAAGAGGAAAACAGTCTTTACATTCTCTAAAATATTCTTAAAATGATACCACTTCCCTTCTACTTAAATTCAACAAAATGACAAAATCTTTACGGCAGACAATTCTGAAAATGAACAAAATGATATGACAAAAAAAAAAAAAAAAAATCAACAACCATGTTCTCTGTGCTTCTGATACAGCTGCTGGATCCTGTGAGGAGCTTTGAGTGGATTCACACAATGAACACATTATAAACACTGAATATTCAGATGAATGATGGAGATAATGACTGGATTTTCCATGTTTTAATATATTTTATATAGATCATAAATAATCAAATGTTCATAGTTCAGTTGATAATAATGTTTTCATTTTGTTTTGCAGATCACCAGTGATGGAAAAAGACACAATATTAAACGTCATAGAGGTTTCTCCTTTTTTCAATGAGTGCAGATCATCAACAAATTGAGGTAATGACAGTGCCCCCCCCCAAAAAAGAAAAGAAAAGAAAAAAGAAGAAAAAGAAAGAAAGTTTAATGCTGCTTCATTAAAAACAGAACAAAATTGTATTTTTGTGTGAGAAATTAAAGGAAGACCACTTTGGAAAGCAGATATTTTTTTCATTCTGCAGATATAACAACACTGAACAGTCTCTTCTCTTAGCTCCAGTCAGACCAACACTGATGCTTCATGTGTTTGATTCTATGCAAACTCAGTGAGCTTCCTTGTTCCTCAGCTATAAAAACTTGAGATCAGACTGTCAGTGGAGTTCACAGCTCATCAGCTTCACCATAAACCATGTTTTCTGTAGCTCTGCTGCTGCTGTTGGCAGCTGGATCCTGTGAGTCTATCTGGATTTGTCATTTTCAACATTGGTCCTTTTAATTTGATAATTTATCGCAAATATTTTTTCTCTTTTACCAGGTGTGAGGTGTGAACAGTTGACACAGCCAGCCTCTGTGACTGTGCAGCCAGGTCAACGTCTGACCATCACCTGTCAGGTCTCTTATTCTGTTAGCAGCTATGGCACAGCTTGGATCAGACAACCTGCAGGAAAAGGACTGGAGTGGATTGGATATACATGTGCTGGATGCACTCCAGTTTATAAAGATTCACTGAAGAGCAAGTTCAGTCTCAGTGTAGACTCTTCCAGTAAAACAGTGACTCTAAATGGACAGAATCTACAGACTGAAGACACTGCTGTGTATTACTGTGCCAGAGATCCACAGTGACACAAACCATCAGTAGAGCTGAACAAAAACCCCTCAGTGACTGAACAGTTGTAACATGAAGCCACCAGAGGAGGAGCCCTCACACCACTAATGATTTCACATACTGTCTGTATGTTCTCTCACAGCTGTGAGAATATGGAAACTGATTTTAGATCCATCCACATACAGACTGACGCACCAACATGCTAAATACACTCCACCAAGGAAGCTCACTCTGTAAAAATGATCAAAATTAACAACTTTTTTCATAACTTTAAAAACTGACATGTTGGCTTTAATCCATTCAAGTCTTTATTGCTGTACATTTGAGGAAAACAAAACAAAACAAAACAACGAGCAGTAATTACGTGCTGAAACATGATAACACAGTGAGTAACACAATAGAAACAGTGAATATTCAGATGAATGATGGAGATAATGTTGATTTGTGTTTCCACAGGTGTGTACAGTATTGATCTCATCCAGCCAGACTCAATGGTTGTGCAGCCTGGACAGTCTCTGACCATCACCTGTCACGTCTCTGGTTATTCTCTGACTGATGACAGCTACGCAACAGGTTGGATCAGACAGCGTGAAGGAAAACCAATGGACTGGATTTTCAATAAATGATTTAATGATGACCACCTATTTCAGAAACATTTCTAAAGACTGACCAATGTCCAATTTGAAGTTGGTGATAACAGTTACTTTTATCTTTTACTAATATAAAAATACAATAAACCTGCACATACAAAACTGATGAATTTTCAGTGTGTTCACAGACATGCTCCAAAAAAATGTAGTTGACATGTTTAATTCAAGTCAGACATGTCAGGATCCAGCTGTAATTTGTGATTCCTAATATGATCACTGGTTGACATCATCTTACGTCATCTTTTGCTTTGCTACTTTTTTTACCTAACATATTTTTTTCAACATGCAGACAATATGCACAAAATAGAGCAGTGCAACTGTTTATGAATGAAACCTGGAGATATTCCAATGATAGCAGGTTCACCACACCTCTGTCCTCTCTGTGAGGAGTCGTCAATGCAAAACTCAGACGTCTTCCACCTCTACTTATGTGACTGCAGAGAGGATGACAGAGAACAGTGGACACACAGTTTAACATGATGGACTATAGGACAGGACTGCTGCTGTTAACTCTCTGCTGGACAGGTCAAGAGACTCTCTGATGTTGATAAAGTTGATTTTAATGACAATGTTAGCAGCTTAAACAATTGACTGTCATTTTTATCCTCTTGACAGGTGTTGATGGTCAGACTCTGACAGAATCTGAACCAGTGGTTAAAAGACCTGGAGAATCTCACAGACTGACCTGTACAACATCTGGATTCACATTCAGCAGCTATGGGATGCACTGGGTCAGACAGGCTCCTGGAAAAGGACTGGAGTGGATCGCTTATATGTATAATAGTGCTAGTATCTACTACTCTCAGTCAGTCCAAGGCCGGTTCACCATCTCCAGAGACAACAGCAAACAGCAGGTGTATCTGCAGATGAACAGTCTGAAGACTGAAGACTCTGCTGTTTATTATTGTGCTCGACATCCACAGTGAGTGGAGTTGGTTAAACAGCTGTACAAAAACCTCCAGTCCTACTATTTTTCATAGTTTTCACAGCTCCTACTGAACAGCTGTATTTATGATTTATCTTTAATATATTTTTTAAACTCTCCCTGAGAACAGTCAACATCAATTAATAAGAAATATGTCACTATAAAAATCACAACACAGACTAAATCCAAAACATTAAAAACAGAGACAGAAACATCTCAAGAATGTTAGTTAAATGATATCTATGTGGAATTGAAAAATACAGTAGGATATGAGTTTTTAAAACATTGTTCCTTTGTACATCATTAGTAGTTATTATAGTACTTCATCTGCTACTGTGATTATTTTACAGTTTACTCCCCTGTTATACAGTCAGAAAAAACAAAAACAAACAGGTGTTGATGGTCAGACTCTGACAGAATCTGAACCAGTGGTTAAAAGACCTGGAGAATCTCACAGACTGACTATTCAAGCCAAATGCAAGGACGGATACAAATCACCAGGGATAACAGCAACAGCTTGGTCCATCTGAGACTGTCCAACTTGAGGCCAGAGGACTCTGCTGTGTATTACTGTGCCAAACACTCACAGTGGTTTAAAGGGATAGTTCACCCTAGAATGATATTTCGCTCATTATCTACTCACCCTCATGTTGACTAAGGGCTGGAAGAATTCTCAGAGTCCACCGTCCCTTCTCTGAGTTACAGGGGGTCTTGGCGTAGCAGTGCATGTCCATATAACGGTTGCAAAGGGACACCAGAGCTCTTCGTAAAAAAACACACACAAAAAAACATCCAAATACCTCCATGATGCTCGTATGTAATGTCCGTCTTGTGCTGAAGCCCCAAATTGCGTAATTGTCCCGAAAAAAATTAAATAAGTCCACATTCCAAGCATGTTTGTAGCGGAAGCTTCTCGAAGCTCCTCTTCCTGGTCCGTCCAAATCTCGCGTGATTTGCGCCGGCGTCAGTGCGGTTACAGCGAATCACGCGAGATTTGGACGGACCAGGAAGAGGAGCTTCGAGAAGCTTCCGCTACAAGCTTAAAATATAGACTTATTTAATTTTTTTCGGGACAATTACGCAATTTGGGGCTTCAGCACAAGACGGACATTACATACGAGCATCATGGAGGTATTTGGATGTTTTTTTGTGTGTGTTTTTTTACGAAGAGCTCTGGTGTCCCTTTGCAACCGTTATATGGACATGCACTGCTACGCCAAGACCCCCTGTAACTCAGAGAAGGGACGGTGGACTCTGAAAATTCTTCCAGCCCTTAGTCAACATGAGGGTGAGTAGATAATGAGCGAAATATCATTCTAGGGTGAACTATCCCTTTAAGTGAACACAGAGGCTGTACAAAAACTCCCCAATTTTTACAATGAACTACAGGGGGCAGCAGAACACACCCTGCAAACACGTCCAGTTGGGGCCCACGTGGGCCTCACTTGGGCAAGTTGGGCTTTAGCTGGGCATGGGCTCAGAGTGGGCTTTGTTGTTGGGACCCACATGGGCAACCCATATGGGCAGTAGATGGGCTAAACTAATCATGGGTAGCCTAATAAGTGGGCTCCAGCTGGGCATCATTTCAAAATTCAAAAATTTAAACAACAGCCACTGGGCTATAGGTCTACTTTTTATATGAATTTTAATATTGAGCAATTAAGATGGCTATGCCATAGCAATTGAATAGTGGTCTTAACCACTATGAATTACAACTTTCAACAACTCTCCCAGAAAAATGCTCAATATTAAAACCCTAAAGCAGAGCAGATCCGCGATTTTTTAAAAAATTTTTCAAACGCGCCCACGATTTGAAATTTAACCGTCCGCATGACGTCACAGCAGCGAGCAGAGCAAGCGGCAGTTAAAAAAAAAAAAAAAAAGCAAGCAGCAGTTGGACATCGGGAGGACAGCAAGCAGCAGGTGTGGATCAGTGGCTCATGAGGAGTGAGAAACATTCAAAGTAAGTCCTTTTATTTAAAAAAAAAAATACTTGAAAGTTTTGGTATGTTTTTCTCTTTCATTCTTGGGCTCTCATTAAAGTTATCTTTTGAATGAGAGACGATTTAGCATTGCTAGCGTTAGCGTGTTAGCGTTAGCATAACGTGCTACAGTTTCTTACTGAAAATGTTACAACAAACTATACACACATCATAAATCCAGTTCAAGTGGCATAATGGCTCTGTTTCTGTTCGGACTGCATGACTGTGAAAGTGTTAGCAGTGCAAACATTTTCAAGCACCAACTAGCATAACTTACAAACTGTTATCATTAATGTAGCCTGTACACATTAGCTTTACCATGAATCAAACTGTGTGTCTGCCCTCATCGGGAAGTGTCAAAGTTAATTTTAGCACAGCTCAGAAGCCACAGGCTGCTTAACCTTACTGAATTTTAATTATAATGTCGGTAACATGAGCTTTAATGCTACGAAAAGTGAGTTATGCTTGGTTCAGAACATGCATTAATTTTAAAGTTTTTGTGCACATCCGCCTGCACAACTGCTTCTCCCGCATGTGTTGTGTCAGCCGTGCTGTAAAGGGTATGTTAAATATAGGATTTATCACAGGATGTCTGTCTGATCATTCAAGTCAGCAGTATAAAGTAGATATTTTGTGGTCATGCCTTTACTGCAAAGATTGAAACAGTAGGTAACATCGTTCAACGTGATATATTTGATGGGATGTGAGCAGTCTGTGGTTTATGATTTGGAAGAACATTGCCATTGGAAAAGGCAGAGAAATTGCACATTTGCATTGAAATTATTAATGCCAACTGGCATTCAATAGCAGTCATATTTATTGTTGATATTTTCTTTGGTATTAATGTATATTTTCTTTTGTGTTAATAGCCACTGCTCAGGTGATACAGATTAAAGGAAGAGGTTCCTCAAAACAACCTGGCCCGATCACCACAGCCTTCAAAATCTAATTCTCTGCAGTCCTCGTCGTGCCCTGCACCACCAGCACCATCCCCTTACCAGTCATCACTTCCTGAGAGGCCACGGTCACTTCCACGACCACCAGTGTCTTCTCCCCGGGAATCTTCTCCAAGGTAAATCAAAGATGACTGGATTGTTTTGAGTTATTGTTATAAAATAAGTGAATAGGCTTTATGCACAGCTCCACTATTTACTGAACTTATGGAAAAGCACGGGTTACAGGTTGCCTAGAACGCTACAAAGTCGTTAGTCGTGATTTACGGGTTCAAAAGCCTGCCTGGAACGCGGCATTAAACCGGCTCCTTTATTTCCTGTCTTACATTATAGGACAATCTGATTAATCCAGGTGTGTCTGACCATTGTTGTGACTACTGAGGTCAGAGTCAGACACACCTGGATTAATCAGTTTGTCCTATAATGTAAGACAGGAAATAAAGGAGCCGGTTTAAGTTCTGGAAGTAGTGGAGCTGTGCATGAAGCCTATTATATGTTTCTGTTGATTATGCCTTCACTCCACCAGTTCTTCATGTCTCTCCTTTCTTTACACCCCATATTTAGACACCAAATTCCATCTTCAAATTGGTCATCTCTGAGCCCCATTCAGTCTCCTCATCGTTCATCACACTTGGTGACATCTCCATCATCTCCATATTGGTCATCACCACGCCCAGTCTCATCTCCTCATCATCGGTCATCGCCATCATTGCAGCCCTCCTCATCCTCGGCACACCACTCAGTCGGTCTCAAGACACTCCTGAACTCTTCAGGCCATCTTTGAGAGTGGGGCGATCAGAAGTAGAGCAGATACCTTGCTCTGGTAAGTTTCCACAATTGTTTTTCCTAAGTCCACATCAGCTTAGTGATCATTACTTCATCAATCTGCAGATCTATCATTCCTCTTAATATAATGTTGTGTTTATGCTGGGCAATAAACAAGTAACCAACTTCCACTCTCACTCTCCCTCAGCTGCTGAATTCCACATCCTGGAACTACTTCAACACATGAAGCACCAGCTAACACAACTGACTGCAATGGTCAGCTTGATCCCTGGGAGGATGGCTGATGAACTGCTCCAACTGAAGAACCTGACGGCATTCAGTTTCCCTTTGGCTAACTGGAGGAGGTGGAACACTTTGAGGAGTAGCTGAAAGAACCACGCAATTCCTCACAGAAAAAGAACTTGGTATGAATTAGTTGTCGTAACATTTTAACTATTAGATCCACCAGATGTTTAACACTATGACTATCCTTAATTTCTCTCTCGGTGTGAATGCTGACGACCATCTTCTTCAGAATCTGCACTTTGAACCTTTTCATTTCACATACTTTGAACTAGATAAACCTCCAAACCATTTCCATCTGCAGAAAACCGGTGTATATACTTTTAATAATGTTATTGAATGATCATGATCCAAATCTAGATAGTTCAGTGCAAAGTATAAAATCTGCACTTTATTCTAAAAATGTCCCTTTACCGGTTGGCAGCCTCTCTAAGTCATAGTGAAATACAGTGGTTTCCAATGGGAATATAGACATGGGTCTGAAATAGGTAGTGCATCCCAAAATGTTCAGTGTTAACATGAATTTATTTTCAGTTTTTCTGTCTGTGACATTGCTGGAACACTGATTCATCCATCAAAAGCATGTTTACTTAATTTTACTTTAATAAAAAGATAATTAATTGTACTGCTTGTCTCTTCATTATTGCAGCTTGATTTAAGAACTGTAAAATAATGGTTATTACCCTTATGGGTACAGTGTAAGACCTAGCTGGGACCCATAATCAGCCCACATGGGGCCCACCTAGTGCCCACCTAGTGTGGGCCCCATGTGGGAGAAACCTGGGTTGCCCATGTGGGTTTTAGATAGGGCCCATCTGAAACCCACCTTCAGCCCATCTGGGCTTGCCCACATGGGGCCACCATGGAGCCCCCGGACAAAACTGACTGGGACCCACCTGGGCAGCCCAGATGGGGCCCACTCACTGGCCCACATCCAACCCACATGGGCCCCACATGGGTGTGTTGACAGGGACAAGGAGAAGGAGTGTGGCAGTTCTGTAAACACAGACACACATGGTGCACTGATGTTGTTAAGAAATCATTTCCTGAGAACTCTTCGGAAAATCTACCTATTTCCCAACGGCTCCTAGTGTCTTTCTACTGCTGCACCATTGAGAGTGTCCTCACTCATGGCATCTTGATATGATAGAGAACAAAGGGAATGGCGTGCTCGACTCTTGTGTAAAGATAAAACTGGGTGCCGGCTCAAAAATCGAAACAATGAAAAAAACTGAAATGGCAGAACTCGCAAAATAATCTTGAAACATTTATTAAACGCACAGCAGTGCCTGACGGACGCGTTTCAGCCCACGCTGAAGAAAGCCAAGGGCTGAAACGCGTCCGTCAGGCACTGCTGTGCGTTTAATAAATGTTTCAAGATTATTTTGCGAGTGCTGCCATTTCAGTTTTTTTTTTATCTTGATATGATACAAAATGGAACAAAATCATAAATCCTCATCAGCTTCACACGCTTGATGTCCTCTCTTCAGGTGATTCAAGAAAATGAAAAATTAAATCTGTAATATTTTGATTGGACTATTCTAAACAGAGAGTTGAATAGCTTCCATGTACATGAAACTTCATCAGTGCCAAATCTTTAAAGATTAATTAGAAATAAGCCCCATAGAACACAAGTCTAAACAGCAACTGCACTGTGAGAGATTAGACTATATTATTTCATTTATCTAATCCCATTTCTTTTTTACCAAGCATTACAAAGGTCACATTTGAAAACTGACATGTTTGAGGTTTTCCATGTCCCTTTATAGGCCTGCATGATCTGCACTGGCACGGTTCATGTACAGAAAACTGAACAATAACTTAAGAAACACTGATTATAAGCTAAACGCATAGTCACTTTTACAGCCTTGTCAAAGATAAATAATCCAGTATACAAGGGAAAATTAACCATCTGGGGGAGATATAATCATTTGCTTTGGTGCCAATAATTAAATGAGAAGATCTCAAGTAATAAATGTGTTCATTTTCCGTTTACTTTGGAATCTGAGGCTTGTTATATCCCATCAGTGTCCCTCATTATGCAAAGTGAACTTCCTCCCAGTCTGATATAAAGACTTGACATCATGCTGTCAGTTACAGTAGAAGAAGAGAAGCTCCCATCAGATCAGCTCCAACACCAACCATGTTCTCTGTAGCTCTGCTGCTGCTGCTGGCTGCTGGATCCTGTGAGTCTCTCTGGATTTGTCAGACTTAACATTTATTTTTTTTATTTCATAACTTGATCAATTTCAACAATATATTCTCTATTTCAAACAGGTGTGAAGTGTGAACAGTTGACACAGTCAGCCTCTGTGACTGTGCAGCCAGGTCAACGTCTGACCATCACCTGTCAGGTCTCTTATTCTGTTGGCACCTATCGGACACACTGGATCAGACAACCTGCAGGGAAAGGACTGGAGTGGATTGGTGGGAAATATACTGGAGACAGTGTACCATACTACAAAGATTCACTGAAGAACAAGTTCAGTATCGACCTACACTCCTCCACACTGACTCTAAATGGACAGAATCTACAGCCTGAAGACACTGCTGTGTATTACTGTGCCAGATACACACAGTGACACAAACCATCAGTAGAGCTGAACAAAAACCCCTCAGTGACTGAACAGTTGTAACATGAAGCCACCAGAGGAGGAGCCCTCACACCACTAATGATTTCACACCTGGTTACATAATATACTATGTAACTTCCATCACTTTGACATGATCACTGGAATATTAACACATGTATTATGAGTCAAAAATAATATAATTTAATTGTACAACACATTGTAAGTTTACTGGTATTTACATACACCCCTCAGTAACTGAACAGTTGAAGCCTCCAGTGTATCACTGAAGTCAAAAGTTAATAATCTACAGTATCAAAGAAAATAAAATCCTCAGGATGTCAGTATGCCATTACACTGAACATTTTGTTTGTCTGAAACTACACAGTACTTTAGTGACTTTGTTTCAGCCCAGTTCATGAGCATATTAATTATTCTAACTACTGTAAATTATGCAACTGTAAGTGTGTTTGACATGGACTTAATTCTGTCTTATAGTTTTGAGAGGTGAAGAACAACTATTTAACATTTCAGGTTTTTATCTCCTTCAGATTCAAAATAATAATAAAAAAGATTCAAATTAAGAATTTTTAAACCTATGAAGGAAATAACAACAACATCAATAATAACGATAATAATATTGCAATGTCAGTGATTGCAGTAATTTCAGGCGGTTGCTATTGTTTGCAATTCAATTCAATTCAATTATTATTGTTATTGTCTAGAAATCAAACATCCCAATTTCCATTCAACTTCTGAACACTACAAGCTGATGTCTATTCAACTTTAATTGAATGACACAACTTAATTTGGTCCTAGTCAGAATTCTTGATGTAGACTGTAGTTGTAGTTGTGATAGGAGGAGTCAATGCAAAACTCAGTTGTCTTCCACCTCTACTTATGTGACTGCAGAGAGGATGACAGAGAACAGTGGACACACAGTTTAACATGATGGACTATAGGACAGGACTGCTGCTGTTAACTCTCTGCTGGACAGGTGAAGAGATTTGCACATTTTAGCATAGTCTCATGTTATTTGTCTGCTTGCTTCAATTATAGATTTTCTTTTTATTGTCATACAGGTGTTGATGGTCAGACTCTGACAGAATCTGAACCAGTCATTAAAAGACCTGGAGAATCTCACAGACTGACCTGTACAACATCTGGATTCACACTGAGCAGCTATTACATGGCCTGGGTCAGACAGGCTCCTGGAAAAGGACTGGAGTGGATCGCTTATATAGGCACTTACAGTTCTCCTATCTATTACTCCCAGTCAGTCCAGGGCAGATTCACCATCTCCAGAGACGACTCCAGCAGTAAAGTCTATCTACAGATGAACAGTCTGAAGACTGAAGACACTGCTGTGTATTACTGTGCCAGAGAGTCACAGTGACACAAACCATCAGTAGAGCTGAACAAAAACCCCTCAGTGACTGAACAGTTGTAACATGAAGCCACCAGAGGAGGAGCCCTCACACCACTAATGATTTCACACCAGCATCAGTCAAGAAACCACAGAGCAACAGTTGTCATCAATTTTAATATGGCCTAATGTATGTAGTGCAAACTTAATATCACTTTTAATCTTTTTATGCAGTTGTAGCCCACTTGGAGAGGGGCCCTTAGTTCATATAACAACTAATCTTAACTGGTAATAAACAGGGGTGGAAAGAGTACCAAAAAAATCTACTTAAGTAAAAGTACTGTTACCTTGATGAAATTTTACTCAAGTAAAAGTAAAAGTACTGGTGTAAAAATCTACTCAAGTAAAAGTAAAAAGTAGTTCATTTAAAATTTACTCAGAGTACAAGTTACTTAGTTACTTTTTTTTTTTTTTTTTTTTGGGGGGGGGGGGCTATAATGGCCAGAGATTGGCCTCACATTCTCTGTGCATGTCTCTGTGTTCCAAATTTGTCCCTTCTCCATCGATACACTGGTCTCCATCATCTTTTAGCTCGTGTGGCACCAACTTGATTCTGACCCTCTGACACTGCAGTTGTCCAGAGCCAATCAGATGGACAGTTACAGTTACTGGCACTAAGGTTGTCACGATCATGATCATGATACTAAAATTTTCAACTCAATATCGATATTAAGGAAAATATTCGATACTCAATACCATTTTCAATAGGTACGGATAAAAAAAGAAAAGAAAAATCTCTCTCTCCCTCTTTCACTCACACACACCTGTTTTTTTTACTGTCTTTCCTGTCTGCTCTCAAGGAGGAGGAGGAGGAGGAGGAGGAGGGGGGGGTTACTGTAGGTTCTCTCTCTCTTGCCTCTTTACTGTAACTGCTCTGAAGCAGTGGGCTGCTTGTCTGTTCCTCTGAGCATGGCCATGGATCTGACTGGGCTCCTACGGAGCCTTCAGCCCCGGTGTGTCTGGCACGGTCACCATAAACGTAGCCGAATAGATGGACATGCCTGATAACGTTGTCTTTAATCATTAACGTCAGCTTTTAACCGCTAGCTGTGGCTAATGGCTAATATTAAGACGACAACATAGCGACGAGCCCTGTTATGCACAAACTCACGTAGCGGTGAGGGGAGGAGAGGTGTGTACCTGCTGCTGCTGTGTGCTTCTGTGAAGGGAGAGAGAGAGAGAGAGAGAGGCGGCAGCAGCGTAGCTACTTTTGACAACCCACACAGAGTTATATATTTTTTACTTTGTAACTTAAGCTATTTAAAATGTAACAAAGTAAATTTCTTCCAACAATATGTACTCAAGTAAAAGTAAAAGTAGCCTACTGATTTTAAAAATTACTCAAAAAAGTACAAGTACACAAAAAAGCTACTTAATTACAGTAACTTGAGTAAATGTAACTCGTTACTTTCCACCCCTGGTAATAAAATACATCAAATAATATTTCTGATTCTCTCGTAATTTATAACACTAAACAATAGGCTAATTGTCTCGGGTTACTTTAATATTTTTGTTGTAAGCTGCATAAATGATGACCAACATCTTTGACAATCATCTTTATCATGTTACTGTAATCAAATGACACACAACTGGAATATAATATCATATAATGTAGGCTAATCTATAAGTATATAATGAACATTCTGTTTTATATCTTGTTTTTCTTTTGAACAAACCTCATGAAAAACTACTACAACTATGATTATAATCTTTCAACTTCTTGTGAATGAATGAATATTTTGTAAACCTAACAATGAGTTAAGTGCAAGACTGTTTGCTGTGAGGAGGAATCAATTAAAAACTCAGATGTCTTCCACCTCTACTTATGTGACTGCAGAGAGGATGACAGAGAACAGTGGACACACAGTTTAACATGATGGACTATAGGACAGGACTGCTGCTGTTAACTCTCACCTTTGACTGTATCAATATTTTATATCATGTATTAAATATTAACATTTCATTCCAAATAAAAACTTTAAACATACTCTCTTTTATTAGACAAAACCCTGAGTAGTTCCATGAATATACGTACTGTATATATGACAATCTGGATGCTGGAAACAAACTTAGTGCAACACATTTCTGTTCCTCAAGACATAATATTATATTTTATTTAGTCTTTTCACTTTAATATTCAGTGTTGTGAAGGTTTTGTTGACAGGCACCAAAATTCACTGGCATGTTGTGGACAACATCTACAAAGGCCAAAAGCTTGAAATATTGAGAAGCTATATACAATACCTAAAGTTACCAAAAGTGACCTAATCACTTTTATTTATTTATTAGGTATTATGTATAGCTTCTCAATATTTCAAGCTTTTGGCCTTTTTACTGCACATCAGAATGGGCAGTAATTGGTATGATGTGTGTGGTGTTCTATGTTTCTTTTCTCAGCTCTGCACAAGCCACAGATGCACATTTTATTTACCATGAAAAGTGACTTGATAAACATGAGTTATAAGCTAAATACTCAGCCTTTATAACAGCCCTATCAATATAGATTATCCAGCAAAATGGAAAATCTAACCATTTTGAAAAATGTAATCGTTTGCTTTGGTGCCAAGAATTAGATGAGAAGAGCTCAAACACTTTCACAGTGATCTGATTGTGTTTATCTTTCTTTTACTTTGGAAACAAATCTGAGGCTTGTTATATCCCATCAGTGTCCCTCATTATGCAAAGTGAACTTCCTCCCAGTCTGATATAAAGACTTGACAATTCAGTGGCGTGCACAGGGGGGGGGCAGGGGGGGCGGTCGCCCCCCCTCGTGGCCCAATTGTTGAAAAACGCGTGCTAAAGTGCCCCCTAGGAGCCAAAACGCGCGTTAAAGTGCCCTCTTGGAAGCCAAAACACGTGCTAAAGTGTCCTCATGGGGGGCAAAACGTGTGTTAAAGTGCGCTCCAGGAGCCAAAACGTGTGCTAAAGTGCCCTCTAGGAGCCAAAACGTGTGCTAAAGAGCCCTCTAGGAGCCACAATGCTTGCTAAAGTGCCCTCTAGGAGCTGAAACGCGTGCTTAAGTGCCCTCTTGGGAGCCAAAACGCGTGCTTAAGTGCCCTCTAGGAGCCAAAACGTGTGCTAAAGTGCCCTCATGGTAGCCAAAACGTGTGCTAAAGTGCCCTCTAGGAGCCAAAACACATGTTAAAGTGCCCTCTTGGAAGCCAAAACACATGTTAAAGTGCCCTTGGAAGCCAAAACGTGTGCTAAAGTGCCCTCTTGGGAGCCAAAACACGTGGCCACATCGATGTTTTTTAGTCTTAAGGTATTGATATTATAAAACAGGCCAAATCAACGTTTAAAAAGGCCAAATTTTTTTCGCCGCCGACCTGTGGTCGCCGGCCAAACGCACCATATCGCTACAGTCTCACTCTTGTCATTTTCTGAAACTTGGCAGCCCTGAAAGTGCCCTCTAGGAGCCATAGGAACCAAAACGTGTGCTAAAGTGCCCTCTTGGGAGCCAAAACACGTGTTAAAGTGCCCCCTTGGAAGCCAAAATGCGTGCTAAAGTGCTCTCTAGGAGCCAAAACGTGTGCTAAAGTGCCCTCTTGGGGGCTAAAACACGTGTTAAAACAGGCCAAATCGACGTTTTTTTAGTCTTAAGGTATCGATATTAAAACAGGCCAAATCGATGTTAAAAAAGGCCAAAAAATTTTCGCCGGCGACCATCATTTTCTGAAACTTGGCAGCCCTGAAAGTGCCCTCTAGGAGCCACATCTAGGAGCCAAAACATGTGCTAAAGTGGCCTCTTGGGAGCTAAAACACGTGTTAAAGTGCCTTCAGGGAAGCCAAAACACGTGCTAAAGTGCCCTCTTCAGTGGCGAGGACGCGCTATTAGGTGCCCCTTTTTTTCCTTTTCGCCCCTGCCCTTCAAAAAGTCTGTGCACGCCACTGCTTGACATCATGCTGTCAGTTACAGTAGAAGAAGAGAAGCTCCCATCAGATCAGCTCCAACACCAACCATGTTCTCTGTAGCTCTGCTGCTGCTGCTGCTGCTGGATCCTGTGAGTCTTGATCCATCATCATTTCTACTTTTACATTAAAACTTGACTGAACTGGTTCATAACAAAACTTTTTTTTTTTTTTTTTTTTTACCAGGTGTGAGGTGTGAACAGTTGACACAGCCAGCCTCTGTGACTGTGCAGCCAGGTCAACGTCTGACCATCACCTGTCAGGTCTCTTATTCTGTTGGGGACATTTGCACAAATTGGATCAGACAACCTGCAGGGAAAGGACTGGAGTGGATTGGAAGTGCACATATTGGATACAGCACATACTACAAAGATTCACTGAAGAACAAGTTCAGTATTGATTTAGACTCTTCCAGCAACACAGTGACTCTAAATGGACAGAATCTACAGCCTGAAGACACTGCTGTGTATTACTGTGCCAGAGAGTCACAGTGACACAAACCATCAGTAGAGCTGAACAAAAACCCCTCAGTGACTGAACAGTTGTAACATGAAGCCACCAGAGGAGGAGCCCTCACAGAATGATTTCACACCGCTCTCTTTGGTTATTTCTTTGGTTACAACTTTTCATCACTTTGACATGACTTGTTGAATATTACCACATGTATTTTGAGTGAAAAAAACAATATAATTTAATAGTACAACACATTGTATATTTACTGGCATTTGCAGTTTGGTTTAATAAGAACATTTCAGTAACACTTTACTTGAAGGTATCGTCATAAGAGTGACTTGACACTGTTATAACAGTGACATGACACAGTCATGAACGTGTCATAAACATTATGTCAATGTCAAACGTTTATGACTGTTGTCATTCAGTGTCATTCGGTTTTTGTAATGACAAATTGACATTGTTTGGGTTGTCCTGATTATAACAACCTGACATTAATCAAAATGACATGACCAGAAGTTGTCTTTATCATGACAACATGACATTACATTTGTTTGGGATGCCCTTATTATGACAACTTGACATTAATGGATGTGACATTACCAGAAAATGTCTTTGTCACGACAACTTGACATTAACGAAATATGCACCTTTTCTGTTTATGGCAAGTTGACATAATGAGTATTATAATTAGGTGTGCCAGGTGGTTACAGACCAATTCTAGCACTTGGTCATTGATGTTTGACAGCATACAGTGGCATAATGTTTATGACACACACATTCATGACTGCGTCACGTCACTGTTATGATGATACCTTCAAGTAAAGTGTTACCAATAAATTGTACTTACTTTTTTTCTACTTATCCACAAATATTTAATTCATGTGTCTATGATGATGATCATCATTTTTTCCATATTTTTTTCATCTTAACAGGTGTTGATGTTCAGACTCTGACAGAATCTGAAACAGCTGTTAAAAGACCTGGAGAATCTCACAGTCTGACCTGTACAACATCTGGATTCACATTCAGCGACTACCACATGGACTGAGTCAGACAGGCTCCTGGTAAAGGCCTGGAGTGGATCGCTTTCATACACGCAGGCAGTTCTCATATCTATTACTCCCAGTCAGTCCAGGGCAGATTCACCAACATCTCTAGAGACGACTCCAGCAGTAAAGTCTACTGTATCTACATGTACACGGATGAACAGTCTGAAGACTCTGCTGTGTATTACTGTGCCAGAGCCACTGTAGTGTATTTTCCACCTGAACATTTTTGCTTTAATATCTTGAATTATCTTGTGTTTTTTATGGTGTTTTCTTAGCCTAAAAGTTAAGGGATAGGTCAGAAGTAAGTCACCATTTGGATAGGAACTTCATTTGTAATAAGTAACAGTTTATAGTTAAATGGAATAAATATGAATAAATTCAGATGTTACAAGAGAGAAAGGCACACGCGTACATTAACAGCAAGATGTTTAGATTAGGTGTCTAGCAGTAGTGTGGAATGTATCCTGAGAAATGTGTTTCTTGTCATCTACCCATCTCTGTGGGTCATAGTTTCTGGGATACTGGACACTGTCTATTCTTAAGTTAGCTTGGTCAAGAGGTTAAATGTCAGAAGGTTTAGGTTAGATTCTGTTTTTAGATCCTGTCTTTGTCTGACCATCCTGGTCAGTTATATCCTTCTGTGGGAGAAGGTGGAGTTTTAGAAAACATATATAAGGTTTGAGGTTTCAGGCCAAGAGAGAGATCTCATATTGGACAGAGATGCTCCACGATTCGGCATTTTTGTACACTGTTCTTCTTCTTGTAATAAACTCTTTTTGAATGCAAGAAAAGACGTGTCGGCGGTAATCACTTCTCTTCATCAACACATCAATATACCACACCACAAACCTAAACTAGAACAGTATGTAGATCCACCCACAGACAGATTGACTTTTAAAAACCTTTCAAACTCAGAATATGTTATGAATTCATCATCAACAACTGTGACTTTCTAAACACATTAGAAACACTGAATATTTAGATGAACTCTAATGATTTCCTGCCAGACTCAATGTACAGGGTGGACAGTCTCTGACCATCACCATTATCTCTGCTGGAAACTGACCAGTTTATACAGTAATTTGTGATAACAGCAAGCGTGAGTAACTTTAGCTGAAAAAACAACCAACAAATTCCCACTGAAACATTAAACACTGACACATTATGGGCCATGAACCAAAAAATGCTGTTCTTTAATTCAAGTCAGACATTTCCATGAGGTCAGGATCCAGCTGTGACTTGCGATTCTCAATATAATTTTGATCACTGGCTGACATCATCTCATAGACTTTTGTTTTGGCGTTTGCTGTGTGTTTTTCTTATCTGACACATGTTGTTGTTCCAACACAACATACAGCAACAGAATACTGAAAGTATCTTACTCATCGCTATTGAAAGAAACTACTCAGACGAGCAAATTTGCTGGTTCTCCCTTTGACTTGTAAGATTTTCTCTGAGTTTAGTAGCAGAAAGTTAATGATATTCCAGTGATGGCCAGGTTCACTCTCTCCTCCCTGTGAGGAGGAGTCAATGCAAAACTCAGATGTCTTCCACCTCTACTTATGTGACTGCAGAGAGGATGACAGAGAACAGTGGACACACAGTTTAACATGATGGACTATAGGACAGGACTGCTGCTGTTAACT
The DNA here is from genome assembly GCF_045865225.1 of Trachurus japonicus. Taxonomy (NCBI): domain Eukaryota; kingdom Metazoa; phylum Chordata; class Actinopteri; order Carangiformes; family Carangidae; genus Trachurus; species Trachurus japonicus. The sequence continues at coordinate 20,441,033 of NC_140914.1, read as the reverse complement.
CTCTGCTGGACAGGTCAAGAGACTCACTGATGTTAATTGGATACAGTAATTCCTTTTGCAGTAACCTAATTTGTGATGTTTAAAAATGTCTTAACAGGTGTTGATGGTCAGACTCTGACTGAATCTGAACCAGCTGTTAAAAGACCTGGAGAATCTCACACACTGACCTGTACAGTGTCTGGATTCTCACTGAGCGGTTACTGGATGGCCTGGGTCAGACAGGCTCCTGGAAAAGGACTGGAGTGGATCGCTGCTGCTGATACTGGCAGCACCAAATACTACTCTCAGTCAGTCCAAGGCCGGTTCACCATCTCCAGAGACAACAGCAAACAGCAGCTGTATCTGCAGATGAACAGTCTGAAGACTGAAGACTCTGCTGTTTATTATTGTGCTCGAGACTCACAGTGACTGAAGTTGTTAGAGCAGCTGTACAAAAACCTACACAACTCTGGTCTGAACTAAACCTTATGCTCCTGTTTATCTCACATTGTGGAAGGCATCACAGTTGAAATATTGTTAACTGTGTTAATGTATGTACAGTAATGGTGTCATTGTCTTAAACTGCATTTGAGAGAATATGATCAGTTTTACACAATAAAAGGGTCAACACAGTTTACTGTATCTGAATAAACAAATGTGAACACTGATCAAGCAGGAAGAAAACTAATAACTGCATTGTAAGTGTTTTTTTTTTCTTTCTTACGGACACATCTCTAACTGTTATTGCGTTGACTATTACAAAAACTTAACACATAAACCTTTACTATGGTTTACTGTACCTTTGTGGAGAATAAATAAAGTCAATGAATAAAAAAAGAAATTCTACCCTATAATATACAGTGTGCTATATCTTTATTTACAGTGTGTAAGGACGGATGACTTGTTAAAAAACAACAATGAATGAATGTTGATTTGAGGAAACAATTTCAAAGCATGTTGAATGAAATGAGATCATAACCACATATAATAATATAATGAAAATATAAATTTTCCAGTCAGACCAACATTGATGCTTCATGTGTTTGATTCTATGCAAACTCAGTGAGCTTCCTTGTTCCTCAGCTATAAAAACCTGAGATCAGACTGTCAGTGGAGTTCACAGCTCATCAGCTTCACCATAAACCATGTTTTCTGTAGCTCTGCTGCTGCTGTTGGCAGCTGGATCCTGTGAGTCTCTCTGGATTTATCAGCATCAACATTTACTCTTTTACTTTACAACCTAATGGAAGCATTTTCTTTTTTAACAGGTGTGAAGTGTGAACAGTTGACACAGCCAGCCTCTGTGACTGTGCAGCCAGGTCAACGTCTGACCATCACCTGTCAGGTCTCTTATTCTCTTGGCTCTGCCACAGCTTGGATCAGACAACCTGCAGGGAAAGCTATGGAGTGGATTGGGGCTGCATGTACTGGATGCACTTCAGTCTACAAAGATTCACTGAAGAACAAGTTCAGTATTGACTTAGACTCTTCCAGCAACACAGTGACTCTAAATGGACAGAATGTGCAGCCTGAAGACACTGCTGTGTATTACTGTGCCAGAGAGTCACAGTGACACAAACCATCAGTAGAGCTGAACAAAAACCCCTCAGTGACTGAACAGTTGTAACATGAAGCCACCAGAGGAGGAGCCCTCACACCACTAATGACTTCAACAGCTCTCCTTGGTTACAATATACTAAGTAACTTTTCATCACTTTAACATAATCACATATTACCACATGTAGACCGAAATATAACTTAATAGTACAACACATTACCTATATGTTTACTGGCTTTTGCATTTTTTTCATAGGACATTTCAATCTTCAGTCAGTGACACACATACAGGAGGTGATACAATTAACTTATTTTAATGGACTGAAAACATACATAATCATGAAACCCAATAACAAATGTTTAATGGTTTTAATGTTTTCTTTTTTTATTACAAAATTATATTTTATTAATATTCAAATTTTATATTTATCTTAAAATATAAAAAAACAATATACAAAAACTCTCAGAAGATTGACAATGTGAATTATATGATATGAAATGCTTTACTCTCTCAGATGTCTTCCACCTCTACTTATGTGACTGCAGAGAGGATGACAGAGAACAGTGGACACACAGTTTAACATGATGGACTATAGGACAGGACTGCTGCTGTTAACTCTCTGCTGGACAGGTCAAGAGATTAGCATATCATAAATTTAACATGTCAAAGTTCTTATTTGTATGACCAGTTTATCTGATTTTTTAAATTCTCTTGACAGGTGTTGATGGCCAGAATCTGAACCAGTGGTTAAAAGACTTAGAGAATCCGGAAGTATCTGGATTCACACTCAGCAGCTACTGTATAAGATGCACTGGGTCAGGACTGGAGTGGATCGCTTCTATTTGTGCTGGCAGCTGGATCCTGTGAGGAGCTTTCAGTGGATTCACACTAACAAACACATTAGAAACACTGAATATTCAGATGAATGATGGAGATAATGTTGATTTGTGTTTCCACAGGTGTGTACAGTATTGATCTCATCCAGCCAGACTCAATGGTTGTGCAGCCTGGACAGTCTCTGACCATCACCTGTCAGGTCTCTGGTTATTCTCTGACTGATAACAGCTACGCAACAGGTTGGATCAGACAGCGTGAAGGAAAACCAATGGAGTGGATTTTAAGTTGCTGGGGAGGAGGCAGCTTTTATCAACGTTATCAACGCCCTGAAGAACAAGTTTCTCTATCACACACACACACACACACACACACACACACGCACACACACACACACACACACACACACACACACACACACACACACACACACACACACACACACACACACACACACACACACACACACACACACACACACACACACTTCTACTAATTCTGTGACATTAACAGGACAGAGTCAGCAGCCTGACAACAAAGCTGTGTATTACTGTGTACACACAGGGACGCTAACCATTAACATAGATGCACAAATAACAAGTAAGCTGACTCAACCCCTAGCAGTTAAGACATTGGTCCATAATTTTTCCCTGTAGTAAAAGTTCAAAACACATAAAAAAATGTTTCTTTTTTTATAAGAAATAATTTTTGGCTTCCACATGGAGGGAAAATTATATTTTTATGGCTTGAAAAAAGGGAAATGACACAATAAAAAATGAAATTAAGATAGCATAAGTAATAAGTAATGCAAAGAGATTTCCTGACCTGTCTTTTATTTAGCAGATTTAATTAAAGGGACAATGAGGAGATTCTCCATCGGCAGAACGAAAAATTCCGCGACAATAAAAAAGTCTCATATTAATGTGGATGAATCTATGCTACCCACACTTGTTAATCGGCCCATTTTCGATAAATATATCGGTTTGTCTCTATCGTTATTTTGTTATTACTGTATTAGTGGTGGTGGAAATGCTGGTCGAGCCGACCAGCGTTTCCTTACTTTCGGTTTTGCGGTGAGTCATGAGAATAACGCTGCCGAATCGCCGTTTATGGTCGGAACTACGACGGTATCTGATCGTCTTCGAACCTCTGACTTTAATTCTTGATGAATGAAAACATGAGTCCGTCTTGCGCCGGTCAATGAATTTCACGGTGCGTGCGGAGGCTCAAAATGTAGTGTGAAAACACTTCGCTTTTCCAAAACTCTGCGTTGCCCCTTTAAACTGAACAGTCTCTTCTCTTAGCTCCAGTCAGACTGATTCCTCATATTTGATCTATGCAAACTCAGTGAGCTTCCTTGTTCCTCAGCTATAAAAACCTGAGATCAGACTGTCAGTGGAGTTCACAGCTCATCAGCTTCACCATAAACCATGTTTTCTGTAGCTCTGCTGCTGCTGTTGGCAGCTGGATCCTGTGAGTCTCTCTGGATTTGTCAGTCTCAACATTTATTCTTTTGTTGCATTGATTATTTGTATTTTAATGCATTTTTTTTATTAACAGATGTGAAGTGTGAACAGTTGACACAGCCAGCCTCTGTGACTGTGCAGCCAGGTCAACGTCTGACCATCACCTGTCAGGTCTCTTATTCTGTTAGTGGCTACTGGACAGCTTGGATCAGACAACCTGCAGGGAAAGGACTGGAGTGGATTGGAAGTGGAGTTCCAAGCTCTTCAGTCTACAAAGATTCACTGAAGAACAAGTTCAGTATTGACTTAGACTCTTCCAGCAACACAGTGACTCTAAATGGACAGAATCTACAGCCTGAAGACACTGCTGTGTATTACTGTGCCAGAGAGTCACAGTGACACAAACCATCAGTAGAGCTGAACAAAAACCCCTCAGTGACTGAACAGTTGTAACATGAAGCCACCAGAGGAGGAGCCCTCACACCACTGATGATTTCATGTACAGAGAAAAAACAAAACAAAAAACAGCACATAGAATAGTATTTACACCCACAGACTTTTAAAGCCTTTCAAAATAAGAATTGTGTTATGAATTCATCATCAACAACTGTGACTTTCTAAACACATTAGAAACACTGAATAGACCATCACCATTGTGAAACTGACGAAAAAAAAAAAAACTGAGTTGCTATAATAATAACAACTCAGGTGTTATAATAATAACAACTCTGTAACTTCAACCAATAGAAACAACCAAAAAACCAACACAAATTCCCACGAAACAACATATTTTCAGTTTATTTACACAATGGGATATGAACCAAAACAATGTTGTTTAATTCAAGTCAGACATTTCCATGAGGTCACGATCCAGCTGTGATTTGTGATTCTCAATTTAAGTGTGATCATCGGCTGACATCAACATAGGACAGGACTGCTGCTGTTAACTCTCATGTTTCACTGTGGCAGAACTTTAATTTTTTTTTTTAAACATTTCATTATATCTTTTCATATAAAAACTTTGAGCATACTGTCTTTAGACAAAGCCTGAGAGTTGTTACATGAATACATACGTATGTGACAATCTGGATGATGAAAACAAACTTAGTGCAACACATTTCTATTCACCAAGACATAATAATATATTTTATTTAGTCTTTTCACTTTAATATTCTGTGTAATGAAGGTTTTGTTGACAGGCACCAAAATTCACTGTCAGGAGTCTCAGGACAACATCTACAAAGGCCAAAATTTCCCTTTCCACCTCCCAGCTTGACATATTGAGGAAGCTAACGTTGACCTAATAACATTTTTTTAACTGAACATCAGAATGGGTAGTAGTTTGTTTTATTCAGAAATTACACATTTGAAAATTGATATGATGTGTGATGTGTTCAATGTCTCTTTTCTCAGCTCTGCACAGGCCACGGACACATATTTTATTTACCATGAAAAGTTACTTGATGATTTATGAGCTAAATACTCAGCCTTTATAACAGCCCTATATAGATTATCCAGAAAAAATGGAAAAATTAACCATTTTGGAAAATGTAATCATTTGCTTTGGTGCCAAGAATAAGATGAGAAGAGCTCAAACACTCTCACAGTGATCTGATTGTGTTTATCTTTCTTTTACTTTGGAAACAAATCTGAGGCTTGTTATATCCCATCAGTGTCCCTCATTATGCAAAGTGAACTTCCTCCCAGTCTGATATAAAGACTTGACATCATGCTGTCAGTTACAGTAGAAGAAGAGAAGCTCCCATCAGATCAGCTCCAACACCAACCATGTTCTCTGTAGCTCTGCTGCTGCTGCTGGCTGCTGGATCCTGTGAGTCTTGATCCATCATCATTTCTTCTTTTACATTATAACTTGATTGTTTATAACAAAGGATTTTCTTTTTTATCAGGTGTGAAGTGTGAACAGTTGACACAGCCAGCCTCTGTGACTGTGCAGCCAGGTCAACGTCTGACCATCACCTGTCAGGTCTCTTATTCTGTTGGCAGCTACCGCACACACTGGATCAGACAACCTGCAGGGAAAGGACTGGAGTGGATTGGTGGCCAATATACTGGAGACAGTGTACCATACTACAAAGATTCACTAAAGAACAAGTTCAGTATCAGTTTAGACTCTTCCAGCAACACAGTGACTCTCAATGGACAGAATCTACAGCCTGAAGACACTGCTGTGTATTACTGTGCCAGAGAGTCACAGTGACACAAACCATCAGTAGAGCTGAACAAAAACCCCTCAGTGACTGAACAGTTGTAACATGAAGCCACCAGAGGAGGAGCCCTCACACCACTAATGATTTCAAGGCCAGATCACTGAGAAAAAAATCTGTCCATGAAAAATAACTTGTAAATATTATATTCTCAATAATCAATAAACAATACACTGTCTGCTCATGTGTCATGTGTCAGATTTGACCCAAAAGTATATATATTTGCCTTTAATTGATAGTGCAGGCAAGAGAGACAGGAAATGGGGAGGGAGAGATAGGGGGAATGACATGCAGCAAAGGGCCACCGGAGTCAGGATTCAATACAGGGCCGGATGCAGCAATGACTATGACCTCTGCATATGGGGCGCCTGCTCAACCCACTGAGCTAAACGACGCCCCGAAAAACTGTAGTTGACAAATTTTCATTTCTTAATTCAAGTCAGACATGTCAGGATCCAGCTGTAAATTGTGATTCCTAATATAAATATGATCACTGGTTGACATCATCTTACTTAATCTTTTGCTTTGGTGCTTGTTCTGTTTTTCTCTTATTCACTTGACAGATGATTTTTTTTCTGAGATAAGTGAAAAGAGAAGAGTTCTACTGTTCATGAATAAAATGTAGATACTGTATAGTCCAGTGGTGGCCAGGTTCACTCCACCTCTCTCCTCCCTGTGAGGAGGAGTCAATGCAAAACTCAGATGTCTTCCACCTCTACTTATGTGACTGCAGAGAGGATGACAGAGAACAGTGGACACACAGTTTAACATGATGGACTATAGGACAGGACTGCTGCTGTTAACTCTCTGCTGGACAGGTCAAGAGAATACCATACATTTAACGAGTCATAGTTTTTATTTGTATCACCATATTTGACTTTTTGATTCTCTTGACAGGTGTTGATGGTCAGACTCTGACAGAATCTGAACCAGTGGTTAAAAGACCTGGAGAATCTCACACACTGACCTGTACAACATCTGGATTCACATTCAGCAGCTATTTTATGGCCTGGATCAGACAGGCTCCTGGAAAAGGACTGGAGTGGATCGCCTGGCATGATAGTGGTAGTGGCACATCCTACTCTCAGTCAGTCCAAGGCCGGTTCACCATCTCCAGAGACGACACCAGACAGCTGCTGTCTTTGCAGATGAACAGTCTGAAGACTGAAGACTCTGCTGTTTATTATTGTGCTCGACAGCCACAGTGACCAAAAATGTTCCAGCAGCTGTATAAAAACCTACAGTTCAATTTTTGGTTTTAGACGCCAAACTCATGGCATATACAGTACAGTACATATAATTCATATATCACACATAAATATCATACATTTCATAAACTGTTATATTGAATGTATTACTTTTGGTTCTCTCCAGGTTCTAGACTTTGTTCCCACACGCCAAACACATTGATTGGTAACTCTGAAGTGCCAGTCACCTACAGTACAATGTGAATGTGAGTTTTGTTTGTCTCTATCAGGCCTTGTGACATAGGCTACTGGGCTAGTGGTTCAATTCCTGTATGAAACAACTTGCAAAATAAGATCATGTCAGTCTGTCCTTCACATGGATCAGCTCCATCAAAATCACCTCTGAAAAGTGGTGATCCGTCAAGTGACATCATTGATCTTGGGTCTACTCAAATTGAAAAGATGGTCATAGGCATTGAAATATTTCCATGGCCGAAAAGAAAATGTTTCTATTCTATTTTGCCTAGTAAACATAAATCTAAAGAAAGACACTAAAACAAACAAATAGGTTTCAGTTCCTCCACAGCTGCTCTTCTCTCAACACCCCTGGTTTCACTGTGTCTTCAAACACCTGCAGCCTCTAAAAGTCATAAATGCAAACTCATAGTCCAGCCACAAAACATGAACATTTTTATACTATTGACATTATTCTGGTCACTAATGTAAAGGTAAAGGTACTTTATTTGTCACATATACAGCTAGTACAGTGAAATTCTTTCTCTGCATTTAACCCCTGAGGAGCAGTGGGCAGCCACGGTGCGGCGCCCAGGGACCAACTCCAGATCTCCAGCCTTTGGTCAGGGGCGCTGACTGGATAGGATTAAGCTAGCCGACATGTTTTTAGTGGTGGGGGAAACCGGAGTACCAGGAGGAAACCCACACAGACACGGGGAGAACATGCAAACTCCACACAGAAAGGTCCTGGGCG
>NC_140914.1:20352022-20432693 GCF_045865225.1 Trachurus japonicus | reverse complement strand
ATTCCACCCCCGCTTTCTGCGTCGTCGCCCCGACGACGAACTACACTGGGAAATCCACCAAACTAGGACCAAGGCCTAAACAGAACAGACTGCGAATTTACCACTGGCTGTGAAGGTTCAGGCACTGCATTACCCCTAGTGCCAACAGACTGGGGAAGACGATGGACATTGGAGTGTTGACCGCGGTGGAACGGCCGGTTCGACGCAAGACTGACTGAGGAGGGCTGGACTGACCAGTAGAGGGAGGGGACCCAGAGTAAAGATGTTCTGGTTCTGCAGTGGAGACAGGATTAGGCTCAATACTTGCTGATGTCATCACAGCTGGCCCTGTATGACAAGGTTGGGCTGGCGCCTCGGTGGCAGAGGGTGAAACAGTGTCACGGACCAACAACCATAGTTCACCACCTTCAGGTGAACCTGGGGAGGCTGCAGGCGCTGCTGAAGCTGGTGGAAGCGGCGCCCTAGGAAGATGGGTACCAGACACGACCAGGGGCTTCAGCATGTCTCGGTGCACCTGCCGAGTCCTATGCAACTCTTCCACAGGGGCAATGGTGTAAACTGCCCCATCTCTGGGTGGGGCTTTCAGCACCTGGTAGGGGACGGAGCTCCATTTGTCATGAAGCTTGTGTCGACCCCTAACACCAAGATCTCGGAGGTAGACATGCTGGCCCACCTGCAAAGGAGCCTCTCGAACATGCTGGTCATGTCGCTCTTTTCGTCGACCTGCAGCTGCCAACAGCCTACCACGAGCATTCTCAAATGCAACCTTGAGCCTCGCCTGATGTTCGGTCATCCAGTCCTGTACTTCCCCTGGCTCAGCATCCTGAACTCGGCCCAAAAGGAAGTCCACAGGGAGCCTCGGTTCCCGACCGAACATCAAAAAGAAAGGAGACTCTCCTGTACTTTGATGTGGCGTAGTGTTATAACAAAACAACACTTGTGGGAGACAAGACACCCAATCCCGCTTCCGGGAGACTGGTAGAGTCCGCAAGAGGTCATGTAGAGTTCTGTTAAAACGTTCACACTGCCCGTTGCCGGCCGGATGGTAAGGAGTGGTTCGCGATTTATCGACCTTGTACAAGCGGCACAGTTGTTGGATCAGGGAACTCTCAAAGCTCCGACCCTGATCGGAATGAATGCGATTTGGCACACCAAACCGAAAAAACCATTCGGTCAGCAAGACTCGAGCCACAGTCGCTGCCTGCTGATCTCGTGTTGGAATTGCCACTGTGTATTTACTGAACACATCGGTCATTACCAAGACATTTTCCAACCCGTTCCGTGAAGGTTCCAACAACGTGAAGTCGATGGCGACAATTTCGTTCGGCCGAGACGCCAGAACGTGGCCCATAAAACTATGGGGCACTGACCCTGAATCTTTAGCAACTTGGCAACGCTCACATGACTGGACCCACTGTTTGATGTCAGCGGACATCCCCGGCCAGTAACAGCGTTGCCGCACCAATTCCGTGGTACGCTCAATACCCTGATGGCCATGGTCTTGGTGCAACTGGGTCAGGATCTCCTCTTTAAGAACAGCAGGTAGGACAAGCTGGAAACACTCTTCACCCCCATCTGAACGGGAAATCCGGCGGTAAAGTACGCCCTCCTGTTCAACCAAGCGTCCCACTGTTTCAGGAGCGTCAAAGCAGAAGTGGGAAGTGGCCTTCCTGGATTCAAAATTAGGCTTGGTTAGCCTCGTCCTAAAGGGAAGATCAGGAGCACACAAATGTGGATCCACCGCTTGCTAAGACCGAAGATTCCGCGGGAAGAATGACATCCGTAAGACTACACCATCGCCTGGGCAGGCAGGTATCCACGGTGGCGGGGACTTAGCTGCTGGCTGAGAGAAGGATGGAACCGAAGTGCCGGTAAGACATGTGGCAGGCCTAACTAGACCCTGATAAATACTGGCGGGAGAGCGCATCAGCATTCCTGTTGATGCGTCCGGAGCGATACCGATCTCAAAATCAAAGACAGCATGTTGAGAGGCCCACCTCTGCTCTATGGCTCCTAACTTAGCTGAATTGAGGTAGCTCAACGGATTGTTGTCTGTGAAAACCACACATTTGTGCCCCAACAAATACTCCCGGAACTTTTCTCCCATTGCCCATTTAAGTGCAAGGAACTCCCAGCTTCATCGAACTGTAATTTTCCATGTTGCGTTCTGTGGGTCGAAGCCCTCTGCTTGCGTATGCAACCGGTCGAATACCATCATCAGTCTCCTGTGAAAGGACGGCACCAAGGCCACTGTAACTTGCATCAGTTTTCCAAAATGAATGGACGTGAAAAATCGGCATAAGCCAACACTGGGGCTGAAACCAACTTCGCCTTAAGGCTTCAAAACTTTGCTCGCACTGGGATGTCCATGCAGAGCTCAGATCCTGCCCAGATCCTCGCTTGGACTTGGTACCTTGGAGTTTTGCCACCAACTGATGCAAAGGGCCCGCCAGCTTAGCGAATCCCTCCACGAATCGCCTGTAATAGCTAGCGAACCCCAAGAACGAGCGCAGCTCTGACACATGACGGGGCCGCTGCCATTTTGCCACAGCCTCAATCTTGGCAGGGTCTGTGGAAACTCCTTGATTGGAGATGATATGCCCCAGGTAGCGAACCTCTTTTTGAAAAAAGGCACATTTCTCAAGTTTCACCTTCAAGCCCTCCCTCTGCAGCCGACTGAGGACCACTTCCAGTCGCTGCAAGTGTTGTGAAACAGAAGAAGAAAAGACAACAATATCATCTAAATACAAGAGCAGGGACTGGCACTGTTGATCTCCAAACATCCTCTGCATGAGCCTTTGAAAGGTGCTTGGCGCATTGCACAAGCCAAATGGCATCCTGTTCCATTCAAAGAGCCCGAAAGGCGTACAAAAGGCCGTCTTCGGCTTGTCCTGCTCTGCAACAGGGACCTGATTATAACCGCTTGCCAAGTCAAGAGTGGTAAACCAGCAAGCCCCGGCAAGTGAATCAAGGCTCTCCTCTATGCGAGGTAGAGGAAATGCGTCCTTCCGTGTTTTGCTATTAAGTAGGCGGTAGTCGACACACATGCGGAGACTACGATCCTTTTTACGGACAAGGACAATGGGGGAAGCAAATGGGCTGTTGCTTTCCCGGATCACTTTGGCTTCAAGCAACTGATCAATGTGAGCCTTCACCTCCTCATACTCCGAGGGGGGGATTCTTCGGTACCGCTGTCTCACTGGAGCCTCGTCGAGCAAGGGGATTTCATGCGAAATGAGGTTAGTACAACCCAAATCACCTTCATGGTTCGAGAAAACTGACTGATACCTCTGCAACAAAGCGTGGACATCGATCTGTTCTTGTTCTGTCAAGGCAGACAGGTCCATGGCTTGGACGCCGCCCGGTGCCACACCAGAAGCAGCCTGAGATGAGATTGAGGCTATAGTGGTCTTCACCTCAGTCACACCGGCAGGTAAGCTGACCACCTGGGCCCTACTCAAGGAACCAAGACCAGTGCGTGGGTAAAGGAGGACATCAGTTGTTCCCACATTGACCACTGGGACATAAGCTGTACCACGAATGACTTGGACAAGGCAAGGAGACACCAATAACCCTGCAGGTAGGTGGGACTCTGTTGGTTCAAACAGCACAGCCTGACCAGCCAGCTGTTCTGGACAAGTGGCAGCCACAAGCTTCATTACCCCACCAGGTATGCGTACCGCCCATCTACCGCGGACCCTGGCGAAACCCATGAGATTCCTCTGGGGTTCTGTGGTGGCCTGATGACACCGTTGTAGAGCTTCAAGAACAGGCACTGGAGCTTGAACCACTGAGGGAGCATTGAAAAGAGCGGGACCGTACACCTCAAAGAGTTCCCGATAACATCGACGGATGATGTTGCTCCCCAAAATCCCAGGGGCAACAGATGCAGCACCGGGAGGGTCTTTTACCACTAAGACCCCACAACCGGGGACCACCTTCCCACACAAAGTGACATCCAGCTCTAAATAGCCAATGTAAGGAATACAAAGACCGTTGGCTGCTCGCAGCTGCAGCCAATTACAAGACTGAAGGCGCTCTTGGCCCCATGGTGCGAAATGTTCAACAAAGAAACTTTCAGGAATCGTGGACACCATGGACCCGCTGTCCAACAAGCACGAGACAGTGGTCCCACCCATCAGGACATCGATATGTGGACAGGGCGCCATTATTCGACCGATGAGGTCTTGTTGCGAGCCTCCAACCTCCCCATCGGAGCTTTGGCTCCTCAGCTCAGCGGGCTTCAGTTTTCCGACTGGGGTGCAAAGCGCGAAGACTCAGCCACATTAAGAGATCGACCAGTGGCAGAACCAGCACGGGGATGAGGGGGGACCCGCTCCCCATCACAATCGCTGGCATAATGACCTGGCTGTTGGCACCTTCGGCAGATCACAGGACCGTTGCGAGGAGGCCGTGCTGGAAAGGGACGAGCCTGAAAAGACGCCATGGTTCGAGTCAGCTGGTCAAGCTGTTCCTGCTGACGCTTTAAGAGTGTCTTCACTTCACTCAACTCTGAATCATGGGGTGAGACAAGTGGGGCGGGGCGAGAGCCACCCTGGACCCCATACTGAAGACCATAGGCCGACGGAAGAGAGTGGCTACGTTCCCTAGCACCCCTTGGAGACCCTTCCCTCTCCCATCTAATGGCCTCTCCACGTGTCTCGAGCAAAGAAGCCGTGGGATGGCGGCGAACGTACTGCTTCAATTCCCTGCGAAGGGCACCATCTAGCACATGCTCCACGAACTGATCGCGAAGAAGAATTTCAGCATTTGGCAAGTCATCTGGTGCAGAATGTTTGACACGCTCCATCAGGGCCATCAGAGCCAGGGAGAACTCCAACAGCGTCTCCCCTTCCTGCTGCTTGCGAGAGAAGAAAGATTGCTGCAGTGTTACATATGACTGAACACAGCCAAAAAGCTCCGTCAAGATAGCTAAAACCTTGTCTGGGTCTTCCCTGTCCACACGGGGGCGATATTTGATCTCCTCTCTGGCTTCCCCTTCTAGATGGTCAAAAATGAAAAAGGCCCGATCACGAACAGAGAAGTGGCGTGCCCGTGTACATGCTTGTACTTCTTCTTTCCACTCAACTATGCCTATACCCGTTCTGCCGTTAAACATGGGACATCTGCGATCTCTAGGTATAACAACCAACCGTTCAGTGGCCGTGGCGCTAGTACTTACAGCTGGAGGAGCACCTGAAGTGACAGAAGCGGGATCCGTTCTGCTGGAACTGGCCTGAGAAGCATCCCTCGCTCGAGACAGCTGCTCGTTGTCTGCTCTAAGCTGTGCCACCTGGTCCCTGAGCTGCTGCAGTTCCTCCTCCATGGCAAACCGCGGAGACCACACCCACTGCTTTCAAAATGGAGACCTGTGTTACCACTGGCAAAAACAAAAAGGAAAAGAAAAGAGAAAGATGCTGCCGCTCCGTCTTCACTGCTGCCTCCACACACCAAAACAAACTAACGTAACCCAACAGAAACAAAACAGAAAAAAAAAGAGAGAGGGGGGGGGGGGGGGCAAAAGAAAAAAAAATTTCACACTAATAAACAAAAAAAATGGAAGTCACGTCTCTGTCCTCTAACAGTGTATCCTGCCAACAACGCCAATTTGTGGCGAGATGTGGTGCAGAGGGGGAAGTTGTCCAACAACGCCACCTGGGGAATTGCACCACAGAAATAAACTTGACCCGGTACTAAAACTACTATGAGGTCACACAGGTTCGTTACACAAAGTTTTAAAGAGGACATGAGACGGACTTCCAAAAAGATATAAATTATTTTTATTTAACAATGGTTTATTAGATTTAAAATGAACATGTTCTTTGGGGACCCGAGTGTCTGCTTCACACGGTAAGTTAAGGGGAAATAAACAAAAAAGGTGGACCAGGGCCAAACTCCGGGAGGCGGACAGACTAAAGACACTTAAAACACACAATAATACTACAAACCAAACCACCACGTGCCACAGCCAACTTAAGGGATGTGAGATGGGACCACCACCAGGGAGTCTGCCACGCACTACCCAGCTCCTGTCCAGGGAGAAAAGAAACAAAATTAGGTGAGCGACACTCAAGGGTTGGGTTAGACAATTAGTTAAAATGGCCTATCCTAAAACACTCACACAACATTCACACCCACATGCACACCAACATAAAGAATACAAATTATTTGTTTTAAAGTTAGTACAAGTACAAATACTTAAATTATAATTTAAATAATAACTCAGCTATGGGTGGCAATCAGGTGTTGCGTTAGAGCCTACCCATAGCTAAATAAACAAAATCAAAAATATAACCAAAATAAAACTAAACAAAATAACCATATGTGACTTAAAGAAAATGGATAAACAGAAAGAAAACGCTCTAAACAGCTGGCCCAACGAGGAACCAGAAAAACAAATAAATTATTAACCAAAAATAAACAAAGAAATAACCAAATAAACCAACAAACAAAGAAACAAAAACAATTGCAGTGGGGCTTCAGTCTGTTGCTGCGTGGAGAGCTGCAACCAAAAACAAAACAATGCGTGGACGACAGAGTGAAAACGGAGCGGCTGCACCAGGGCTGGAGGCCGCAGATGTTACACTTAGATGGCCGTGATGGTCAGCAATAGGCGGTGCAATACATCCTCGGAGCGCAGGAGGAGAGACGAAACCGCTGCAGATACCGCAGCTACAGCAGGACAGAGCAGAGGGCAACAGCTGTTAGCCTAAGGCTACTATAGACAACAAAGATTAGTAAAAGAGCATGCTTACCGATAAAGAGAGCTTTAACACTCACGATCAAGTCCCAGTCTGCAAAACGGCAGAGAGGGGACACCACTCTTCCTCCAGCTGCAACCCAACTGACACGGCCAACACTGAGAACAAAATCACAGCGGTTGTTACCCCATAATGTGCCATAACGTTACACAACGTTGCACGACGCACCCACACTTACCTTGCGAACAACCACACAATCACGCCAACACCAAGCGAACAGAGCACGCCAAACAGCTGGAGCACGCCGACACAGGGCCTTTCCAGGTCAGTGCCAGGGAGAGAATGCGCCCCGCAGTAGCGCAATGATTAACAGGTGCTGGCAATGTGCAATCAAGCACCGGTCGATTGAGTGGGAGGGGGTGGAGCAGAGCAACACCCGACCTGCCACACCGTGTTAGCGATGCTAGTAGCATTAGCGGCATCCCGCTAGCATTAGCATTAGCATTCCACATTAAAATTCTCACTCACCGGCTTCTTCTTTCAGTTGGAACGTGACAAGTGAGTTTGTCCGGCTTCCTCTTCCAGTCACTGACTTCCAGCTGTCGCAGCAAAGCTCCGACTTTCAGCTCCAGTCCTCCCGTGTCTGTATCTCTGCTCTTGTGCCGAATGTGTGGGTAGCGAAGTGCCGCGAGTAGTGGACGGCTGCTAGCCTGCTCTGCTCTGTGAGCCATGTACGGGGAAAGGGACGGCCCGAATGATGACGACCGCTGCTGATTGGCTCATGATTGACTCCTGTGCTGGTGGGCCAACCATGAGTTGTCAGGAGTTAAACTTTTACCGGCGTTACACTTGCGTCTGCTGAAACGGTTGTCTGTCTTTGAGGATCATAGTGGGACAGGTGAGGTGACGAGGGCTTCCTTGAGTGAGTGGGTAACGACTGCGGCCTGGCGGCAAGGCGGGGCTTGGGCTTGACCGGCTGGACGGTTAAGCCCCGCCCATGCCACGCACGTCACACGCCAAGCTCTGCCTAGAGCATAGACTGTAAAAAGAATGGACGTAGCGTCCGTGACGTCACCCATTGGTTTTGGTGAGTCTGTTTTGTGCCGCTACTACGGGGGTTTGAACCGCGCCATGTTGGATTTGACTTTCCATATTTGGAGCGGTGTGGCCATTAGCCGGCCGAGAACCCGCCCACTGGCCTTGAAGCAGCGGTCTCCGGACCTGTCACTCAACGTTTCCGCGCCCTAATTGGCCAGAATTTTAACCTAATAACAGTAAAACCAGTGGCGAAAGTACCATTAATGCAAGTAATGCCGTTGCATTAGGGCCTGTGGCCAAAAAAGGCCCGCGGTGAACGGTAAAAAAAAAAAAAAGTATCAATTGGTGGTATAGGCTACTGTATTAAATCATCTTGGCTTTTACATCATTACTGTAATTCATTAACGTTATTCTGGATTATGAACATTTAATCCCATGTCTGAGTTTGAATACAGCGGGGGACTTCCCGTCTTCTTCTCTGTCTTTAGTGTTTATGTGTGTGGCGCTCCCTACAGACTGAGTAAAACGGTAGAGTTTAAAAAAAATTCACCCCCCTCAGAGTGTGTGCGGGGGTAGAAACTATCGGTTGAGACCAAAAAACGTAATGGTACCAGGCTTTTAACATGTTTACTGAGGACGTAAAGTCGGCTATTTTAACATGGGGGTCTATTATATGGAGAATGCTCCCTTCCGGTACCAGCCCCCAGAGGAAGCCGGGGGGATTGCAGTTTTTTGAACGCGGAAGTGAGCTTCACTTCTCAGACCGACAACTGCCCCCTTGGCCTAGAGGCAAGGCAAGGCAAGGCAAGGCAATTTTATTTGTATAGCCCGTTTTTACAGTTTGTCTCAAAGGGCTTTACATGGCATCGTAACAACATCCTCTGTCCTTAGACCCTCACATCGACTGAGGAAAAACTCCATGGAAACCCTTTTAACAGGGAAAAATCGGAGAAACCTCAGGGTGAGCAACAGAGGAGAGATCCCTCACCCAGGACGGACAGACGTGCAATAGATGTTGTTAGAGTGATGTTGTTAGAGTGCACTACGTCATCATGGTTAGTTCAGGGACAGTCGGGATTTCGGAAACTCGGTAGAAACAGCGCCTGGATGTCGGATTTCATGTTGTTCGTCCCTACTACATGAACATTTACTAAACGAACATTTAAAGATAAATAAATGGAAATATTTAATTACTTGATATGAGGACACATTATTCCACTATAGCAACAATGTAGCCTAATGTCTACTATTGCCCTTGCAGAACATTTAAGGCAGTGGTCCCCAAACTACGGCCCGCGGGCCAAATGCGGCCCGCGTTCAAATTCCAACCGGCCCGCAGCCTCTGTCATAAAATCAATAATATGTGGCCCGCCAGCACGTACATTTTTTTTTTTTTTTCCAGCCTCGATATATTGCCGTGTACATGCCTGTTTGTTTTCCTCGTCTCTGGCCTCCAAACAGGCTGAATGACAAGAGGCTTCACTCTGGTCATGAGACTCGGTCTCAGCACCTGGGTGCGTTTGTTCCATAGCGGAATGAAATGAAGGGAGTGAAGCCTCTTGTCAGTCATCCAGGATCTTTGTCTCTGTGGGGGGAGGCGGGGCCGCTACCACACAGTGCAGTCTGAGTGCAGCATGTGAGCCTGTGAGGAACAACGCAAGGTAACATCAGTTGCCAACTTGGTGACTTTCTCCCTAAATCTGGTGACTTTCCAAACCCCCTCATCGACTTTCTTTTTGACAAAAGCCACTAGCGACAAATCTAGCGACTTTTCCGGTGCTGTTACTGTTACAACGCTTCTGGTTTGGAGACTCGGACGTGAAAGCACGTCATCACTGCTGTTTTCACCGAGCAGCGGTGCTGCCGTGAGCCCCCCGCCCACGTCCCTACAGCCCCCACCGGCGGTGTCACGGAGCTGTCCCCGCTACAGAGACCCGCTCCACGCCGCTGACACCCCCACCACACCCGTCTTAAGACATACACAGCCTCAGCGCAGTCACTCACCTCATCTACTGTGATGACACGGTCAATATCTATTCAAGTGCAGTTTTGTTGAGACTTGATAAGCCATTTTATTTATTGTTTTGGTTGTGTGTGGTTTTATATTTGAGTGCATCTTTTCTTAACAGAGACAGGGTCTATTCTTGTTTTTGGTTGTGATTTTTATTCAAGTGCAATTTTTGATTTAATGTTTCAAATTAACCTAGATATGTTTAAGCTTCCTTTTTTTCCAGACATTTATGTCATTTTATGTGGTCTTCAAATATGAAAAGCAGAGTGATTTTGGTAAAAACTTGTTTAGATTTATTTATCTATGTGAAGAAATGAAAAGAATTCCATTTGCAATGAAAAAAAAGGTATTAAATAGTTAATTTGCATTTAATGTTAATGGTTCAAAGGATGTCAGGCTGAATGGTCGGCCGACTCGGCCCCCACACATTTTTACCTCACCAAATCTGGCCCTCTTTGCAAAAAGTTTGGGGACCCCTGATTTAAGGTGTCTGTTCTCTCCTGAGTGCACTCTGAGGAGCGCGGCTGTTGCTGAGCATCCCACAGTCCAGGCTGAACCAGGCGCGGTGTTATGGGTATCGCTCTGGGGTGGGCCTAACGGGCCTGGGCCCACCCACTTGTACAACTGGCCCATCCCATAGACTGTAAAGACAAAATTCTTCTTGTTTTGAGTCTTGCAGTGCTGATGTTTTGTTTTGGCAATGAGAACCACTTCAGTAAACCAGACCCTGGTTTTATTTCCATATTCATTTCATTAAATACTTGGTTTTACATGTATTTAAATTTACTGCCATTGTGTTCATGTAACTTCAGTCTGATATTTTTTCTCATGTCCCGTGTTGTCGTGACCCAGTAGCCAGCCTGGATTTGGATGAGGAGGATGAAAAGGTTAAAAACCCTCTGGAGGCAGGCGCGGCGTTATGGGCGGGCCTAACGGGCCTGGGTCCACCCACTTGTACAACTGGCCCATCCAAAATGACAGGGTGAACATAACTTAAGTTAATCTAAGGTTTAATTATTTTTTATTTATTTTTATTTCAGATAACTTTACCACAGGTTTAAATGTGTCAGCATTTGGTGATTTTCATAGTGCACAGAGCTGCTCTGCCTCTTCTGGTGTGTGTGTGGCTGTTTACGCATGCGCAGTTTGTCCGCCAAGGGAGGCAGAGGCTACGCTGCCTCATTGCGTAACTCTACTGAGTGCGAGCGGCACGTACATTCACGTTGCTTTCGTGAATTGTAAACAAACAGACGCCCCCTCGGTTTTAGCGTCCAGCAGTTTAGCAGCTAATTCAACAGCAGTGATGGATAACTGTACCGGAGAGGCTCAACATGAGCTTCATTTGAGGAATAAACGGCAGCTTTTACCTGACGGGAGACCGACGCCTGAGCTACGGTAGCTAACAGCTAGCACAGGGGTCACCAACGTGGTGCCCGCGGGCAGAGTCCTGCATCGGGTCGGATCCCCACGGGTATCCGCCGGGTACCCCGCAAAAACGGTGTTCAACGGGTGGATAAGCTGTCTTGTGAAAATTCACAGGTCGGGCACGGGCGGAACTCAAATGAACGCGGGTGGGTACGCGGGTGTATGTGTAGGCCTACAGAGAAACACTCACGCGCAGCTGCATGAACCAGTGTAGCAAATCATTTTTTTTTATCACTCACGGCAACAACAGAGCAGCATCTTGATGTAAATAAACGATCTTTGGCCGCTCGTGTGACTGCTCACAGCTTTCCCTGCCTGTCATGGCTTGACTGCTCAGCTTCTGGGTAAGCTACAAACACACTGATGGGATCAATGTAAAGGCTGAAGTGTCCTGCTTTCATTAAAAAAAGAATTACGTCGCTATCATTCTCCGTTCCGGAAATAGCCGCGAAAGAGTACGCCCCCCCCCCTCTCTTTTCTTTTCTTTTCTTTTTTCTTTTTTCTAAAGAGTACGGCTGTACCTCCGTTATCGCCGGTGATGACGGCGATCTAACGGGCAGCGGGTCGGGCAGCGGATCTTAATATTGACGGGCGGGTCGGATCCGGGTTGTATTCAGAAATAATCACGGGTGATGGGTCGGGACACGGGCTTAAAAACCAACGGGTCGGGCGGGCGCGGGTTTCCTAAATTGGACCCGTGCAGGACTCGGCACCTGGTAGTAGTGATGTTCGATTCCACAAATTTCCTTTCCGATCTGATACTGAGTAAAATTCAGGCTGGTATCGGCGATACCGATCCGATACCGATACTTTGTGCAAATGCACCTAATGTGCCTGGTAAATGTAATAAAATAAAATAAAAAGTACTGTATTTCAAGTCATAGCTTCCTATCCTAAGGATGCAAGACTTCAGAGTAACATATTTACTTAAAACTCTGAACTATATTGAGGTTGTGGCCTCGTTTAGAATATAGCCGAAAATAGTGTTTCAAACACTAAAAAAAGAACATAAGTAAAATAATAAGACCATAAATTAAATTTAAAAAATGATAAACAAACATAATATTTATATATATATTTTTGTATTTATTTATAATATTGTTTATTAATTTCCCACAGATATTACAGACTTCGTCTTCACTGTTTGTGGCGCTGAAATAGCTCCACACCTGACTCCTCTCCGCTCCACCATTGACTCTAGTCTACACAGACTGACTTTGTGAGCAGCATGCTGCTGCGCTTACACGTTACGCACTTACCCAGGCGGAAGAAAAAGTAGTTCCTACCAACCGCGTGTCATTTAGACAAGGGGCCCTACTTTCCTGGCGCAGCGAGGCGAGCCCTGACGCAGCTGGCGCAGTGGCATTTTCCTCCAGTGCAACAAGGTGCGCAGCGGATTCGGTAAATTGGCAGACTGCTGTGCGCTGAGATGGGAGTGGTCGCGCAGCAGGGGGAGGTGCCGACAGATTCGCCGTGGCGCAGTGACAATTTGTTGCAGATAGACCGCGCGGAGAGTGCGCCGAAAGCTCGCCAGCTCCAACCTGGTCTACTCTCAGCGCAAGGCGAAGCGCAGCCAGCGCAGTGGCAATTTGACTGCCCAGCACGCAGTGCGCCCACGTCACCAAGACCTCACAGGCAGGTTTCCACAGTTCCAGGCACATTTAAATGCAATTAATAATAATAATAATAATAATAATCACAATAACCCCTATTTATTGTATCTGAATCAGCACATACACCTATATCTATATAGATTGTCCCGTCACACTGATGACAGATCAAAGGCTTGCGTAATGGAAACTCAGCCTGACTGAATTAACACAGATGAAACCAGGGAGGGACTGAGACAGCCGTGGATGTCCCAAAAGCAGGTGTTGACACTACACACTGTGCCGTTGCAGATGATCAGCTATTTATTTATTTACTTATTTACTTATTGATTTATTAGGGGCCAGCGCCGCATCGTCACGCGACCATAACAAATACAACTGAAAACATATAAACTATCATCTCTCACAGCAAACCACAATCAGCCTCGGCATCATAGTGAGCAGATATTCACATCTCCCCTCTCAGGTAAATTCTAAAGAAAAAAGAAAAAGAGAGACGCTCCGTGATGCCTCCTTTACGCACAGCTGTTTGTTTATGTTGTGATCTGTGCACACGTGTTTAAATATAGGTTAGATAGATAGATAGATAGATAGATAGATAGATAGATAGATAGATAGACCTGGATAACATCATAACCTCCTCCCTCCCAGACTACTTTTGCATCATCAGCCCGTGAGGTCTGTTCGCGCGACCGGACACTGCCAGCTTGGACCGGACCAGAACATCAGTTTCCTCCCGTCTCACTTGCTCTGACAGATTGAGAGCTGTTGCCCAGTAAAAAAAAACAAAAAACAAAACACACACACCCCTTTTCCATTAATAAAGTCTCATATTCAGTAACCTATATTTAAACACGTGTGCACAGATCACAACATAAACAAACAGCTGTGCGTAACGGAGGCATCACGGAGCGTCTCTCTTTTTCTTTTTTCTTTAGAATTTACCTGAGATGGAGATGTGAATATCTGCTCACTATGATGCCGAGGCTGATTGTGGTTTGCTGTGAGAGATGATAGTTTATTTGTTTTCAGTTTTATTTGTTATGGTCGCGTGACGATGCGGCTCAATAAATCAATAAGTAAATACATAAATATAGCAGATAATCGTGTAGTGTCAACACAGCAGTAATCCATCCTCATCTTTCATCTGTGCAGCCTTTGATCTGTCATCAGTGTGACGGGACAATCGATATAGATGTGCTGAATGTGTATGCTGTAATCTGTATGTGCTGATACAAATCTTCTCTTCCACGGTGAAATCAAGGCGAGGAGAGGAGCTCATTTGAGTGGTGAAGATCTGACTCGGCTGTGTCAAACCCACTCCACGCCTTCTCTCCTCCCTCTATGCCATTTGCGCCGGTGGGAGGGAAGTAGGCGGGATGCGCCCTGCTGCGTTTCGAAGGAAAATTGCAAACTGCTCCTGACCACTCCCCGTTGGCGAAGCGAAGGCGAGGCGCAGGCCTGATCCGCTGCGCCTGCACCTAGTTCACGAAAGTAGAGCCCAAGATCTCAATAGTTTAGTCACTTTCCACTGTGTTCCTGTTAATGATATGCATTACCACAAATGACTTAAGTATCAAAAGTATCAATATTTTCATTTGAGTATCGATTCTAGAGCACACAGACCTGGTATTGGAAGTATCGATATTTCAGTATCGATCTGCACATCACTACCTGGTAGCCCGCGAGGACGATCTGAGGTGCCCTCAGCACATGTTCTAAAAAATTGCATTTGTCACCATGAAAATCCAGTAA
Source organism: Trachurus japonicus (assembly GCF_045865225.1). Taxonomy (NCBI): domain Eukaryota; kingdom Metazoa; phylum Chordata; class Actinopteri; order Carangiformes; family Carangidae; genus Trachurus; species Trachurus japonicus. Next base: position 20,418,153 of record NC_140914.1, on the reverse strand, counting down.
ATCCAGTGTTTTTGTTCTAAATGCTGGGCAGAGCACAAAAGTAGGAATAGTGTGATAATTAATGTTTTAAATTAGCCGGGACTTTAACGTGTTAATTAAGATTAATTAATTACACAAAAATGAACGTAATCGCACTTATTTTTGCACCGCGGAACTTTTCTCACTGGATGAGTTTCAGGCGTACCGATTATACTGGAGCACAATGATTTAACGAGTTAAAAAGCCGCCGACAGGAGTTATGTAGTCTGAAAAGCTCAAACCGACCCGGTGTCTCAGCACGATGACCAAGCTTTGATAAACAAACCGGATCCACGTCTTTACAGTATCCTCCCGTATTTTAGCCGGCCGCTACCGGAGCTTAATTGAAGAAAAGAGAAAAAAAAAAGCGCTCGTCGCGGTGGAGCGGAGAACAGTGGAGTTTCCTCTGCTGCAGCTGATCAGCTGACATGTGGTCAAGACATAGCTACAGACCTGTCAGTGTCTCATGGTGCATAAGACTTCAACCTCACAGCTGTCTGACTTCAGACTGTCCTGACCTGTCCCTGAACATCACACAGAGACAACATGGAGCTGTCTGTGTGATTGGTTACTGAGTTTTATTAATGTTTACATCAGGCTTACATCAGGAGTTCAACAAATCAGTTTATGCTACTGGTCTGTTGGTCTTGGTTAAGTAGGCTACCACCTTGAAAAAAAAAACAATGTTTTGTTGCTTAAGCTTATGGGCCCTAGTTTCTTAGACCAGGTTAAGTCTAACCTGAGCGCAGCTTCGTCACGTCAACGGGGTGTGGCCCAGGTCCATTTCGCAAGTCTGGTGGGCCGTGCAGTCAGACTTAGACCAGCGCAAGCCCTCCCCTCGTCCCTCCTATCGGCGCAAACGGTGAAGAGGGAGGAGAGAGGGCGGGAGGGAGACAGGAGGAGGAGAGAAAGGCGTGGAGTGGGTTTGACACAGCCGAGTCAGATCTTCACCAATCAAATGAGCTCCTCTCCTCACCTTTAACTGCGCGGAGGGCGCTGCAAGTTTGTCATTTTATACTTTGACATGGACTGAGGAGACAGCGACGCCAGAGGCCGAACCTCTCCCAGGAGGAAACAGCTGTTTTGGTCCGGAGGTCCGAGCTCAGAGTGACCAATAATGAGTTTACTAATATCCTTAATCAGGTTTGATCTGATACACTGAAAACGGCTGCCCAATGTAAGAAACAACAACTAATAAACTAATAAAGAAACTCACATTTATTCAAACCCTGTGTAAGCAAGATGAGAGGTGTAGCCTACACTAATCACAACATAAACAAACACCATGCGGTATGAAATCAGCGTAAAGGACGCGCTCTCTCTCCCCCCCCCCCTCTCTCTGTCCGTCTCTTATTTTTCTGTGATAGAGATGCTGAGTATACTGTAGTAGGCTATATACTGACTATCTGATACCGAGGATGTTGTGGTGGACTAAGAGAGATGAAGATTTGTGTTTTGTTTTTCATTACGGCTGCGTGATGCGGTCGCTCGCGTTAATGAATTAATAAGTAAATAAATAAATAAATAAAGCGATCATCACAAGGGCAGAGTGGTATCTCAACACGGCAGCGACATGCAGTCATCCACCCTCAGTCCTGCTTGGGACATCCACAGCTGCTTTTCAGTGCCAGTTCGTCCCTGCTGTGTTAATTCAGGTGGAGTTTCCTTTACGCGCCGACAGCCTTTGATCTCTGCTTTGATCTGACTCAGATGTGATGGGACAATCTATATAGATATAAATACACGTGTTGATTCCGTTAGTTACATTAAATAGTGGTTATTGTGGATATTTATTGCATTGAAATGTGTCTGGAACTGTGGAGATCTGCCTGTGAGGTCTTGGTGACGTGTGTGCACTGCAGGTCAGTCAGCCAAACTTCCACTGCACCTGCTGCGCTCCGCCCTGCGCTGAGAGTAGACCTGGTTGGAGGTGGCGAGCTTTCAGCGCAACCTCGGCGGGACATTTTCGCACAAAACTTCCACTGCACCAAGCTGAATCTGTGACGCCTCCCCCTGCTGCGCGGCCACGCCTATCTCAGCGCAGCGCAATCTGCCAATCTCCCAATCTGACTTTGCGCTAGACTGCGCTGGTCGAAACTTGCATTAGACCAGCTGCGTTACCTTGCACCACCTGCGCTGCGCCAAGAAACTAGGGCCCTATATATTCATTATTCAATGCTATACTATAATCCATGTAAAAATATATATAATTTTTGGCCAGTAAAAAATCTTTCTGGACTGTAGATTTTCAAGATGAATCTGATTTTGTGAAGATGCATTTTTATTTCATTTGCATGTGTTTCAAACCACATTATACTTATTATGATCATTATTATTGTTATTTTTATTATATTTAAGATGAACGTTGCAACATTATATTTTGGATCGAACAAGTAGCCCTTCATATTGCTCGGGACCCTTGAAGTAGCTCTCGGTTTCAAAAAGGTTGGTGACCCCTGAGCTAGCAGCTAACAGCTAGCAGGTTTTACCTACTTTTTCCTCTCTCCCTCCCTTTCTTATAGACGGGTTTCTTGTGTACAATACTAGGTGCGTGCGCAGCCAGGGGGCAAAAGCCTGCTTCGGTTTTGACGGTTGTTTTAGATGTTTCCAATATCAGGAGCACGGTCGTAATGTTAGTTAACGCTAACAAAGTCAAAGTCAAAGTAAAAATGTTTACGGCGAGGCTACTTTACGGCCTGCCAACTTTCTTTTTTTTTAAACCCCGCCAATGTCACTGTAAATATAGTTTTACACTACAGGTCTGACTGACAGCTTGTTAGCTAGGTCTTGACAGAGATGGCTCAGACTAATTACATCAACAGCCTCAGCAGCTCAGACTGCACCGATTACCTGAACAAACTGGTCCTCAGCACTGGTGAGAAATTACCAGACCCATATCGTATTCCGAGTGAGGAATGGATTGCAGATATGTCCAAATGGCCAGCTATAACATGGCCCGACATATACAGTTATCTGATTGAGAAGCCTAGTGTGTACACTAAGGACAGTTTGCGTGCATACAAATCTTTGGACGCATATAATTATGTTCTTTGTGGTCATGTGCAAAACTTAAAATGTTTTGACACAAGTGCAGGGTTTTGCGCTTTGAGGGCAGGTGTCCTGCCCAGTCAGAGACAGGGACTAAAGGCAAAACCTTATGATGCCTGGGGCTTGCCCTGATGCTGCACCAGTCTGTCAAAGCCTCTGACCTGGAGCTCCACCCCCCACAGGGATCTAGGGTACATCCTGACAGCTAACTGCACATGCATGGCAGGGTAAGTCTCACACAGCAGATATTGTGAGCTTCTGAATTCACTTACTTTTACTAATAGATCTATCCATCGCACCAGTCTTGCTTCTTGTTGCAGCCATGCTGCAGCCATCATGTGCCAGGTTGAGTTAACAGGGCGCAGACGCACCGAGGAGGAGGTCGCCTGCACTTCCCAACCAAACAAGTGGAAGGACATGTCCCGCAAAAGGGTTGAGCCACAAAAGTTGAAAAACATCAACTTCAGCCGACCAAAGCGACACCTGACTGAGCTGCCTGAAGTCCATCATACACCAACACCCCAAAACATACCAGGTAGCCTATGAGAGTGAACGCGCTGATACATGTGATCTATTACGCACAACCGTCCGCAGTGGATTGAATCTTCAGGAGAGTGACGGCTATTAGCCTATTATATATTGGTATAATTTAGGCAGTGTGCGAAATACCCCCCCCCCCCCCCCCCCCCCCCCAAAAAAAAAGAAATAAAAATAAAAGGCGATTGCAGAGGATAAGACAAAAGCCGACATACGTAATGTGTGTGGGCAACAAAGTCACTGTTACCAAAATCAACATCTGTCTGTCCCTTCAAAATAAAGTTTGTGACGTGTGTGATTGGAGCAGCTGCTGACATGTGCAGCTGACAGTGACAGTTTCACTAAACCTGAGCCACCATCCGATACTCCCTCATTCACATCGTGACGTATCTTGGACATAAGGCATAAACCTCTGTATATTCTGTGTTTTTCCTCTCTTCAACTAATTGTTTCAGTTTTTGCCGGTGTCGGTCGGCAACGTGAAATCTGGTGCGCACCTGTTTCTCTCTCGCATACTCGCTCACTCTCGATCCGCATATAAAAAATAAAAACTAGTGAGGAAGAAATAGGCCTGCAGACCCCCCGAATATTGTAGTGTGTATATATATATTTCGCACACTGAATTTATGTAATAATGCACAAATAATTTCACATTTTTTTCTGCAGGGATAAATTAAACGCAATATTTACATATCAAGCATTTTACTGTAATAAAATCATAGCCTAAATGTTATTTTAAAATTGCTCCCTCTTATGTGGCAATCCTTACAAATACATTTCCTCCTTCACTCAGCAATTACAACGGAAGATCTTCAGGCCCTCAAAAACATTTGTCCAGAAGCTGCTATATTCACATCCATCAACACAGCTGCAGACTCGGACACAGACACAGCATCAGAATCAGGATGTGAACTACCTGAGCCCCTGACAGCCATGTTTGACCCATCTGCTAGGAACCTGTCGACAGCTGACCTCCAGGAGAAATGTAAAAAGATCTATGAGAAAATGAGAGGGCAATGCACAACTGACAGACTAGAGCACCTACAGGATGTTACGAAAGAGCAGGCAAAGTGCACAACCTGGGGACTCCATAGAGTGGGCCGCGTAACTGGCAGCAATTTTCACAGAATTATTAAATGCAAAGACAGCTCAGCTGACAGTGTAATGAAACTGATCATGCAATATGATGCCACAGATCTTACTGTACCAGCTGTCATGTGGGGAAAGCAAATGGAGGACACAGCACGTAAAAATTATGAAACAGAAATGAAGAAAATACACATGAACTTTAATGTAAAAGCAGTGGGTCTAACAGTGAGAGCAGATGAGCCGTACCTGGCTGCTTCTCCTGATGGGGTATTCTCCTGTGACTGCTGTGGAACAGGCCTGCTAGAGATAAAGTGTCCATACAAGTACAGGGAGGGACTAGAGGGGTCAGAGACTGATGCATCCTTTTGCCTTGATGGAAACTATGACCTGCGACCCACCCACCCATATTACTCACAGATCCAGTTACAAATGTATGTTTCTCAAATGGACATGTGTGACTTCATGGTGTGGACGAAGACAAGCAGCATCATTTGCCGGCTACGGAGAGATGAGCCCTTTCTACAAGAAACTCTTCCCAAGGCTGAATCTTTCTTCATGGACCACCTCCTCCCAGAACTTGTCTGCCGCTGCAAAGACCCTGACCTGGCAGAAGAGATCAAATGTCTGTACTGCAAAAAGCCAAGCTTTGGCAAAATGATCAAGTGCACAGACTACTGCCAACACTTTCACTATCCATGTGTGAACATTACCAGATACTCCAAAAAATGGAAATGTGGATGCAAATAGATACATCCAACAATGGTAAATACTGGATGCTGGACAACAGCATTTAAGAAAAAACTGATGTAATGAGCAAAGATGGATAGGTACACCTGACAAAATCTAACTGACTTCATTACTGTCAACACAACAACAAACAAACAACACATCTGACTCTTAAAGTGTTAATTTATTTTTTTCTGAATGTATATTTACGTAAAATCACAAACAGCACTGATATATATTGTTCATCGCCAGAAAGAAGTGCAGTTTGAGTTCGGCAGACAATGATAATACTCAAAACTTAGTTGAAAGCTAGAAAAAAAATCATTTCCAGGTATAAATGTTAAATGAGTTCATATAGTATTAATTATTTACACTCATTCATTGTTGAGATGTACATTTAATTTTAATTGCATTGCATTGCCTTCAATATATTGCATTTACAACATTCAGTTCATGTTCAATATTTACCATGTCAGCTTTAAACGCAGTTTCTCCATTATCATAAATAAATGAAATAGTTCTGCGTGCGTGGTTCTCAACCTTTTTGTACTCTGAATGATCCTGTCTGATCAAATGTAGTTATTCATAACTGTTATTAATTTTACAGTCAGAGAGAAAGAGAGTGATGAGTAAGTGAGAGAGAGACAGTGAGAGCAAGTAGTGAGTGACCACCATTGCCCTCATTAGCCCTTAAAAGCCTGACACAATCATGGAAAATAATGTACACCTCCTTGACTCTGAACACAGTTATCGCCGGGCCACCACAGCCCCCCTAAGGTTCGTAAGACCAGCACATATGGTCAAAATGTCATCTAGCATATCGACTTGGCTGATGGGTATGACAGTGTTCAGTATCTGAAAGGTTTTAAGCTGACCAATAACTCGTTCCACATGTATGCGGACTCTTGACAACTGACGTGAAGTGTCAACACAAGAACCTGGCAACTGAGATTTCCCCTTCGTGAAACTTGGTATTCTTAATGTTGCTCCTACACTGGCCAAATCCTCTCTAACAAGGAAACCTCTATCTGCAAGGATCTCGTCACCATGCTCAAGTTTACCCAAAAAGCCAGAATCTAAAGTTATTACCTTGTCAGAGACACGACCTCCCCACCCACTAGACAAAAAAGATATAACTCCTGCTGGTGTGATTCCTATTAGATATTTTATTGTGTTTTGGTGCTTATAATTTGACCAGGTTTCAGCCCTTGCTTTAAGATTGTGTGTTCTTTCTATAAAGAGTTCAGTACAGTCTATAATACATCGACAATTCCTAAATTTGGGTTTAAAACACTTTGGCATGTTTGCTCTCACTGCATCCTTACTAGGCCACATTATCAAAGGTTTCACTATTGAGGACAACATGGGTATCCAGTCTCTTAGTATTTTTGATACAGTTGAGAATGGAAGCCCAAATCTGTAGGCAAGGTCTCTGTTGGTGAGTCCAAGGGCCCTAGTTTGCTGGCGCAGCGCAGGTGGCGCAAGGTAGCGCAGCCGGTCTAATGCAAGTTTCGACCAGCGCAGCCTAGCGCAAAGTCAGATTGGAAGATTGGCAGATCGCGCTGCGCTGAGATAGGCGTGGCCGCGCAGCAGGGGGAGGCGTCACAGATTCAGCTTGGTGCAGTGGAAGTTTTGTCCGAAAATGTCCCGCCGAGGTTGCGCTGAAAGCTCGCCACCTCCAACCAGGTCTAGTCTCAGCGCAGCGCGAAGCGCAGCAGGTGCAGTGGAAGTTTGGCTGACTGACCTGCAGTGCACACACGTCACCAAGACCTCACAGGCAGATCTCCACAGTTCCAGACACATTTCAATGCAATAAATATCCACAATAACCACTATTTAATGCAACTAACGGAATCAACACGTGAATTTATATCTATATAGATTGTCCCGTCACATCTGACGTCAGATCAAAGCAGAGATCAAAGGCTGTGGCACGTGCAATGGAAACTCCACCTGAATTAACACAGCAGGGACGAACTGGCACTGAAAAGCAGCTGTGGATGTCCCAAGCAGGACTGTGAGGGTGGATGACTGCATGTCGCTGCCGTGTTGAGATACCACTCTGCCCTTGTGATGATCGCTGTATTTATTTATTTATTTATTTACTTATTAATTCATTAGCGGAGAGCGACCGCATCACGCAGCCGTAATGAAAAACAAAACACAAATCATCATCTCTCTTAGTCCACCACAACAGCCTCGGTATCAGATAGTCAGTATATAGCCTACTACAGTATACTCAGCATCTCATCACAGAAAAAAAAGAGAAAAAAAGAGACGGACAGAGAGAGAGAGAGAGAGAGAGAGAGAGAGAGAGAGAGAGAGGGAGGGAGAGAGAGAGCGCGAGTCCTTTACGCTGATTTAATCCACATGGTCTGTGTTTATGTTGTGATTAGTGTACACCTGTCATCTTGCTTACATAGGGTTTGAATAAATGTGAGTTTCTTTATTAGTGTATTAGTTGTTTCTTAGATTGGGCAGGGGTTCTCAGTATATCAGATCAAACCTGGTTAAGTATATTAGTAAACTCATTATTGGTCACTCTGAGCTCGGACCTCCGGACCAACACAGCTGTTTCCTCCTGGGAGAGGTTCGGCCTCTGGCGTCGCTGTTTCCTCCGTCCATGTCCAAGTATAAAATGACAAACTTGCAGCGCGCATCACCCGCCGCGCAGTTAAAGGTGAGGAGAGGAGCTCCTTTGATTGGTGAAGATCTGACTCGGCTGTGTCAAACCCACTCCACGCCTTTCTCTCCTCCTCCTGTCTCCCTCCCGCCCTGTCTCCTCCCTCTTCACCGTTTGCGCCGGTGGGAGGGACGAGGGGAGGGGTTGCGCTAGTCTAAGTCTGACTGCGCGGCCCAGCAAACTTGCGAAATGGACCTGGGCCACACCCCGTTGGCGTGGCGAAGCTGCGCTGATGCTAGACTTCACCTGGTCTAAGAAACTAGGGCCCCTAGTCTTACTTTCATTAGAACCAAAAGGAGGTGGTTCTCCCAACTTAACCCACCCTTAAGCACAAGTGTGCTTCTTTTTACAATATCCAGCAGCCACATTTTAATGATTAATTTGTAATGATTGTAAACCAGGAAAAAAAAATATTTTAGCGTTTGTGTCTTTTATGGAATCAAACCCAAACTTAGACTGCTTCAGTTGCTCCTTCAGATGTTTATTTTCTTCCTGTGTGGCATACAGTTCTCTTTTCAGAGCTTCATAATCATCACGGAGCTGGTTGTACTGCAGGTTGAATTGGTGTATCTCTTTTCTGGTCACAAACTTACATTCATCTACAACACAAAAAGGAGATAAATTAACTCATGTGCAACACATCAGCTTTCATACACAGACACACACACAACACAGACTATCTGTCTGGTTCTCTGTCACTCTACTCACCTGACCACCAACCAACCAACCAACACAAACACACACTTAATAGTATGACTTGTGCATACCTTCAGAAGAATCTACAGTATCTGCTTCAGGCTGGTTTGTGGGGCAGGTAGCAGGGGCCTTATCTTCATCTCTTATTCTCTTTCTTTCATTTCTAGGACAGAGTAGAGTTAAGTTAAAAACCCAAAATAATCAACACATTAAGAGATAATACAATAACATAATAAAGAAAGACACACAAGAATATCTTATTTGCTCAGATAATTAACAAGCTACCAAGAAATTAGAAAATTTCAAATACATGACATGACACTGACCTTGCCACCTTTCCCGAGATGTCTCTGTTGCTGCTGTGTGAAAAAACGGATGGAACAAAATCTGGACTATCACAATCCATGGACGGTGACCCTGAGAAAAAGAATGAGATTAGCTATGCTTATTGTTTAAATCACCTTTTTTTTTAACCTATTTGCTAATTTACGAGCTCAGTCATAATGAGCACCAATGTTAATATAAGTCTTAAATAGTTATATCTTCCGACAGCAATCACTTACATAGAGTGTTTGGACCGAAACACGGGTCTGTCAGTCACTCTGCTCTGCTCTGAGCCGAGGAGAAAACTTTTCTCGTATCCTACAGTTTTTATCCAATGAGGAGAGAGAACGGCATGCAGGGCTGTGTGTGCAGCCAAGGGATGCCGTGAATGTGGTGACGTCGGGACGAGGACTGTTATGGTGCGTTCAAGGCAGCCCGTAACTCGTGTTTTTCCGACCTGTGAAGTCACGGGTTGGAAGTTACGAGTGGCCGTTATAGTGCAGTTTCACATGTAAAACAGGTCGGAAAAACACGAGTGGGTTGCCTGGAACACTACAAAGTCGTAAGTTGTGACTTCAATTCAATTCAATTTATTTTTTAAAATGGGACAATGCGAGTTCATGAACGAAACAATTGTAAGCACGCCGGATTGTAGCCACAGGCTAATTTACATCCGCTGTCCCATACATAGATGTTCCCTGGTACACACAAATTACAATAAATAAAAACAAAGGCATGTTATAAAAATAGCAGCAGTACAATAGATAAATAATACAGATTCAGACAGTACAAAAGTGCAGCCGTGTCATGATAAAGTGCTTACAGTCATCAAAAGTGCGTAGAAGGTCCTAGGAATAATATCTAGTTGAGCTGTGTTATAAGGTAGGTCTAAGGATATAGTTCAATCACTTTTACTGCTATGAATAACTAAAGGTTTATATAATAATGTAAGTAATAATACTATTAAGCTGTAATTTACGGTTTCAAAAGCCTGCCTGGAACGCAGCATTAGCCGAAACGACCGGATCGCTTACTTCTGCTTTAAAGAAAATCGTACACTGTAACATTAGCTGTGTGAACTGTGAAGACACTTTCTTGTATGACTTTCAGCCTGAACCAAGAAACCTACACCAGCCATGCAGCTAATGTTGGTACTTACAGTAACAACCAAAGCTAAACTTATAGGTTACGACCGCAAGCCTACGTTAAACTTTACAAACTCAGTAGAAGACGGACAAATTTGTTGGCCAGTTAGTCAGTGAATCACACTAATATATCCTCATTAAGTGTGGTAAAATCACACGCAGTCCTACTCATTATCCAGCTCATGTTGGAAAAGACAAACATACCAGAAACGAAGTGGGCGCTGCACAGACTCTCGCCGCCTGTAGGACCTTCGGGACCCCAATCCGCCCTTTTAATGGCCTGGAGCCACAATCTTCTTCTTCTCTTGGCAAAAGGATGAGATCCTCTCGGGATATTAAACAGTTTCCATCCATCCTTTTGCCGATTCGTGCAGTTTACAGCACAACAGCTCCTTGTCATTTTCGTTCTCCGCTGACTCCACTGGTAAACAAATGAGAAATGTCCCGCTTTCTGCCCCCTGGCTGCGCGCGCACATCTGCGATGACGTTGCACAGAAACCCGTCTATACACGCACACACACGGCCCAGGTTGTCTGTCATATCTGTTGTAAACCTTGTAATAACAGCTTGTTGAGTACAGTTAACGGTTTGAGTGTGGATTCATTGTTAATGTTTTGTTGTGTAATGTGAGTGGTGGTCCAATATCGCGTCCTGATGAGTTGGGTTTTAATAACAGCTGATAACGTAACTGTGTAGATGGCGTGGATTGTGATGAGAAGGTGTTGCACATACATTAAGACTTATCTGTGCAAACCATTGTGCAAAACCTGTTTGTTGTGCCTTTTTGCGTGATAAGATGATTTGCCGAATTCTTCTTCCATTCCTGCAGCCTTTTGTCTCAATGTTAATGATGGCAAAATGTCGAGATATTTTATTACTTTATGAAAATAAATGTCTGTGAGTTAAAAAAGAAGTGGGCTACGCATTTCTGATTTGATTTGGCTTTTCGTGTATTTGGTTAAACACATATAAGTAACAGGAGAGAGACAGTGAGAGCGAGAGAGAGAGAGGTCCGTTGGGTGAGCTAGATTAACTTTTAACGGGAGAGAGAGCGGCGCACCGCGCTGTCAAAGCTCGTCTCAGCCATAGGTCTCAGCAGATGTGTGCTTTCAAGGCAATATAGACACGAACGAGTCATTCCGGAATAATTTCTAACTCTATGTATGTTAGTGTTATTTTTCCTAAGTAGTGGCCCATCCAAAATTACTGTGGCCCGTCCAAAATTGAAATCCTGGCGCAGCGCCTGGGCTGAACCCGCGGCCTCTGTCACTTTATCTCAGAAGGCAGAGCCTCAAGAGAGCAGCGGAAACGTCCTGGAAAAGTTCAGGTGTGAAAAGCAGTCGCCCTCATGTTAGCCCAGACATGCACAACACCGGCACTGACATTTAAAGGTTTTTAAACAAGTGTGTTTATTAATTTTTTTCAGAATAAATATTCACACACAAAAAGTAAAATACAGGTGCAGAACTAAACTGTCACAATAAGGCTAATCTTAAATGATACATACATCATATCACAGGGCAGTAGCATGTGTTAATTACACATTCCAAAATATAAATAATCCATCATCTCTCTTGGAGAAAAGCATTTCAAATAAAAATTAAAGCCGCAAGCGGCTATGACGGGCCCTCGCTCCACGCCACTCGGCGTCCCCGCTACCCCCGGGCCGCTCTTCGAAAACCCCCGCGCGCAACCGGACGCGGGCGGCCGCGTCGAGGGCGGTCCCCTCGTCGAACACGTGAAGTTTCGAGCAAAACGGACAACGTACGATGGAGTTACGGCAGGTTTACGGTTCGTCCACCAGGGGGCGGTAACGGGATGTGGGCCGTTGCGTACGGGGTCGTGACCTCATCACACATGTGAAGTTTCGAGCCGATCGGACAATGTCGATGCAAAACGCGACATTTCCTGTGTCCACAAGGGGGCGTATTGAGCGAGCTAGCGTACGATCAAATGGAGGCGTAGAGGGCCGGCCCCTGATCATGTACTGAAATTTTGAAGTGACTACGACCAAGTATGTGGGCGTGGAAGGCAAACGTAATAGCATGGCGACTAAACGAGCAGTTGGCCAACTTTGTCGCCCCCTAGCGGCCACGCCGTTTCACGTAGAGAAAAGCTTTTAATAGTGTTTGACCAGCTCGGTCTCCTGATGATCTGTAGCGAATATGAAGTCAATCGGGCAAAATCCGTGGGAGGTGGCAGTTCACGATGGAGCGCTATTCCTGTCGCCGCCACAAGGGGCCATTAGCCGTAGCGTCATAGCGTTCACGAAATACCTTCACCAACTTGTTCGGCATGTTTTAGAAGTGGAATGAAGTTGATGGGGTCAACGATGTATTTTTAATGAATTTTAGCGCACTTCCTGTTACCACCGGGGGGCGCTATGAGTGACGTAGGAAAATAATATGTCGGATCGTTCAGGGTCACGCCATCATCATGTGCACCAAGTTTGAAGCTGCTGCGATCAAATCTGTGGGCGCGATAGCATTTAAACCTTTTTAGCTGAATTCGGGAACTTGGCCGTGCCCTAGTAGCCACGCCCTTTGACCTACACACCTGCGGAGCACAAGCCGTAATCAGCTCAGTCTGGAGATGTTCCGTGCCCAATTTGAAGTCAATCGGGCGAACTCCCTCGGAGGAGTTCGTTTTGCGTCAAAGAAATGCTAACCAAAATGGCCGACTTCCTGTTGGGTTTAGGGCGTGGCTCCAATTCAATTTTTGGTATGTTTGGGTATGATACACGTGTGTGTCGAGTTTCGTATGTGTACGACAAAGTAAGCGAAATTTGTCTATGGAGAATTTCGGAAAAACTTCAAGGGGGCGCTATTGAGGCATTTAGCCACGCCCATGGGAAACGACTCTATCCGCTGAAAGAGCTCGCCATTCTTGACCTGTGGATGAAATTTCGTGAGGACACGACTTCGTTAAAGCCACGAAAAAGGCAAACGTAATTGTACGATAAAAAATCATCAGTCGCCGCGGCGGCACACGGACGCCGTTCGTCGTAGCTTCACAGCGTTCATAATGTAGCTTCAGCAACTGGTTCTGCATGTATTAGAAGTGGAATGAAGTTGATCGGGTGAAGTATGGATTTTTAACAAATTTTTGCGTACTTCCTGTTACCACCGGGGGGCGCTATGAGCCAGGCAGGAAGTCGATACATCAAAACGTTCAGGGCGGAGCCAACGTCATGTCCTTTGAATTTCAAGTGGCTACGACGAAGTATGTGCGCGTAATTGGGAACGTAATTTTACGACAAAAAATCGGCAGTCGCCGCGGCGGCACACGGACGCCGTTGCTCGTAGGGTCAAAGCGTTCATGATGTAGCTTCACCATCCGGGTCTGCATGTACTAGAAGTGTAACGAAGTCGATTTGGTCAACTACGTATTTTTAACGAATTTTTGTACGTTTCCTGTGACCACCGGGGGGGCGCTATGAGCGACGTAGGCAAATAATATGTCGGATCGTTCAGGGTCTCGCCATAGATTTTTGCACCAAGTTTGAAGCGTCTACGATCAAGTATGTGGGCATGAGAGCCATTCGTATTTACATGGCGAGCACCGAAACAGTCGCCAAACTTCGGGGCACGCCAGAGGCCAACCCCTTTGAGCTACAGACCTGCGGAGCACAAGATAAGCTCAGCTAGGTCTGACGATGTTCTGAACCCAATTTGGAGCCGATCGGGCGTAATCCCTCGGAGGAGTTCGTTTTGCGTAAAATAAATGCTAACCAAAATGGCCGACTTCCTGTTGGTTTTTGGGCTTCGCACGAAACAAATTTTTTTCATGTCTGGGTATGATACATATGTGTACCAAGTTTGGGCAGCCTGCGGGAAAAAAAATTTTGGTCCCTATGGCCGGGGGTCAAAAGTTCAAGGGGGCGCTGTTGTGCCAATTTGCCCCGCCCACAAACGGCGATAGCATCAGACGTCAATTTTCGCAAGTCCCGACGTGTGTCCCAAATTTCGTGAGTTTTCGAGCGTGGCAAAGGGGTCAAATCGGGGTTTAAAGTCGCGGAATAATAATAATAATAATAATTAAAGCCGCAAGCGGCTATGACGGGCCCTCGCTCCACGCCACTCGGCGTCCCCGCTACCCCCGGGCCGCTCATCGAAACCCCCGCGCGCAACCGGACGTGGGCGGCCGCGTCGAGGGCGGTTCCCTCGTCGAACACGTGACGTTTCGAGCAAATCGGACGACGTACGATGGAGTTACGGCAGGTTTACGGTTCGTCCACCAGGGGGCGGTAACGGGATGTGGGCCGTTGTGTACGGGGTCGTGACCTCATCACACATGTGAAGTTTCGAGCTGATCGGACAATGTCGATGCAAAACGCGACATTTCCTGTGTCCACAAGGGGGCGTCTTGAGCGAGCTAGCGTACGATCAAATGGAGGCGTAGAGGGCGGGCCTCTGATCATGTACTGAAATTTTGAAGTGACTACGACCAAGTATGTGGGCGTGGAAGGCAAACGTAATAGCATGGCGACTAAACGAGCAGTTGACCAACTTTGTCGCCCCCTAGCAGCCACGCCGTTTCACGTAGAGAAAAGCTTTTAATAGTGTTTGACCAGCTCGGTCTCCTGATGATCTGTAGCGAATATGAAGTCAATCGGGCAAAATCCGTGGGAGGTGGCAGTTCACGATGGAGCGCTATTCCTGTCGCCGCCACAAGGGGGCCATTAGCCGTAGTGTCATAGCGTTCACGAAATACCTTCACCAACTTGTTCGGCATGTTTTAGAAGTGGAATGAAGTTGATGGGGGCAACTATGTATTTTTAATGAATTTTAGCGCACTTCCTGTTACCACCGGGGGGCGCTATGAGTGACGTAGAAAAATAATATGTCGGATCGTTCAGGGTCACGCCATCATCATGTGCACCAAGTTTGAAGCCGCTGCGATCAAATCTGTGGGCGTGATAGCATTTAAACCTTTTTAGCTGAATTCGGGAACTTGGCCGTGCCCTAGTAGCCACGCCCTTTGACCTACAAACCTGCGGAGCACAAGCCGTAATCAGCTCAGTCTGGAGATGTTCCGTGCCCAATTTGAAGTCAATCGGGCGAACTCCCTCGGAGGAGTTCGTTTTGCGTCAAAGAAATGCTAACCAAAATGGCCGACTTCCTGTTGGGTTTAGGGCGTGGCTCCAATTCAATTTTTGGTATGTTTGGGTATGATACACATGTGTGTCGAGTTTCGTATGTGTACGACAAAGTAAGCGAAATTTGTCTATGGAGAATTTCGGAAAAACTTCTAGGGGGCGCTATTGAGGCATTTAGCCACGCCCATGGGAAACGACTCTATCCGCTGAAAGAGCTCGCCATTCTTGACCTGTGGATGAAATTTCGTGAGGACACGACTTCGTTAAAGCCACGAAAAAGGCAAACGTAATTGTACGATAAAAAATCGTCAGTCGCCGCGGCGGCACACGGACGCCATTTGTCGTATCTTCACAGCGTTCATAATGTAGCTTCAGCAACTGGTTCTGCATGTATTAGAAGTGGAATGAAGTTGATCGGGTGAAGTATGGATTTTTAATGAATTTTTGCGTACTTCCTGTTACCACCGGGGGGCGCTATTAGCCAGGCAGGAAGTCGATACATCAAAACGTTCAGGGAGGAGCCATCGTCATGTCCTTTGAATTTCAAGTGGCTACGACGAAGTATGTGCTCGTGAAAGGCAAACGAAATTTAAATTGGGATGATACACATTCGCCGCGGCGGCACACGGACGCCGTTGCTCATAGGGTCAAAGCGTTCATGATGTAGCTTCACCATCCGGGTCTGCATGTACTAGAAGTGTAACGAAGTCGATTTGGTCAACTACGTATTTTTAACGAATTTTTGTACGTTTCCTGTTACCACCGGGGGGCGCTATGAGCGACGTCGGCAAATAATATGTCGGATCGTTCAGGATCTCGCCATAGATTTTTGCACCAAGTTTGAAGCGTCTACGATCAAGTATGTGGGCATGAGAGCCGTTCGTATTTACATGGCGAGCACCGAAACAGTCGCCAAACTTCGGGGCACGCCAGAGGCCAACCCCTTTGAGCTACAGACCTGCGGAGCACAAGATAAGCTCAGCTAGGTCTGACGATGTTCTGAACCCAATTTGGAGCCGATCGGGCGTAATCCCTCGGAGGAGTTCGTTTTGCGTAAAATAAATGCTAACCAAAATGGCCGACTTCCTGTTGGTTTTTGGGCTTCGCACGAAACAAATTTTTTTCATGTCTGGGTATGATACATATGTGTACCAAGTTTGGGCAGCCTGCGGGAAAAAAAATTTTGGTCCCTATGGCCGGGGGTCAAAAGTTCAAGGGGGCGCTGTTGTGCCAATTTGCCCCGCCCACAAACGGCGATAGCATCAGACGTCAATTTTCGCAAGTCCCGACGTGTGTCCCAAATTTCGTGAGTTTTCGAGCGTGGCAAAGGGGTCAAATCGAAGTTCAAAGTCGCGGAAAAATAATAATAATAATAATAATAAAAATAAACACTTGCATTTCAAGGTAGCGTTTTTTCCTGCCAGGTCACTTGAGTACTTGATTACTTGCTTGGTTACTTGTTGCTTGTCGGTGATCGGTGTGGATGTCGAATAACAATAGGGACCTCCCTGGGTCGTTGACACAGGCTCGGGCCCTAATTAAAGCCGCAAGCGGCTATGACGGGCCCTCGCTCCACGCCACTCAGCGTCCTGCTCCCACACCCCCCGGTACCCGCTACCCCCAGGGCGCTCTTCGAAACCCCCACGTGCCACCGGAGGCGGGCGGCTGCGTCGAGGGCGGTCCCCTCATCAAACACGTGAAGTTTCGAGCTAATCGGACAATGTCGATGCAAAACACGACATTTCCTGTGTCCACAAGGGGGCTACTTGAGCAAGCTTGCCAACGATGAAACGGAGGTGTAGAGGGCGGGCCTCTGATCATGTCCCTAAATTTTGAAGTGACTACGATCAAGTATGTGGGCGTGGAAGGCAAACGTAATAGCATGGCGACTAAACGAGCAGTTGGCCAACTTTGTCGCCCCCTAGCAGCCACGCCGTTTGACGTAGAGAAAAGCTTTTAATAGTCTTTGACCAGCTCGGTCTCCTGATGACTTGTAGCGAATATGAAGTCAATCGGGCAAAATCCGTAGGAGGAGTCAGTTCACGGTGGAGCGCTATTCCTTTCGCCGCCACAAGGGGGCCATTAGGCGTAGCTTCATAGCATTCATGAAATAGCTTCACCAACTTGTTCGGCATGTTTTAGAAGTGGAATGAAGTTGATGGGGTCAACGATGTATTTTTAATGAATTTTAGCGCACTTCCTGTTACCACCGGGGGGCGCTATGAGTGACGTATGAAAGTAATATGTCGGATCGTTCAGGGTCACGTCCTCATCATGTGCACCAAGTTTGAAGCCGCAGCGATCAAATCTGTGGGCGTGATAGCATTTAAACCTTTTTAGCTGAATTCGGGAACTTGGCCGTGCGCTAGCAGCCACGCCCTTTGACCTACACACCTGCGGAGCACAAGCCGTAATCAGCTCAGTCTGGAGATGTTCCGTGCCCAATTTGAAGTCAATCGGGCGAACTCCCTCGGAGGAGTTCGTTTTGCGTCAAAGAAATGCTAACCAAAATGGCCGACTTCCTGTTGGGTTTAGGGCGTGGCTCCAATTCAATTTTTGGTATGTTTGGGTATGATACACGTGTGTGTCGAGTTTCGTATGTGTACGACAAAGTAAGCGAAATTTGTCTATGGAGAATTTAGGAAAAACTTCAAGGGGGCGCTATTGAGGCATTTAGCCACGACCATGGGAAACGCCTCTATCCCATGAAAGAGCTCGCCATTCTTGACCTGTGTATGAAATTTCGTGAGGACACGACTTCGTTAAAGCCACGAAAAAGGCAAACGTAATTGTACGATAAAAAATCGTCAGTCGCCGCGGCGGCACACGGACGCCGTTCGTCGTAGCTTCACAGCGTTCATAATGTAGCTTCAGCAACTGGTTCTGCATGTATTAGAAGTGGAATGAAGTTGATCGGGTGAAGTATGGATTTTTAACGAATTTTTGCGTTCTTCCTGTTACCACCGGGGGGCGCTATGAGCCAGGCAGGAAGTCGATACATCAAAACGTTCAGGGAGGAGCCATCGTCATGTCCTTTGAATTTCAAGTGGCTACGACGAAGTATGTGCACGTGAAAGGCAAACGAAATTTAAATTGGGATGATACACATTCGCCGCGGCGGCACACGGACGCCGTTGCTCGTAGGGTCAAAGCGTTCATGATGTAGCTTCACCATCCGGGTCTGCATGTACTAGAAGTGTAACGAAGTCGATTTGGTCAACTACGTATTTTTAACGAATTTTTGTACGTTTCCTGTGACCACCGGGGGGCGCTATGAGCGACGTCGGCAAATAATATGTCGGATCGTTCAGGGTCTCGCCATAGATTTTTGCACCAAGTTTGAAGCGTCTACGATCAAGTATGTGGGCATGAGAGCCGTTCGTATTTACATGGCGAGCACCGAAACAGTCGCCAAACTTCGGGGCACGCCAGAGGCCAACCCCTTTGAGCTACAGACCTGCGGAGCACAAGATAAGCTCAGCTAGGTCTGACGATGTTCTGAACCCAATTTGGAGCCGATCGGGCGTAATCCCTAGGAGGAGTTCGTTTTGCGTAAAAAAAAAGCTAACCAAAATGGCCGACTTCCTGTTGGTTTTTGGGCTTCGCCCGAAGCAAATTTTTTTCATGTCTGGGTATGATACATATGTGTACCAAGTTTCGTCAACCTGCGGCAAAAAAAATTTTGATCCCTATGGCAAGGGGTCCAAAGTTCTAGGGGGCGCTGTTTCACCATTTGGCCCCGCCCACAAACGGCAATGCCAAAATATCAAATTTTTCGCAAGACTGGATGCGCGTGCAAAATTTCATTCGAATTTGAGCATGTTAAAGGGGCGAAATTGGCGATTTCGGAGGCGGAAAAATAATAATAATAATAATAAACATTTGCATTTCAAGATAGCGTTTTTTCCCTGCCAGGTCACTTGAGTACTTGATTACTTGCTTGGTTACTTGTTGCTTGTCGGTGATCGGTGTGGATGTCGAATTACAATAGGGACCTCCCTGGGTCGTTGACACAGGCTCGGGCCCTAATTAAAGCCGCAAGCGGCTATGACGGGCCCTCGCTCCACGCCACTCGGCGTCCCCGCTACCCCCGGGCCGCTCTTCGAAACCCCCTGCGCGCAACCGGACGCGGGCGGCCGCGTCGAGGGCGGTCCCCTCGTCGAACACGTGAAGTTTCGAGCAAATCGGACAACGTACGATGGAGTTACGGCAGGTTTACGGTCCGTCCACCAGGGGGCGGTAACGGGATGTGGGCCGTTGCGTTCGGGGTCGTGACCTCATCACACATGTGAAGTTTCGAGCCGATCGGACAATGTCGATGCAAAACGCGACATTTCCTGTGTCCACAAGGGGGCGTCTTGAGCGAGCTAGCGTACGATCAAATGGAGGCGTAGAGGGCGGGCCCCTGATCATGTACTGAAATTTTGAAGTGACTACGACCAAGTATGTGGGCGTGGAAGGCAAACGTAATAGCATGGCGACTAAACGAGCAGTTGGCCAACTTTGTCGCCCCCTAGCGGCCACGCCGTTTCACGTAGAGAAAAGCTTTTAATAGTGTTTGACCAGCTCGGTCTCCTGATGATCTGTAGCGAATATGAAGTCAATCGGGCAAAATCCGTGGGAGGTGGCAGTTCACGATGGAGCGCTATTCCTGTCGCCGCCACAAGGGGGCCATTAGCCGTAGCGTCATAGCGTTCACGAAATACCTTCACCAACTTGTTCGGCATGTTTTAGAAGTGGAATGAAGTTGATGGGGGCAACTATGTATTTTTAATGAATTTTAGCGCACTTCCTGTTACCACCGGGGGGCGCTATGAGTGACGTAGGAAAATAATATGTCGGATCGTTCAGGGTCACGCCATCATCATGTGCACCAAGTTTGAAGCTGCTGCGATCAAATCTGTGGGCGTGATAGCATTTAAACCTTTTTAGCTGAATTCGGGAACTTGGCCGTGCCCTAGTAGCCACGCCCTTTGACCTACACACCTGCGGAGCACAAGCCGTAATCAGCTTGGTCTGGAGATGTTCCGTGCCCAATTTGAAGTCAATCGGGCGAACTCCCTCGGAGGAGTTCGTTTTGCGTCAAAGAAATGCTAACCAAAATGGCCGACTTCCTGTTGGGTTTAGGGCGTGGCTCCAATTCAATTTTTGGTATGTTTGGGTATGATACACGTGTGTGTCGAGTTCCGTATGTGTACGACAAAGTAATCGAAATTTGTCTATGGAGAATTTTGGAAAAACTTCAAGGGGGCGCTATTGAGGCATTTAGCCACGCCCATGGGAAACGACTCTATCCGCTGAAAGAGCTCGCCATTCTTGACCCGTGTATGAAATTTCGTGAGGACACGACTTCGTTAAAGCCACGAAAAAGGCAAACGTAATTGTACGATAAAAAATCGTCAGTCGCCGCGGCGGCACACGGACGCCGTTCGTCGTATCTTCACAGCGTTCATAATGTAGCTTCAGCAACTGGTTCTGCATGTATTAGAAGTGGAATGAAGTTGATCGGGTGAAGTATGGATTTTTAATGAATTTTTGCGTACTTCCTGTTACCACCGGGGGGGCGCTATGAGCCAGGCAGGAAGTCGATACATCAAAACGTTCAGGGAGGAGCCAACGTCATGTCCTTTGAATTTCAAGTGGCTACGACGAAGTATGTGCGCGTGAAAGGCAAACGAAATTTAAATTGGGGTGATACACTTTCGCCGCGGCGGCACACGGACGCCGTTGCTCGTAGGGTCAAAGCGTTCATGATGTAGCTTCACCATCCGGGTTTGCATGTACTAGAAGTGTAACGAAGTCGATTTGGTCAACTACGTATTTTTAACGAATTTTTGTACGTTTCCTGTTACCACCGGGGGGCGCTATGAGCGACGTACGCAAATAATATGTCGGATCGTTCAGGGTCTCTCCATAGATTTTTGCACCAAGTTTGAAGCGTCTACGATCAAGTATGAGGGCATGAGAGCCGTTCGTATTCACATGGCGAGCACCGAAACAGTCGCCAAACTTCGGGGCACGCCAGAGGCCAAGCGCTTTGAGCTACAGACTTGCGGAGCACAAGATAAGCTCAGCTAGGTCTGACGATGTTCTGGACCCAATTTGGAGCCGATCGGGCGTAACCCCTCGGAGGAGTTCGTTTTGCGTTTACAAACTTTGAAGCAAAATGGCCGACTTCCTGTTGGTTTTAGGGTATGTCATTTTATGAAATTTTTTGAAGATCTCGGGTTGATGAATATGTTTACAAAGTTTCGGACAAATCGGTGTCGCAGACCCTCATTTCCTATGCGCGGTCTAGGGGGCGCTGTGGTGCCATTTGGCCACGCCCACATGCGAGACCACCACAGAATCGCAATTTTCGGGCTTCCCCCCCTGCGACTAAAATTTGGTGAGTTTTCGAGCATGGCAAAGGGGTCGAAATCGCGTTCAAACGCGGAGAAGCATAATAATAATAATTAAAGCCGCAAGCGGCGATGACGGGCCCTCGCTCGCCCATGCCACCGCGGGGCCTGAGGCATGTCGGGGCTGCAATGTTTCGTTCATCCACCAGGTGGCGCTAAGCAGTTGTGTGTGGGTGCGTTCAGGGGCGGCCCCTCATCACTCATGTGAAGTTTGGAGTGAATCGGACAAAGCATGAAGGAGTTATGAGCAGTTAATGGTTCATCCAGCAGGGGGCAGTAATGGGATGCGTGCAGGTGTGTTCAGGGTCAGCCCCTCATCACACATGTGAAGTTTCGTGGAAATCGGACAAAGCATGAGGGAGTTATGAGCAGTTAAAGGTTCGTCCACTAGGGGGCAATAATGGGATGCATGCAGGTGTGTTCAGGGTCAGCCCCTCATCACACATGTGAAGTTTCGTGGAAATCGGACAAAGCATGAGGGAGTTATGAGCAGTTAAAGGTTCGTCCACTAGGGGGCAATAATGGGATGCATGCAGGTGTGTTCAGGGTCAGTCCCTCATCACACATGTGAAGTTTCGTGGAAATCGGACAAAGCATGAGGGAGTTATGAGCAGTTAAAGGTTCGTCCACTAGGGGGCAGTAATGGGATACGTGCAGGTGTGTTCAGGGTCAGCCCCTCATCACACATGTGAAGTTTCGTGGAAATCGGACAAAGCATGAGGGAGTTATGAGCAGTTAAAGGTTCGTCCACTAGGGGGCAGTAATGGGATGCGTGCAGGTGTGTTCAGGGTCAGCCCCTCATTACACATGTGAAGTTTCGTGGAAATCGGACAAAGCATGAGGGAGTTATGAGCAGTTAAAAGTTTGTCCACTAGGGGGCAGTAATGGGATGCGTGTAGGTGTGTTCAGGGTAAGTCCCTCATCACACATGTGAAGTTTCGTGGAAATCGGACAATGTTGATGCAAAAAATGGCACTTCCTGTTTCCACTAGGGGGCGAATGAGTGAGATCGCCTATGAGTACATAGAAACGTTGAGGTCGTGACCCTGGACCTGTGTACCAATTTTCATGTTGATACGAGTTCAATAAAGCCATCCAAAGGGCAAACGTATTGTCATGGCGAGGAATGTTAGCCACGCCCCCACAGGGACGCCATTACTCGTAGCTTCACAGCGTTCATAATGTAACTTCACCAACTGGTTCTGCATGTTGTATAAGTGGAATGAAGTTGATGGGGCAAAGTATGTACATTTTCAAAATTTTAGTACACTTCCTGTTACCACCGCTATGAGTTACGTGGGAAGTTAATATATCGGGACTTCAGGGCGGAGCCATCGTCATGTCCAGCAAGTTTGAAGTTGATTGGATGAAGTATGTGGGCGTGAGAGCCACACGTATGGACATGGCGAGAACGCCAAAGTGTGATGAGCGCTGGCAGCCACGCCCTTTGACCTATGGACTCACGGAGCACAACGTAAGCTCAGCTAGGTCTGGAGATGTGGTATACCTAATTTGAACTTGATCGGGCGAACGCTCTGGGAGGAGTTAAGTTTAGGCGGGAAAAATCTACACCAAAATGGCCGACTTCCTGTTGGGTTGAGGTCATGAGGTCAAGAGGCTTTTTTGCATATCTGGGTATAATACATATGTGTACCGAATTTTATTAACATCGGACAAAGTCACTCAAATTCCCTATGGGGATTTTGAAAGTTTGTAGGGGGCGCTATTTCGCCATTTTGCGTCGACCATGTGCGACGACCCAAAAATATCGAATTTCGGATGAGGCCGGAGGGACATGCAAAGTTAGACAACTTTTCCAGTTGGGGAAAGGGGCGAAATTGGGGCATGAAGAGTCGCGTGAATAATAATAAGAATAATAAACATTACAATTTCAATAGGGCTTTCGCTGGGCGACTTGCAGTCGCCGCTCGGGCCCTAATAATAAACATTACAATATCTGGGATATTTTGCGCCAGGTCTATGCAGTACTTGGTTACTTGCTTGCTTACTTGTTGTTACTCGTCGGCTGGCACGTCGATTTATGTGGATGTCGAATAACAATAGGGACCTCCCTGGGTCGTTGACACAGGCTCGGGCCCTAATTAAAGCCGCAAGCGGCGATGGCGGGCCCTCGCTCGCCCATGCCACCGCGGGGCCTGAGGCACGCCGGGGCCGTGGCGCGGAGCAGAAAGGGAGAAATAACCAGGAAGGAGGCCAAAAACGCAATGTTTCGTTCATCCACCAGGGGGCAGTCACCGCATGTGGTCTGGTACGTTCAGGGGCCGCCCCTCATCACTCATGTGAAGGTTGGAGTGAATCGGACAAAGCATGAGGGAGTTATGAGCAGTTAAAGGTTCGTCCACTAGGGGGCAGTAATGGGATGCATGCAGGTGTGTTCAGGGTCAGTCCCTCACCACACATGTGAAGTTTCTTGGAAATCGGACAAAGCATGAGGGAGTTATGAGCAGTTAAAGGTTCGTCCACTAGGGGGCAGTAATGGGATGCATGCAGGTGTGTTCAGGGTCAGTCCCTCATCACACATGTGAAGTTTCGTGGAAATCGGACAAATCATGAGGGAGTTATGAGCAGTTAAAAGTTTGTCCACTAGGGGGCAGTAATGGTATGCCTGCAGGTGTGTTCAGGGTCAGTCCCTCATCACACATGTGAAGTTTCGTGGAAATCGGACAAAGCATGAGGGAGTTATGAGCAGTTAAAAGTTTGTCCACTAGGGGGCAGTAATGGTATGCATGCAGGTGCGTTCAGGGTCAGTCTCTCATCACACATGTGAAGTTTCGTGGAAATCGGACAATGTTGATGCAAAAAATGGCACTTCCTGTTTCCACTAGGGGGCCACATGAGCGACACCCCTATCAGATGGAAGAGGTCTCCACCCTGGACCTGTCTATCAATTTTCATGATGATACGAGTTCATTAAAGCCATCAAAAAGCCAAACGTATTTTCATGGCGAGGAATTGATGGTAGCCACGCCCCCACAGGGACGCCATTACTCGTAGCTTCACAGTCTTCATAATGTAGCTTCACCAACTGGTTCTGCATGTTTTAGAAGTGGAATGAAGTTGATGGGGTGAACTATGTATTTTTTAATGAATTTTAGTTCACTTCCTGTTACCACCGGGGGGCGCTATGAGTTACGTGGGAAGTTAATATATTGGGACGTTCAGGGCGGAGCCATCGTCATGTCCAGCAAGTTTGAAGTTGATTGGATGAAGTATGTGGGCGTGAGAGCCAATCGTATTACATGGCGAGCACGCCAAAGTTAATTGAGCGCTGGCAGCCACGCCCTTTGACCTACGGACTCACGGCGCACAAGATAAGCTCAGCTAGGTCTGGAGATGTGGTGTACCTAATTTCAACTTGATCGGGCGAACGCTGTGGGAGGAGTTCGTTTTAGGCGGGAAAAATCAAAACCAAAATGGCCGACTTCCTGTTGGGTTGAGGTCATGAGGTCAAGAGGCTTTTTTGCATATCTGGGTATAATACATATGTGTACCAAATTTTATTGACATCGGACAAAGTGACCCGACTTCCCTATGGGGATTTTGAAAGTTTGTAGGGGGCGCTATTTCGGCATTTCGCGTCGACCATGTGCGACCACCCAAAAATATCGAATTTCGGATCCGGCCGGACGTCCGTGCAAAAGTAGAAGCATTTTCGCGTTGGGGAAAGGGGCGAAATTGGGGCATGAAGTCGGAGAAGAATAATAATAATAATAATAATAATAATAATTAAAGCCGCAAGCGGCGATGGCGGGCCCTCGCTCGCCCATGCCACCGCGGGGCCTGAGGCACGCCGGGGCCGTGGCGCGGAGCAGAAATGGAGAAAAAACCTGGAAGGAGGCCAAAAACGCAATGTTTCGTTCATCCACCAGGGGGCAGTCACCGCATGTGGTGTGGTGCGTTCAGGGGCCGCCCCTCATCACTCGTGTGAAGTTTGGAGTGAATCGGACAAAGCATGAGGGAGTTATGAGCAGTTAAAGGTTCGTCCACTAGGGGCAGTAATGAGATGCGTGCAGGTGTGTTCAGGGTCAGTCCCTCATCACACATGTGAAGTTTCGTGGAAATCGGACAAAGCATGAGGGAGTTATGAGCAGTTAAAGGTTTGTCCACTAGGGGGCAGTAATGGGATGCGTGCAGGTGTGTTCAGGGTCAGCCCCTCATCACACATGTGAAGTTTCGTGGAAATCGGACAAAGCATGAGGGAGTTATGAGCAGTTAAAGGTCCGTCCACTAGGGGGCAGTAATGGGATGAGTGCAGGTGTGTTCAGGGTCAGCCCCTCATCACACATGTGAAGTTTCGTGGAAATCGACAATGTTGATGCAAAAAATGGCACTTCGGTTTCCACTAGGGGGCCACATGAGCGACACCCCTATCAGATGGAAGAGGTCTCCACCCTGGACCTGTCTATCAAATTTCATGATGATACGAGTTCATTAAAGCCATCAAAAAGCCAAACGTATTTTCATGGCGAGGAATTGATGGTAGCCACGCCCCCACAGGGACGCCATTACTCGTAGCTTCACAGTCTTCATAATGTAGCTTCACCAACTGGTTCTGCATGTTTTAGAAGTGGAATGAAGTTGATGGGGTCAACTATGTATTTTTAATGAATTTTAGTTCACTTCCTGTTACCACCGGGGGGCGCTATGAGCGACGTAGGCAAATAATATGTCGGATCGTTCAGGGTCTCGCCATAGATTTTTTGCACCAAGTTTGAAGCGTCTACGATCAACTATGTGGGCGTGAGAGCCAATCGTATTACATGGCGAGCACGCCAAAGTTAATTGAGCGCTGGCAGCCACGCCCTTTGACCTACGGACTCACGGCGCACAAGATAAGCTCAGCTAGGTCTGGAGATGTGGTGTACCTAATTTCAACTTGATCGGGCGAACGCTGTGGGAGGAGTTCGTTTTAGGCGGGAAAAAATCAAAACCAAAATGGCCGACTTCCTGTTGGGTTGAGGTCATGAGGTCAAGAGGCTTTTTTGCATATCTGGGTATAATACATATGTGTACCAAATTTTATTGACATCGGACAAAGTGACCCGACTTCCCTATGGGGATTTTGAAGTTTGTAGGGGGCGCTATTTCGGCATTTCGCGTCGACCATGTGCGACACCCAAAAATATCGAATTTCGGATCCGGCCGGACGTCCGTGCAAAGTAGAAGCATTTTCGCGTTGGGAAAGGGGCGAAATTGGGGCATGAAGTCGAGAAGAATAATAATAATAATAATAATAATAATTAAAGCCGCAAGCGGCGATGGCGGGCCTCGCTCGCCCATGCCACCGCGGGCCTGAGGCACGCCGGGGCCGTGGCGCGGAGCCAGAAATGGAGAAAAAACCTGGAAGGAGGCCAAAAATGCAATGTTTCGTTCATCCACCAGGGGGCAGTCACCGTATGTGGTCTGTGCGTTCAGGGGCCGCCCCTCATCACTCATGTGAAGTTTTGGAGTGAATCGGACAAAGCATGAGGGAGTTATGAGCAGTTAAAGGTTCGTCCACTAGGGGCAGTAATGGTATGCGTGCAGGTGTGTTCAGGGTCAGTCCCTCATCACACATGTGAAGTTTCGTGGAAATCGGACAAAGCATGAGGGAGTTATGAGCTGTTAAATGTTCGTCCACTAGGGGGCAGTAATGGGATGTGTGCAGGTGTGTTCAGGGTCAGTCTCTCATCACACATGTGAAGTTTCGTGGAAATCGGACAATGTTGATGCAAAAAATGGCACTTCCGGTTTCCACTAGGGGGCCACATGAGCGACACCCCTATCAGATGGAAGAGGTCTCCACCCTGGACCTGTGTATAAAGTTTCATGATGATACGAGTTCATTAAAGCCATCAAAAGCCAAACGTATTTTCATGGCGAGGAATTAATGGTAGCCACGCCCCCACAGGGACGCCATTACTCGTAGCTTCACAGTCTTCATAATGTAGCTTCACCAACTGGTTCTGCATGTTTTAGAAGTGGAATGAAGTTGATGGGGTCAACTATGTATTTTTAATGAATTTTAGTTCACTTCCTGTTACCACCGGGGGGCGCTATGAGCGACGTAGGCAAATAATATGTCGGATCGTTCAGGGTCTCACCATAGATTTTTGCACCAAGTTTGAAGCGTCTACGATCAAGTATGTGGGCGTGACAGCCAATCGTATTACATGGCGAGCACGCCAAAGTGAATTGAGCGCTGGGAGCCACGCCCTTTGACCTACGGACTCACGGAGCACAAGATAAGCTCAGCTAGGTCTGGAGATGTGGTGTACCTAATTTCAACTTGATCGGGCGAACGCTGTGGGAGGAGTTCATTTTAGGCGGGAAAAATCAAAACCAAAATGGCCGACTTCCTGTTGGGTTGAGGTCATGAGGTCAAGAGGCTTTTTTGCATATCTGGGTATAATACATATGTGTACCAAATTTTATCAACATGGGACAAAGTCAGTCAAATTCCCTATGGGGATTTTGAAAGTTTGTAGGGGGCGCTATTTCGCCATTTCGCGTCGACCATGTGCGACCACCCAAAAATATTGAATTTCGGATCAGGCCGGACGTCCGTGCAAAAGTACACGCGTTTTCGCATTTGGGAAAGGGGCGAAATTGAGGCGCGAAGTCGGAGAAGAATAATAATAATAAACAGCGCGATTTCAATAGGGCTTTCGCTGGGCGACTTGCAGTCGCCGCTCGGGCCCTAATAAACAGCGCGATTTCAATAGGGCTTTCGCTGGGCGACTTGCAGTCGCCGCTCGGGCCCTAATAAACAGCGCGATTTCAAAAGGGCTTTCGCTGGGCGACTTGCAGTCGCCGCTCGGGCCCTAATTAAAGCCGCAAGCGGCTATGACGGGCCCTCGCTCCACGCCACTCGGAGTCCCCGCTACCCCCGGGCCGCTCTTCGAAACCCCCGCGCGCAACCGGACGTGGGCGGCCGCGTCGAGGGCGGTCCCCTCGTCGAACACGTGAAGTTTCGAGCAAATCGGACGACGTACGATGGAGTTACGGCAGGTTTACGGTTCGTCCACCAGGGGGCGGTAACGGGATGTGGGCCGTTGTGTTCGGGGTCGTGACCTCATCACACACGTGAAGTTTCGAGCCGATCGGACAATGTCGATGCAAAACGCGACATTTCCTGTGTCCACAAGGGGGCGTATTGAGCGAGCTAGCGTACGATCAAATGGAGGCGTAGAGGGCCGGCCTCTGATCATGTACTGAAATTTTGAAGTGACTACGATCAAGTATGTGGGCGTGGAAGGCAAACGTAATAGCATGGCGACTAAACGAGCAGTTGACCAACTTTGTCGCCCCCTAGCGGCCACGCCGTTTGACGTAGAGAAAAGCTTTTAATAGTGTTTGACCAGCTCGGTCTCCTGATGATCTGTAGCGAATATGAAGTCAATCGGCCAAAATCCGTGGGAGGTGGCAGTTCGCGGTGGAGCGCTATTCCTGTCGCCGCCACAAGGGGGCCATTAGCCGTAGCGTCATAGCGTTCATGAAATACCTTCACCAACTTGTTCGGCATGTTTTAGAAGTGGAATGAAGTTGATTGGGGTCAACGATGTATTTTTTAATGAATTTTAGCGCACTTCCTGTTACCACCGGGGGGCGCTATGAGTGACGTAGGAAAATAATATGTCGGATCGTTCAGGGTCACGCCCTCATAATGTGCACCAAGTTTGAAGCCGCTGCGATCAAATCTGTGGGTGTGATAGCATTGCAAACTTCTTAGCTGAATTCGGAACTTGGCCGTGCCCTAGCAGCCACGCCCTTTTGACCTACACACCTGCGGAGCACAAGCCGTAATCAGCTTGGTCTGGAGATGTTCTGTACCCAATTTGAAGTCAATCGGGCGAACTCCCTCGGAGGAGTTCGTTTTGCGTCAAAGAAATGCTAACCAAAATGGCCGACTTCCTGTTAGGTTTAGGGCGTGGCTCCAATTCAATTTTTTGTATGTTTGGGTATGATACACGTGTGTGTCGAGTTTCGTATGTGTACGACAAAGTAAGCGAAATTTGTCTATGAAGAAATTCGGAAAAACTTCTAGGGGGCGCTATTGAGGCATTTAGCCACGCCCATGGGAAACGACTCTATCCCCTGAAAGAGCTCGCCATTCTTGACCCGTGGATGAAATTTCGTGAGGACACGACTTCGTTAAAGCCACGAAAAAGGCAAACGTAATTGTACGATAAAAAATCGTCAGTCGCCGCGGCGGCACACGGACGCCGTTCGTCGTATCTTCACAGCGTTCATAATGTAGCTTCAGCAACTGGTTCTGCATGTATTAGAAGTGGAATGAAGTTGATCGGGTGAAGTATGGATTTTTAATGAATTTTTGCGTACTTCCTGTTACCACCGGGGGGGCGCTATGAGCCAGGCAGGAAGTCGATACATCAAAACGTTCAGGGAGGAGCCATCGTCATGTCCTTTGAATTTCAAGTGGCTACGACGAAGTATGTGCACGTGAAAGGCAAACGAAATTTAAATTGGGATGATACACATTCGCCGCGGCGGCACACGGACGCCGTTGCTCGTAGGGTCAAAGCGTTCATGATGTAGCTTCACCATCCGGGTCTGCATGTACTAGAAGTGTAACGAAGTCGATTTGGTCAACTACGTATTTTTAACGAATTTTTGTACGTTTCCTGTTACCACCGGGGGGGCGCTATGAGCGACGTCGGCAAATAATATGTCGGATCGTTCAGGGTCTCGCCATAGATTTTTGCACCAAGTTTGAAGCGTCTACGATCAAGTATGTGGGCATGAGAGCCGTTCGTATTTACATGGCGAGCACCGAAACAGTCGCCAAACTTCGGGGCACGCCAGAGGCCAAGCGCTTTGAGCTACAGACCTGCGGAGCACAAGATAAGCTCAGCTAGGTCTGGCGATGTTCTGAACCCAATTTGGAGCCGATCGGGCGTAACCCCTAGGAGGAGTTCGTTTTGCGTAAACCAACTTTGAAGCAAAATGGCCGACTTCCTGTTGGGTTTTGGGCTTCGCTATAAGGCAATTTTTTGTTCATCTTCCATTGATAAATAAGTGTGGCGATTTTGGTCCGCTTTCATTAACGTCATTTTTTTCCCTATGGGTTTTTGGCAAAATTGTAGGGGGCGCTATTTAGCCATTTGGCCCCGCCCAAATACGACGCTGGCAAATTATCAAATTTTTCGCGAAGCCCCACGAGGCTACAAAGTTTGGTGAGTTTTCGCGCATGTTAAGGGGGTCAAATTGGCGATTATATGTTCGGGAGAATAATAATAATAATTAAAGCCGCAAGCGGCGATGATCGGCCCTCGCTCGACCCATGCGACCGCGGGGGCCTGAGGCGTGCGGGGGTCGTGGCGCGAAGGTGAAAGGGAGAAAAAACCTGGAAGGAGGCCAAAAATGCAATGTTTCGTTCATCCACCAGGGGGCAGTCACCGCATGTGGTGTGGTGCGTTCAGGGGCGGCCCCTCATCACTCATGTGAAGTTTGGAGTGAATCGGACAAAGCATGAAGGAATTATGAGCAGTTAAAGGTTCGTCCACCAGGGGGCAGTAATGGGATGCGTGCAGGTGTGTTCAGGGTCAGCCCCTCATCACACATGTGAAGTTTCGTGGAAATCGGACAATGTTGATGTAAAATATGGCACTTCCTGTTTCCACTAGGGGGCGAATGAGTGAGATTGTCTACCAGCATATGGAAACGTTGAGGTCGTGACCCTGGACCTGTGTACCAATTTTCATGTTAATACGAGTTCAATAAAGCCATCCAAAGGGCAAACGTATTATCATAGCGAGGAATGTTAGCCACGCCCCCACAGGGACGCCATTACTCGTAGCTTCACAGTCTTCATAATGTAACTTCACCAACTGGTTCTGCATGTATTAGAAGTGGAATGAAGTTGATGGGGCAAAGTATGTACATTTTCCAAATTTTAGTTCACTTCCTGTTCCCACCGGGGGGCGCTATGAGTTACGTGGGAAGTTAATATATTGGGACGTTCAGGGCGGAGCCTTCATCATGTCCAGCAAGTTTGAAGTTGATTGGATGAAGTATGTGGGCGTGAGAGCCACTCGTATGGACATGGCGAGAACGTCAAAGTCTGTTGAGCGCTGGCAGCCACGCCCTTTGACCTACGGACTCACGGAGCACAAGATAACCTCAGCTAGGTCTGGAGATGTGGTGTACCTAATTTCAACTTGATCGGGCGAATGCTGTGGGAGGAGTTAAGTTTAGGCGGGAAAAATCAAAACCAAAATGGCCGACTTCCTGTTCGGTTGAGGTCATGAGGTCAAGAGGATTTTTTGTATATCTGGGTATAATACATATGTGTACCGAATTTTGTGTGTGTACGACAAAGTAAGACGATGGCGATGCCATTGACACGTGTTTGTAGGGGGCGCTATTCGGTCATTTTGCGCCGCCCATGTGCGGCACCACCAAAATATCGAATTTCGGATCAGGCCGGACGTCCGGGCAAAAGTTCACGCATTTTCGAAGTCGGGAAAGGGGCCAAATTGGGGCATGAAGGCGACGGAATAATAATAAGAATAATAAACAGCACAATTTCAATAGGCCTTCGCCGGGCGAGTGCTACTCGCCGCTCGGGCCTAATAAACATTACAATATCTGGGGTTTTTGCTGCCAGGTCTATGCAGTACTTGGTTACTTGCTTGCTTACTTGTTGTTACTCGTCGGCTGGCACGTTGACTAATGTGGATGTCGAATAACAATAGGGACCTCCCTGGGTCGTTGACACAGGCTCGGGCCCTAATTAAAGCCGCAAGCGGCTATGACGGGCCCTCGCTCCACGCCACTCGGCGTCCCCGCTACCCCCGGGCCGCTCTTCGAAAAACCCCGCGCGCAACCGGACGTGGGCGGCTGCGTCGAGGGCGGTCCCCTCGTCGAACACGTGACGTTTCGAGCAAAACGGACAACGTACGATGGAGTTACGGCAGGTTTACGGTTCGTCCACCAGGGGGCGGTAACGGGATGTGGGCCGTTGCGTACGGGGTCGTGACCTCATCACACATGTGAAGTTTCGAGCCGATCGGACAATGTCGATGCAAAACGCGACATTTCCTGTGTCCACAAGGGGGCGTATTGAGCGAGCTAGCGTACGATCAAATGGAGGCGTAGAGGGCGGGCCCCTGATCATGTACTGAAATTTTGAAGTGACTACGACCAAGTATGTGGGCGTGGAAGGCAAACGTAATAGCATGGCGACTAAACGAGCAGTTGACCAACTTTGTCGCCCCCTAGCAGCCACGCCGTTTCACGTAGAGAAAAGCTTTTAATAGTGTTTGACCAGCTCGGTCTCCTGATGATCTGTAGCGAATATGAAGTCAATCGGGCAAAATCCGTGGGAGGTGGCAGTTCACGATGGAGCGCTATTCCTGTCGCCGCCACAAGGGGGCCATTAGCCGTAGCGTCATAGCGTTCACGAAATACCTTCACCAACTTGTTCGGCATGTTTTAGAAGTGGAACGAAGTTGATGGGGGCAACTATGTATTTTTAATGAATTTTAGCGCACTTCCTGTTACCACCGGGGGGCGCTATGAGTGACGTAGGAAAATAATATGTCGGATCGTTCAGGGTCACGCCATCATCATGTGCACCAAGTTTGAAGCCGCTGCGATCAAATCTGTGGGCGTGATAGCATTTAAACCTTTTTAGCTGAATTCGGGAACTTGGCCGTGCCCTAGTAGCCACGCCCTTTGACCCACACACCTGCGGAGCACAAGCCATAATCAGCTCAGTCTGGAGATGTTCCGTGCCCAATTTGAAGTCAATCGGGCGAACTCCCTCGGAGGAGTTCGTTTTGCGTCAAAGAAATGCTAACCAAAATGGCCGACTTCCTGTTGGGTTTAGGGCGTGGCTCCAATTCAATTTTTGGTATGTTTGGGTATGATACACGTGTGTGTCGAGTTTCGTATGTGTACGACAAAGTAAGCGAAATTTGTCTATGGAGAAATTCTGAAAAACTTCTAGGGGGCGCTATTGAGGCATTTAGCCACGCCCATAGGAAACGACTCTATCCCCTGAAAGAGCTCGCCATTCTTGACCCGTGGATGAAATTTCGTGAGGACACGACTTCGTTAAAGCCACGAAAAAGGCAAACGTAATTGTACGATAAAAAATCGTCAGTCGCCGCGGCGGCACACGGACGCCGTTCGTCGTATCTTCACAGCGTTCATAATGTAGCTTCAGCAACTGGTTCTGCATGTATTAGAAGTGGAATGAAGTTGATCGGGTGAAGTATGGATTTTTAATGAATTTTTGCGTACTTCCTGTTACCACCGGGGGGCGCTATGAGCCAGGCAGGAAGTCGATACATCAAAACGTTCAGGGAGGAGCCAACGTCATGTCCTTTGAATTTCAAGTGGCTACGACGAAGTATGTGCGCGTGAAAGGCAAACGAAATTTAAATTGGGATGATACACTTTCGCCGCGGCGGCACACGGACGCCGTTGCTCGTAGGGTCAAAGCGTTCATGATGTAGCTTCACCATCCGGGTCTGCATGTACTAGAAGTGTAACGAAGTCGATTTGGTCAACTACGTATTTTTTAACGAATTTTTGTACGTTTCCTGTTACCACCGGGGGGCGCTATGAGCGACGTACGCAAATAATATGTCGGATCGTTCAGGGTCTCTCCATAGATTTTTGCACCAAGTTTGAAGCGTCTACGATCAAGTATGAGGGCATGAGAGCCGTTCGTATTTACATGGCGAGCACCGAAACAGTCGCCAAACTTCGGGGCGCGCCAGAGGCCAAGCGCTTTGAGCTACAGACCTGCGGAGCACAAGATAAGCTCAGCTAGGTCTGGCGATGTTCTGGACCTAATTTGGAGCCGATCGGGCGTAACCCCTAGGAGGAGTTCGTTTTGCGTAAACCAACTTTGAAGCAAAATGGCCGACTTCCTGTTAGTTTCAGGGTATGTCCGTACTGAGATTTTTTGAAGATCTCGGGTTGATGAATATGTTTACCAAGTTTCGGACAAATCGGTGTCGCAGACCCTCATTCCCTATGCGCGGTCTAGGGGGCGCTGTGGTGCCATTTGGCCACGCCCACATGCGAGACCACCACTGTACGCCGAGTTGCCACAGTCCCCACGTGCGTGTAAATTTTCATCCGTTTCTCGGCTTGGCAAAGGGGTCGAAATTGCGTTCGAAGAGGGCAAAAAAGAATAATAATAATAATTAAAGCCGCAAGCGGCGATGACGGGCCCTCGCTCGCCCATGCCACCGCGGGGCCTGAGGCATGTCGGGGCTGCAATGCTTCGTTCATCCACCAGGTGGCGCTAAGCAGTTGTGGGTGGGTGCGTTCAGGGGCAGCCCCTCATCACTCATGTGAAGTTTGGAGTGAATCGGACAAAGCATGAAGGAATTATGAGCAGTTAAAGGTTCGTCCACCAGGGGGCAGTAATGGGATGCGTGCAGGTGTGTTCAGGGTCAGTCCCTCATCACACATGTGAAGTTTCGTGGAAATCGGACAATGTTGATGTAAAATATGCCACTTCCTGTTTCCACTAGGGGGCGAATGAGTGAGATCGCCTATGAGTACATAGAAACGTTGAGGTTGTGACCCTGGACCTGTGTACCAATTTTCATGTTGATAGGAGTTCAATAAAGCCATCCAAAGGGCAAACGTATTGTCATGGCGAGGAATTGTCGCCGCGCCCCCACACGGACGCCATTACTCGTAGCTTCACAGCGTTCATGATGGAGCTTCACCAACTGGTTCTGCATGTATTAGAAGTGGAATGAAGTTGATGGGCAAAGAATGTACATTTTCCAAATTTTAGTACACTTCCTGTTACCACCGGGGGCGCTATGAGTTACGTGGGAAGTTAATATATCGGGACGTTCAGGGCGGAGCCATCATCATGTCCAGCAAGTTTGAAGTTGATTGGATGAAGTATGTGGGCGTGAGAGCCACTCGTATGGACATGGCGAGCACGCCAAAGTGAATTGAGCGCTGGCAGCCACGCCCTTTGACCTACGGACTCACGGAGCACAAGATAAGCTCAGCGAGGTCTGGAGATGTGGTATACCTAATTTCAACTTGATCGGGCGAAC
Source organism: Trachurus japonicus (assembly GCF_045865225.1). Taxonomy (NCBI): domain Eukaryota; kingdom Metazoa; phylum Chordata; class Actinopteri; order Carangiformes; family Carangidae; genus Trachurus; species Trachurus japonicus. The sequence goes on along the minus strand of NC_140914.1, from coordinate 20,382,325 downwards.
GCTCTGGGAGGAGTTAATTTTAGGCGGGAAAAATCTACACCAAAAATGGCCGACTTCCTGTTGGGTTTAGGGCGTGGCTCCAATTCAATTTTTTGTATGTTTGGGTATGATACACGTGTGTGTCGAGTTTTGTATGTGTTCGACAAAGTAAGCGAAATTTGTCTATGAAGATTTTCGGAAAAACTTCAAGGGGGCGCTATTGAGGCATTTAGCCACGCCCATAGGAAACGACTCTATCTGCTGAAAGAGCTCGCCATTCTTGACCCGTGTATGAAATTTCGTGAGGACACGACTTCGTTAAAGCCACGAAAAAGGCAAACGTAATTGTACGATAAAAAATCGTCAGTCGCCGCGGCGGCACACGGACGCCGTTCGTCGTATCTTTACAGCGTTCATAATGTAGCTTCAGCAACTGGTTCTGCATGTATTAGAAGTGGAATGAAGTTGATCGGGTGAAGTATAGATTTTTAATGAATTTTTGCGTACTTCCTGTTACCACCGGGGGGCGCTATGAGTCAGGCAGGAAGTCGATACATCAAAACGTTCAGGGCGGAGCCAACGTCATGTCCTTTGAATTTCAAGTGGCTACGACGAAGTATGTGCGCGTAATAGGCAAACGTAATTTTACGACAAAAAATCGTCAGTCGCCGCGGCGGCACACGGACGCCGTTCGTCGTATCTTCAAAGCGTTCATAATGTAGCTTCAGCAACTGGTTCAGCATGTACTAGAAGTGGAACAAAGTCGATTTAGTGAACTACGTATTTTTAACGAATTTTTGTACGTTTCCTGTTACCACCGGGGGGCGCTATGAGCGACGTAGGCAAATAATATGTCGGATCGTTCAGGGTCTCGCCATAGATTTTTGCACCAAGTTTGAAGCGTCTACGATCAAGTATGTGGGCATGAGAGCCGTTCGTATTTACATGGCGAGCACCGAAACAGTCGCCAAACTTCGGGGCACGCCAGAGGCCAAGCGCTTTGAGCTACAGACCTGCGGAGCACAAGATAAGCTCAGCTAGGTCTGACGATGTTCTGAACCCAATTTGGAGCCGATCGGGCGTAACCCCTCGGACGAGTTCGTTTTGCGTAAACGAACTTTGAAACAAAATGGCCGACTTCCTCTTGGGTTTCGGGCTTCGCTATAGGAGGATTTTTTGTTCATCTCGCATTGATAAATATGTGTGCCGATTTTGGTCCGCTTTCGTTAACATCATTTTTTTCCCTATGGGTTTTTGGCAAAATTGTAGGGGGCGCTATTTAGCCATTTCGCGTCGACCATGTGCGACCACTCAAAAATATCGTTTTTCGGATCCGGCCGGACACCCATGCAAAAGTAGACGCATTTTCGCCTTTGGGAAAGGGGTCAAAATGGCGTTTTAAGGGTGTGGGAATAATAATAATAATAATTAAAGCCGCAAGCGGCGATGACGGGCCCTCGCTCGCCCATGCCACCGCGGGGCCTGAGGCATGTCGGGGCTGCAATGTTTCGTTCATCCACCAGGTGGCGCTAAGCAGTTGTGTGTGGGTGCGTTCAGGGGCGGCCCCTCATCACTCATGTGAAGTTTGGAGTGAATCGGACAAAGCATGAAGGAGTTATGAGCAGTTAATGGTTCATCCAGCAGGGGGCAGTAATGGGATGCGTGCAGGTGTGTTCAGTGTGCTCATCACACATGTGAAGTTTCGTGGAAATCGGACAAAGCATGAGGGAGTTATGAGCAGTTAAAGGTTCGTCCACTAGGGGGCAGTAATGGGATGCGTGCAGGTGTGTTCAGGGTCAGCCCCTCATCACACATGTGAAGTTTCGTGGATATCGGACAAAGCATGAGGGAGTTATGAGCAGTTAAAGGTTCGTCCACTAGGGGGCAGTAATGGGATGCGTGCAGGTGTGTTCAGGGTCAGCCCCTCATCACACATGTGAAGTTTCGTGGAAATCGGACAAAGCATGAGGGAGTTATGAGCAGTTAAAAGTTCGTCCACTAGGGGGCAGTAATGGGATGCGTGCAGGTGCGTTCAGGGTCAGTCCCTCATCACACATGTGAAGTTTCGTGGAAATCGGACAAAGCATGAGGGAGTTATGGGCAGTTAAAAGTTTGTCCACTAGGGGGCAGTAATGGGATGCATGTAGGTGTGTTCAGGGTCAGTCCCTCATCACACATGTGAAGTTTCGTGGAAATCGGACAATGTTGATGCAAAAAATGGCACTTCCTGTTTCCACTAGGGGGCGAATGAGTGAGATCGCCTATGAGTACATAGAAACGTTGAGGTCGTGACCCTGGACCTGTGTACCAATTTTCATGTTGATACGAGTTCAATAAAGCCATCCAAAGGGCAAACGTAATGTCATAGCGAGGAATGTTAGCCACGCCCCCACAGGGACGCCATTACACGTAGCTTCACAGTCTTCATAATGTAGCTTCACCAACTGGTTCTGCATGTTGTAGAAGTGGAATGAAGTTGATGGGGCAAAGTATGTACATTTTCAAAATTTTAGTACACTTCCTGTTACCACCGGGGGGCGCTATGAGTTACGTGGGAAGTTAATATATCGGGACGTTCAGGGCGGAGCCATCGTCATGTCCAGCAAGTTTGAAGTTGATTGGATGAAGTATGTGGGCGTGAGAGCCACACGTATGGACATGGCGAGAACGCCAAAGTCTGATGAGCGCTGGCAGCCACGCCCTTTGACCTACGGACTCACGGAGCACAAGATAAGCTCAGCTAGGTCTGGAGATGTGGTATACCTAATTTGAACTTGATCGGGCGAACGCTCTGGGAGGAGTTAAGTTTAGGCGGGAAAAATCTACACCAAAATGGCCGACTTCCTGTTGGGTTGAGGTCATGAGGTCAAGAGGCTTTTTTGCATATCTGGGTATAATACATATGTGTACCGAATTTTATCAACATCGGACAAAGTCACTCAAATTCCCTATGGGGATTTTGAAAGTTTGTAGGGGGCGCTATTTCGCCATTTTGCGTCGACCATGTGCGACGACCCAAAAATATCGAATTTCGGATGAGGCCGGAGGGACATGCAAAGTTAGACAACTTTTCCAGTTGGGGAAAGGGGCGAAATTGGGGCAAGAAGAGTCGCGTGAATAATAATAAGAATAATAAACATTACAATTTCAATAGGGCTTTCGCTGGGCGACTTGCAGTCGCCGCTCGGGCCCTAATTAAAGCCGCAAGCGGCGATGGCGGGCCCTCGCTCGCCCATGCCACCGCGGGGCCTGAGGCACGCCGGGGCTGTGGCGCGGAGCAGAAATGGAGAAAAAACCTGGAAGGAGGCAAAAAACGCAATGTTTCGTTCATCCACCAGGGGGCAGTCACAGCATGTGGTCTGGTGCGTTCAGGGGCGGCCCCTCATCACTCCTGTGAAGTTTGGAGTGAATCGGACAAAGCATGAGGGAGTTATGAGCAGTTAAAGGTTCGTCCACCAGGGGGCAGTAATGGGATGCGTGCAGCTGTGTTCAGAGTCAGTCCCTCATCACACATGTGAAGTTTTGTGGAAATCGGACAATGTTGATGTAAAATATGGCACTTCCTGTTTCCACTAGGGGGCGAATGAGTGAGATCGCCTATGAGCATATGGAGACGTTGAGGTCGTGACCCTGGACCTGTGTACCAATTTTCATGTTGATACGAGTTCAATAAAGCCATCCAAAGGGCAAACGTATTGTCATGGCGAGGAATGGTCGCCGCGTCGCCACACGGACGCCATTACTCGTAGCTTCACAGCGTTCATGATGGAGCTTCACCAACTGGTTCTGCATGTTTTAGAAGTGGAATGAAGTTGATGGGGCAAAGTATGTACATTTTCCAAATTTTAGTACACTTCCTGTTACCACCGGGGGGCGCTATGAGTTACGTGGGAAGTTAATATATCGGGACGTTCAGGGCGCAGCCATCATCATGTCCAGCAAGTTTGAAGTTGATTGGATGAAGTATGTGGGCGTGAGAGCCACTCGTATGGACATGGCGAGAACGCCAAAGTCTGTTGAGCACAGGTAGCCACGCCCTTTGACCTACGGACTCACGGAGCACAACTTAAGCTCAGCTAGGTCTGGAGATGTGGTATACCTAATTTGAACTTGATCGGGCAAATTCTGTGGGAGGAGTTACGTTTAGGCGGGAAAAATCAAAACCAAAATGGCCGACTTCCTGTTGGGTTGAGGTCATGAGGTCAAGAGGATTTTTTGTATATCTGGGTATAATACATATGTGTACCAAATTTTGTGTGTGTACGACAAAGTAAGACGAATGGCGATGCCATTGACACGTGTTTGTAGGGGGCGCTATTCGGTCATTTTGCGCCGTCCATGTGCGGCACCACCAAAATATCGAATTTCGGAGAAGGCCGGACGTCCGTGCAAAAGTAGACGCATTTTCGCATTTGGGAAAGGGGCGAAATTGGGGCCAGAAGTTGCGTAAGAATAATAATAATAATAAACAGCGCGATTTCAATAGGGCTTTCGCTGGGCGACTTGCAGTCGCCGCTCGGGCCCTAATAATAATAAACAGCGCGATTTCAATAGGGCTTTCGCTGGGCGACTTGCAGTCGCCGCTCGGGCCCTAATTAAAGCCGCAAGCGGCTATGACGGGCCCTCGCTCCACGCCACTCGGCGTCCCCGCTACCCCCGGGCCGCTCTTCGAAAACCCCCGCGCGCAACCGGACGTGGGCGGCTTCGTCGAGGGCGGTCCCCTCGTCGAACACGTGACGTTTCGAGCAAAACGGACGACGTACGATGGAGTTACGGCAGGTTTACGGTTCGTCCACCAGGGGGCGGTAACGGGACGTGGGCCGTTGCGTACGGGGTCGTGACCTCATCACACATGTGAAGTTTCGAGCTGATCGGACAATGTCGATGCAAAACGCGACATTTCCTGTGTCCACAAGGGGGCGTATTGAGCGAGCTAGCGTACGATCAAATGGAGGCGTAGAGGGCGGGCCCCTGATCATGTACTGAAATTTTGAAGTGACTACGACCAAGTATGTGGGCGTGGAAGGCAAACGTAATAGCATGGCGACTAAACGAGCAGTTGACCAACTTTGTCGCCCCCTAGCGGCCACGCCGTTTGACGTAGAGAAAAGCTTTTAATAGTGTTTGACCAGCTCGGTCTCCTGATGATCTGTAGCGAATATGAAGTCAATCGGGCAAAATCCGTGGGAGGTGGCAGTTCACGATGGAGCGCTATTCCTGTCGCCGCCACAAGGGGGCCATTAGCCGTAGCGTCATAGCGTTCACGAAATACCTTCACTAACTTGTTCGGCATGTTTTAGAAGTGGAATGAAGTCGATGGGGGCAACTATGTATTTTTAATGAATTTTAGCGCACTTCCTGTTACCACCGGGGGGCGCTATGAGTGACGTAGGAAAATAATATGTCGGATCGTTCAGGGTCACGCCCTCATCATGTGCACCAAGTTTGAAGCCGCTGCGATCAAATCTGTGAGCGCGATAGCATTTAAACCTTTTTAGCTGAATTCGGGAACTTGGCCGTGCCCTAGCAGCCACGCCCTTTGACCTACACACCTGCGGAGCACAAGCCGTAATCAGCTCGGTCTGGAGATGTTCCGTGCCCAATTTGAAGTCAATCGGGCGAACTCCCTCGGAGGAGTTCGTTTTGCGTCAAAGAAATGCTAACCAAAATGGCCGACTTCCTGTTGGGTATAGGGCGTGGCTCCAATTCAATTTTTGGTATGTTTGGGTATGATACACGTGTGTGTCGAGTTTCGTATGTGTACGACAAAGTAAGCGAAATTTGTCTATGGAGAATTTCGGAAAAACTTCAAGGGGGCGCTATTGAGGCATTTAGCCACGCCCATGGGAAACGACTCTATCCGCTGAAAGAGCTCGCCATTCTTGACCCGTGTATGAAATTTCGTGAGGACACGACTTCGTTAAAGCCGCGAAAAAGGCAAACGTAATTGTACGATAAAAAATCGTCAGTCGCCGCGGCGGCACACGGACGCCGTTCGTCGTATCTTCACAGCGTTCATAATGTAGCTTCAGCAACTGGTTCTGCATGTATTAGAAGTGGAATGAAGTTGATCGGGTGAAGTATGGATTTTTAACGAATTTTTGCGTACTTCCTGTTACCACCGGGGGGCGCTATGAGCCAGGCAGGAAGTCGATACATCAAAACGTTCAGGGCGGAGCCAACGTCATGTCCTTTGAATTTCAAGTGGCTACGACGAAGTATGTGCGCGTAATTGGGAAACGTAATTTTACGACAAAAAATCGGCAGTCGCCGCGGCGGCACACGGACGCCGTTGCTCGTAGGGTCAAAGCGTTCATGATGTAGCTTCACCATCCGGGTCTGCATGTATTAGAAGTGTAACGAAGTCGATTTGGTCAACTACGTATTTTTAACGAATTTTTGTACGTTTCCTGTTACCACCGGGGGGCGCTATGAGCGACGTCGGCAAATAATATGTCGGATCGTTCAGGGTCTCGCCATAGATTTTTGCACCAAGTTTGAAGCGTCTACGATCAAGTATGAGGGCATGAGAGCCGTTCGTATTTACATGGCGAGCACCGAAACAGTCGCCAAACTTCGGGGCACGCCAGAGGCCAACCCCTTTGAGCTACAGACCTGCGGAGCACAAGATAAGCTCAGCTAGGTCTGACGATGTTCTGAACCCAATTTGGAGCCGATCGGGCGTAATCCCTCGGAGGAGTTCGTTTTGCGTAAAATAAATGCTAACCAAAATGGCTGACTTCCTGTTGGTTTTTGGGCTTCGCACGAAACAAATTTTTTTCATGTCTGGGTATGATACATATGTGTACCAAGTTTGGGCAGCCTGCGAGAAAAAAAATTTTGGTCCCTATGGCCGGGGGTCAAAAGTTCCAGGGGGCGCTGTTCTGCCAATTTGCCCCGCCCACAAACGGCGATAGCATCAGACGTCAATTTTCGCAAGTCCCGACGTGTGTCCCAAGTTTCGTCCGTTTCTCGGCTTGGCAAAGGGGTCAAATTGGGGTTTAAAGAGGGGGAATAATAATAATAATAATAATTAAAGCCGCAAGCGGCTATGACGGGCCCTCGCTCCACGCCACTCGGCGTCCCCGCTACCCCCGGGCCGCTCTTCGAAACCCCCGCGCGCAACCCGACGCGGGCGGCTGCGTCGAGGGCGGTCCCCTCGTCGAACACGTGAAGTTTCGAGCAAATCGGACAACGTACGATGGAGTTACGGCAGGTTTACGGTTCGTCCACCAGGGGGCGGTAACGGGATGTGGGCCGTTGCGTACGGGGTCGTGACCTCATCACACATGTGAAGTTTCGAGCCGATCGGACAATGTCGATGCAAAACGCGACATTTCCTGTGTCCACAAGGGGGCGTCTTGAGCGAGCTAGCGTACGATCAAATGGAGGCGTAGAGGGCGGGCCCCTGATCATGTACTGAAATTTTGAAGTGACTACGACCAAGTATGTGGGCGTGGAAGGCAAACGTAATAGCATGGCGACTAAACGAGCAGTTGACCAACTTTGTCGCCCCCTAGCAGCCACGCCGTTTGACGTAGAGAAAAGCTTTTAATAGTGTTTGACCAGCTCGGTCTCCTGATGATCTGTAGCGAATATGAAGTCAATCGGGCAAAATCCGTGGGAGGTGGCAGTTCACGATGGAGCGCTATTCCTGTCGCCGCCACAAGGGGGCCATTAGCCGTAGCGTCATAGCGTTCACGAAATACCTTCATCAACTTGTTCGGCATGTTTTAGAAGTGGAATGAAGTTGATGGGGTCAACGATGTATTTTTCATTAATTTTAGCGCACTTCCTGTTACCACCGGGGGGCGCTATGAGTGACGTAGGAAAATAATATGTCGGATCGTTCAGGGTCACGCCCGCATCATGTGCACCAAGTTTGAAGCTGCTGCGATCAAATCTGTGGGCGTGCTAGCATTGCAAACTTCTTAGCTGAATTCGGCAACTTGGCCGTGCCCTAGCAGCCACGCCCTTTTGACCTACACACCTGCGGAGCACAAGCCGTAATCAGCTCAGTCTGGAGATGTTCCGTGCCCAATTTGAAGTCAATCGGGCGAACTCCCTCGGAGGAGTTCGTTTTGCGTCCAAGAAATGCTAACCAAAATGGCCGACTTCCTGTTGGGTTTAGGGCGTAGCTGCAATTCAATTTTTGGTATGTTTGGGTATGATACACGTGTGTGTCGAGTTTCGTATGTGTACGACAAAGTAAGCGAAATTTGTCTATGGAGAATTTCGGAAAAACTTCAAGGGGGCGCTATTGAGGCATTTAGCCACGCCCATGGGAAACGCCTCTATCCGATGAAAGAGCTCGCCATTCTTGACCTGTGTATGAAATTTCGTGAGGACACGACTTCGTTAAAGCCACGAAAAAGGCAAACGTAATTGTACGATAAAAAATCGTCAGTCGCCGCGGCGGCACACGGACGCCGTTCGTCGTATCTTCACAGCGTTCATAATGTAGCTTCAGCAACTGGTTCTGCATGTATTAGAAGTGGAATGAAGTTGATCGGGTGAAGTATGGATTTTTAATGAATTTTTGCGTACTTCCTGTTACCACCGGGGGGCGCTATGAGCCAGGCAGGAAGTCGATACATCAAAACGTTCAGGGAGGAGCCATCGTCATGTCCTTTGAATTTCAAGTGGCTACGACGAAGTATGTGCACGTGAAAGGCAAACGAAATTTAAATTGGGATGATACACATTCGCCGCGGCGGCACATGGACGCCGTTGCTCGTAGGGTCAAAGCGTTCATGATGTAGCTTCACCATCCGGGTCTGCATGTACTAGAAGTGTAACGAAGTCGATTTGGTCAACTACGTATTTTTAACGAATTTTTGTACGTTTCCTGTGACCACCGGGGGGCGCTATGAGCGACGTCGGCAAATAATATGTCGGATCGTTCAGGGTCTCTCCATAGATTTTTGCACCAAGTTTGAAGCGTCTACGATCAAGTATGTGGGCATGAGAGCCATTCGTATTTACATGGCGAGCACCGAAACAGTCGCCAAACTTCGGGGCACGCCAGAGGCCAACCCCTTTGAGCTACAGACCTGCGGAGCACAAGATAAGCTCAGCTAGGTCTGACGATGTTCTGAACCCAATTTGGAGCCGATCGGGCGTAATCCCTAGGAGGAGTTCGTTTTGCGTAAAAAAAAAGCTAACCAAAATGGCCGACTTCCTGTTGGTTTTTGGGCTTCGCCCTAAGCAAATTTTTTTCATGTCTTGGTATGATACATATGTGTACCAAGTTTCGTCAACCTGCGGCAAAAAAAATTTTGATCCCTATGGCAAGGGGTCCAAAGTTCTAGGGGGCGCTGTTTCACCATTTGGCCCCGCCCACAAACGGCAATGCCAAAATATCAAATTTTTCGCAAGACTGGATGCGCGTGCAAAATTTCATTCGAATTTGAGCATGTTAAAGGGGCGAAATTGGCGATTTCGGAGGCGGAAAAATAATAATAATAATAATAAACATTTGCATTTCAAGATAGCGTTTTTTCCCTGCCAGGTCACTTGAGTACTTGATTACTTGCTTGGTTACTTGTTGCTTGTCGGTGATCGGTGTGGATGTCGAATTACAATAGGGACCTCCCTGGGTCGTTGACACAGGCTCGGGCCCTAATTAAAGCCGCAAGCGGCTATGACGGGCCCTCGCTCCACGCCACTCGGCGTCCCCGCTACCCCCGGGCCGCTCTTCGAAAACCCCCGCGCGCAACCGGACGTGGGCGGCTGCGTCGAGGGCGGTCCCCTCGTCGAACACGCGACGTTTCGAGCAAATCGGACAACGTACGATGGAGTTACGGCAGGTTCACGGTTCGTCCACCAGGGGGCGGTAACGGGATGTGGGCCGTTGCGTTCGGGGTCGTGACCTCATCACACATGTGAAGTTTCGAGCCGATCGGACAATGTCGATGCAAAACGCGACATTTCCTGTGTCCACAAGGGGGCGTCTTGAGCGAGCTAGCGTACGATCAAATGGAGGCGTAGAGGGCGGGCCTGTGATCATGTCCCTAAATTTTGAAGTGACTACGATCAAGTATGTGGGCGTGGATGGCAAACGTAATAGCATGGCGACTAAACGAGCAGTTGGCCAACTTTGTCGCCCCCTAGCAGCCACGCCGTTTGACGTAGAGAGAAGCTTTTAATAGTGTTTGACCAGCTCGGTCTCCTGATGACTTGTAGCGAATATGAAGTCAATCGTGCAAAATCCGTGGGAGGTGGCAGTTCACGGTGGAGCGCTATTCCTGTCGCCTCCACAAGGGGGCCATTAGCCGTAGCGTCATAGCGTTCATGAAATACCTTCACCAACTTATAAGGCATGTTTTAGAAGTGGAATGAAGTTGATGGGGGCAACTATGTATTTTTAATGAATTTTAGCGCACTTCCTGTTACCACCGGGGGGCGCTATGAGTGACGTAGGAAAATAATATGTCGGATCGTTCAGGGTCACGCCCTCATCATGTGCACCAACTTTGAAGCCGCTGCGATCAAATCTGTGGGCGTGATAGCATTTAAACCTTTTTAGCTGAATTCGGGAACTTGGCCGTGCCCTAGTAGCCACGCCCTTTGACCTACACACCTGCGGAGCACAAGCCGTAATCAGCTCAGTCTGGAGATGTTCCGTGCCCAATTTGAAGTCAATCGGGCGAACTCCCTCGGAGGAGTTCGTTTTGCGTCAAAGAAATGCTAACCAAAATGGCCGACTTCCTGTTGGGTTTAGGGCGTGGCTCCAATTCAATTTTTGGTATGTTTGGGTATGATACACGTGTGTTTCGAGTTTCGTATGTGTACGACAAAGTAAGCGAAATTTGTCTATGGAGAATTTCGGAAAAACTTCAAGGGGGCGCTATTGAGGCATTTAGCCACGCCCATGGGAAACGACTCTATCGTCTGAAAGAGCTCGCCATTCTTGACCTGTGGATGAAATTTCGTGAGGACACGACTTCGTTAAAGGCACGAAAAAGGCAAACGTAATTGTACGAAAAAAAATCGTCAGTCGCCGCGGCGGCACACGGACGCCGTTCGTCGTATCTTCACAGCGTTCATAATGTAGCTTCAGCAACTGGTTCTGCATGTATTAGAAGTGGAATGAAGTTGATCGGGTGAAGTATGGATTTTTAATGAATTTTTGCGTACTTCCTGTTACCACCGGGGGGCGCTATGAGCCAGGCAGGAAGTCGATACATCAAAACGTTCAGGGCGGAGCCATCGTCATGTCCTTTGAATTTCAAGTGGCTACGACGAAGTATGTGCGCGTGAAAGGCAAACGTAATTTAAATTGGGATGATACACATTCGCCGCGGCGGCACATGGACGCCGTTGCTCGTAGGGTCAAAGCGTTCATGATGTAGCTTCACCATCCGGGTCTGCATGTATTAGAAGTGGAACGAAGTCGATTTGGTCAACTACGTATTTTTAACGAATTTTTGTACGTTTCCTGTTACCACCGGGGGGCGCTATGAGCGACGTACGCAAATAATATGTCAGATCGTTCAGGGTCTCTCCATAGATTTTTGCACCAAGTTTGAAGCGTCTACGATCAAGTATGAGGGCATGAGAGCCGTTCGTATTTACATGGCGAGCACCGAAACAGTCGCCAAACTTCGGGGCACGCCAGAGGCCAAGCGCTTTGAGCTACAGACCTGCGGAGCACAAGATAAGCTCAGCTAGGTCTGACGATGTTCTGGACCCAATTTGGAGCCGATCGGGCGTAACCCCTCGGAGGAGTTCGTTTTGCGTAAACGAACTTTGAACCAAAATGGCCGACTTCCTGTTGGTTTTCGGGTATGTCGGTAATGCGATTTTTTGAAGCTCTGGGGTTGATGAATATCTTTACAAAGTTTCGGACAAATCGGTGTCGCAGACCCTCATTTCCAATGCGCGGTCTAGGGGGCGCTGTGGTGCCATTTGGCCACGCCCACATGCGAGACCACCACTGAATCGCAATTTTCGGGCTTCCCCCCCTACGTTGAAAGTTTCATCCGTTTCTCGGCTTGGGAAAGGGGTCGAAATCGTGTTCAAACGCGGAGAACCATAAAAATAATAATAATAATAATAAACATTTGCATTTCGGGGAATTTTGCTGCCAGGTCACTTGAGTACTTGATTACTTGCTTGGTTACTTGTTGTTACTCGTCGGCTGGCACGTCGACTAATGTGCATGTCGAATAACAATAGGGACCTCCCTGGGTCGTTGACACAGGCTCGGGCCCTAATTAAAGCCGCAAGCGGCTATGACGGGCCCTCGCTCCACGCCATTCGGCGTCCCCGCTACCCCCGGGCCGCTCTTCGAAAACCCCCGCGCGCAACCGGACGTGGGCGGCTGCGTCGAGGGCGGTCCCCTCGTCGAACACGTGAAGTTTCGAGCAAATCGGACAACGTACGATGGAGTTACGGCAGGTTTACGGTCCGTCCACCAGGGGGCGGTAACGGGATGTGGGCCGTTGTGTTCGGGGTCGTGACCTCATCACACATGTGAAGTTTCGAGCCGATCGGACAATGTCGATGCAAAACGCGACATTTCCTGTGTCCACAAGGGGGCGTATTGAGCGAGCTAGCGTACGATCAAATGGAGGCGTAGAGGGCCGGCCTCTGATCATGTACTGAAATTTTGAAGTGACTACGACCAAGTATGTGGGCGTGGAAGGCAAACGTAATAGCATGGCGACTAAACGAGCAGTTGGCCAACTTTGTCGCCCCCTAGCGGCCACGCCATTTGACGTAGAGAAAAGCTTTTAATAGTGTTTGACCAGCTCGGTCTCCTGATGATCTGTAGCGAATATGAAGTCAATCGGGCAAAATCCGTGGGAGGTGGCAGTTCATGATGGAGCGCTATTCCTGTCGCCTCCACAAGGGGGCCATTAGCCGTAGCGTCATAGCGTTCATGAAATACCTTCACCAACTTGTTCGGCATGTTTTAGAAGTGGAATGAAGTTGATGGGGTCAACTATGTATTTTTAATGAATTTTAGCGCACTTCCTGTTACCACCGGGGGGCGCTATGAGTGACGTAGGAAAATAATATGTCGGATCGTTCAGGGTCACGCCTTCATCATGTGCACCAAGTTTGAAGCTGCTGCGATCAAATCTGTGGGCGTGCTAGCATTGCAAACTTCTTAGCTGAATTCGGCAACTTGGCCGTGCCCTAGCAGCCACGCCCTTTGACCTACACACCTGCGGAGCACAAGCCGTAATCAGCTTAGTCTGGAGATGTTCTGTACCCAATTTGAAGTCAATCGGGCGAACTCCCTCGGAGGAGTTCGTTTTGCGTCAAAGAAATGCTAACCAAAATGGCCGACTTCCTGTTGGGTTTAGGGCGTGGCTCCAATTCAATTTTTTGTATGTTTGGGTATGATACACGTGTGTGTCGAGTTTCGTATGTGTACGACAAAGTAAGCGAAATTTGTCTATGGAGAAATTCGGAAAAACTTCTAGGGGGCGCTATTGAGGCATTTGGCCACGCCCATGGGAAACGACTCTATCCCCTGAAAGAGCTCCCCATTCTTGACCCGTGGATGAAATTTCGTGAGGACACGACTTCGTTAAAGCCACGAAAAAGGCAAACGTAATTGTACGATAAAAAATCGTCAGTCGCCGCGGCGGCACACGGACGCCGTTCGTCGTATCTTCACAGCGTTCATAATGTAGCTTCAGCAACTGGTTCTGCATATATTAGAAGTGGAATGAAGTTGATCGGGTGAAGTATGGATTTTTAATGAATTTTTGCGTACTTCCTGTTACCACCTGGGGGCGCTATGAGCCAGGCAGGAAGTCGATACATCAAAACGTTCAGGGAGGAGCCAACGTCATGTCCTTTGAATTTCAAGTGGCTACGACGAAGTATGTGCACGTGAAAGGCAAACGAAATTTAAATTGGGATGATACACTTTCGCCGCGGCGGCACACGGACGCCGTTGCTTGTAGGGTCAAAGCGTTCATGATGTAGCTTTGCCATCCGGGTCTGCATGTACTAGAAGTGTAACGAAGTCGATTTGGTCAACTACGTATTTTTAACGAATTTTTGTACGTTTCCTGTTACCACCGGGGGGCGCTATGAGCGACGTACGTAAATAATATGTCGGATCGTTCAGGGTCTCTCCATAGATTTTTGCACCAAGTTTGAAGCGTCTACGATCAAGTATGAGGGCATGAGAGCCGTTCGTATTTACATGGCGAGCACCGAAACAGTCGCCAAACTTCGGGGCACGCCAGAGGCCAAGCGCTTTGAGCTACAGACCTGCGGAGCACAAGATAAGCTCAGCTAGGTCTGGCGATGTTCTGGACCCAATTTGGAGCCGATCGGGCGTAACCCCTCGGAGGAGTTCGTTTTGCGTAAACGAAATTTGAACCAAAATGGCCGACTTCCTGTTGGGTTTTGGGCTTCGCCATAAGAGGATTTTTTGTTCATCTCGCATTGATAAATATGTCTGCCAACTTTGGTCCGCTTTCGTTAACGTAATTTTTTTCCCTATGGGTTTTTGAAAAGTTTGTAGGGGGCGCTATTTTGCCATTTGGCCCCGCCCATTTTTAACGACTTTAAAAAACAAAATTTTTGGGCCGTCCCCATGTGCATGGCAAATATCGTTCGTTTTACGGCATGTTCAGGCCTCCAAAAAGGCGATTTACTATGGGTAAGAATAATAATAAAAAACATTACAATATCTGGGGTTTTTGCTGCCAGGTCTATGCAGTACTTGGTTACTTGCTTGCTTACTTGTTGTTACTCGTCGACTTGCACGTCGATTTATGTGGATGTCGAATTACAATAGGGACCTCCCTGGGTCGTTGACACAGGCTCGGGCCCTAATTAAAGCCGCAAGCGGCTATGACGGGCCCTCGCTCCACGCCACTCGGCGTCCCCGCTACCCCCGGGCCGCTTTTCGAAACCCCCGCGCGCAACCGGACGTGGGCTGCTGCGTCGAGGGCGGTCCCCTCGTCGAACACGTGAAGTTTCGAGCAAATCGGACAACGTACGATGGAGTTACGGCAGGTTTACGGTTCGTCCACCAGGGGGCGGTAACGGGATGTGGGCCGTTGCGTACGGGGTCGTGACCTCATCACACATGTGAAGTTTCGAGCCGATCGGACAATGTCGATGCAAAACGCGACATTTCCTGTGTCCACAAGGGGGCGTCTTGAGCTAATTAGCGTACGATGAAACGGAGGCGTAGAGGGCGGGCCTCTGATCATGTCCCTAAATTTTGAAGTGACTACGACCAAGTATGTGGGCGTGGAAGGCAAACGTAATAGCATGGCGACTAAACGAGCAGTTGACCAACTTTGTCGCCCCCTAGCAGCCACGCCGTTTCACGTAGAGAAAAGCTTTTAATAGTGTTTGACCAGCTCGGTCTCCTGATGATCTGTAGCGAATATGAAGTCAATCGGGCAAAATCCGTGGGAGGTGGCAGTTCACGGTGGAGCGCTATTCCTGTCGCCGCCACAAGGGGGCCATTAGCCGTAGCGTCATAGCGTTCACGAAATACCTTCACCAACTTGTTCGGCATGTTTTAGAAGTGGAATGAAGTTGATGGGGTCAACGATGTATTTTTAATGAATTTTAGCGCACTTCCTGTTACCACCGGGGGGCGCTATGAGTGACGTAGGAAAATAATATGTCGGATCGTTCAGGGTCACGCCATCATCATGTGCACCAAGTTTGAAGCTGCTGCGATCAAATCTGTGGGCGCGATAGCATTTAAACCTTTTTAGCTGAATTCGGGAACTTGGCCGTGCCCTAGTAGCCACGCCCTTTGACCTACACACCTGCGGAGCACAAGCCGTAATCAACTCAGTCTGGAGATGTTCCGTGCCCAATTTGAAGTCAATCGGGCGAACTCCCTCGGAGGAGTTCGTTTTGCGTCAAAGAAATGCTAACCAAAATGGCCGACTTCCTGTTGGGTTTAGGGCGTGGCTCCAATTCAATTTTTTGTATGTTTGGGTATGATACACGCGTGTGTCGAGTTTCGTATGTGTACGACAAAGTAAGCGAAATTTGTCTATGGAGAATTTCGGAAAAACTTCAAGGGGGCGCTATTGAGGCATTTAGCCACGCCCATGGGAAACGACTCTATCCGCTGAAAGAGCTCGCCATTCTTGACCTGTGTATGAAATTTCATGAGGACACGACTTCGTTAAAGCCACGAAAAAGGCAAACGTAATTGTACGATAAAAAATCGTCAGTCGCCGCGGCGGCACACGGACGCCGTTCGTCGTATCTTCACAGCGTTCATAATGTAGCTTCAGCAACTGGTTCTGCATGTATTAGAAGTGAAAAGAAGTTGATCGGGTGAAGTATGGATTTTTAACGAATTTTTGCGTACTTCCTGTTACCACCGGGGGGCGCTATGAGCCAGGCAGGAAGTCGATACGTCAAAATGTTCAGGGAGGAGCCAACGTCATGTCCTTTGAATTTCAAGTGGCTACGACGAAGTATGTGCGCGTGAAAGGCAAACGAAATTTAAATTGGGATGATACACATTCGCCGCGGCGGCACACGGACGCCGTTGCTCGTAGGGTCAAAGCGTTCATGATGTAGCTTCACCATCCGGGTCTGAATGTACTAGAGGTGTAACGAAGTCGATTTGGTCAACTACGTATTTTTAACGAATTTTTGTACGTTTCCTGTTACCACCGGGGGGCGCTATGAGCGACGTCGGCAAATAATATGTCGGATCGTTCAGGGTCTCTCCATAGATTTTTGCACCAAGTTTGAAGCGTCTACGATCAAGTATGTGGGCTTGAGAGCCATTCGTATTTACACGGCGAGCACCGAAACAGTCGCCAAACTTCGGGGCACGCCAGAGGCCAACCCCTTTGAGCTACAGACCTGCGGAGCACAAGATAAGCTCAGCTAGGTCTGACGATGTTCTGGACCCAATTTGGGGCCGATCGGGCGTAATCCCTCGGAGGAGTTCGTTTTGCGTAAAATAAATGCTAACCAAAATGGCCGACTTCCTGTTGGTTTTTGGGCTTCGCACGAAACAAATTTTTTTCATGTCTGGGTATGATACATATGTGTACCAAGTTTGGGCAGCCTGCGGGAAAAAAAATTTTGGTCCCTATGGCCGGGGGTCAAAAGTTCAAGGGGGCGCTGTTGTGCCAATTTGCCCCGCCCACAAACGGCGATAGCATCAGATCGAAATTTTTTCAGGTCCCGACGTGTGTCCCAAATTTCGTCCGTTTCTCGTCTTGGCAAAGGGGTCAAATCGGGGTTCAAAGTCGCGGAATAATAATAATAATAAAAATAAACACTTGCATTTCAAGATAGCATTTTTTCCCTGCCAGGTCACTTGAGTACTTGATTACTTGCTTGGTTACTTGTTGCTTGTCGGTGATCGGTGTGGATGTCGAATAACAATAGGGACCTCCCTGGGTCGTTGACACAGGCTCGGGCCCTAATAATTAAAGCCGCAAGCGGCTATGACGGGCCCTCGCTCCACGCCACTCGGCGTCCCCGCTACCCCCGGGCCGCTCTTCGAAAACCCCCGCGCGCGACCGGACGTGGGCGGCTGCGTCGAGGGCGGTCCCCTCGTCGAACACGTGACGTTTCGAGCAAAACGGACGACGTACGATGGAGTTACGGCAGGTTTACGGTTCGTCCACCAGGGGGCGGTAACGGGATGTGGGCCGTTGCGTACGGGGTCGTGACCTCATCACACATGTGAAGTTTCGAGCCGATCGGACAATGTCGATGCAAAACGCGACATTTCCTGTGTCCACAAGGGGGCGTATTGAGCGAGCTAGCGTACGATCAAATGGAGGCGTAGAGGGCGGGCCCCTGATCATGTACTGAAATTTTGAAGTGACTACGACCAAGTATGTGGGCGTGGAAGGCAAACGTAATAGCATGGCGACTGAACGAGCAGTTGACCAACTTTGTCGCCCCCTAGCAGCCACGCCGTTTGACGTAGAGAAAAGCTTTTAATAGTGTTTGACCAGCTCGGTCTCCTGATGATCTGTAGCGAATATGAAGTCAATCGGGCAAAATCCGTGGGAGGTGGCAGTTCACGATGGAGCGCTATTCCTGTCGCCGCCACAAGGGGGCCATTAGCCGTAGCGTCATAGCGTTCACGAAATACCTTCACCAACTTGTTCGGCATGTTTTAGAAGTGGAATGAAGTTGATGGGGTCAACTATGTATTTTTAATGAATTTTAGCGCACTTCCTGTTACCACCGGGGGGCGCTATGAGTGACGTAGGAAAATAATATGTCGGATCGTTCAGGGTCACGCCCTCATCATGTGCACCAAGTTTGAAGCTGCTGCGATCAAATCTGTGGGCGTGATAGCATTTAAACCTTTTTAGCTGAATTCGGGAACTTGGCCGTGCCCTAGTAGCCACGCCCTTTGACCTACACACCTGCGGAGCACAAGCCGTAATCAGCTCAGTCTGGAGATGTTCCGTGCCCAATTTGAAGTCAATCGGGCGAACTCCCTCGGAGGAGTTCGTTTTGCGTCAAAGAAATGCTAACCAAAATGGCCGACTTCCTGTTGGGTTTAGGGCGTGGCTCCAATTCAATTTTTGGTATGTTTGCGTATGATACACGTGTGTGTCGAGTTTCGTATGTGTACGACAAAGTAAGCGAAATTTGTCTATGGAGAATTTCGGAAAAACTTCAAGGGGGCGCTATTGAGGCATTTAGCCACGCCCATGGGAAACGACTCTATCCGCTGAAAGAGCTCGCCATTCTTGACCCGTGGATGAAATTTCGTGAGGACACGACTTCGTTAAAGCCACGAAAAAGGCAAACGTAATTGTACGATAAAAAATCGTCAGTCGCCGCGGCGGCACACGGACGCCGTTCGTCGTATCTTCACAGCGTTCATAATGTAGCTTCAGCAACTGGTTCTGCATGTATTAGAAGTGGAATGAAGTTGATTGGGTGAAGTATGGATTTTTAATGAATTTTTGCGTACTTCCTGTTACCACCGGGGGGCGCTATGAGCCAGGCAGGAAGTCGATACATCAAAACGTTCAGGGAGGAGCCAACGTCATGTCCTTAAAATTTCAAGTGGCTACGACGAAGTATGTGCGCGTGAAAGGCAAACGTAATTTAAATTGGGATGATACACATTCGCCGCGGCGGCACACGGACACCGTTGCTCGTAGGGTCAAAGCGTTCATGATGTAGCTTCGCCATCCGGGTCTGCATGTATTAGAAGTGGAACGAAGTCGATTTGGTCAACTACGTATTTTTAACGAATTTTTGTACGTTTCCTGTTACCACCGGGGGGCGCTATGAGCGACATCGGCAAATAATATGTTGGATCGTTCAGGGTCTCGCCATAGATGTTTGCACCAAGTTTGAAGCGTCTACGATCAAGTATGTGGGCATGAGAGCCATTCGTATTTACATGGCGAGCACCGAAACAGTCGCCAAACTTCGGGGCACGCCAGAGGCCAAGCCCTTTGAGCTACAGACCTGCGGAGCACAAGATAAGCTCAGCTAGGTCTGACGATGTTCTGGACCCAATTTGGAGCCGATCGGGCGTAACCCCTCGGAGGAGTTCGTTTTGCGTAAACGAAATTTGAACCAAAATGGCCGACTTCCTGTTGGGTTTTGGGCTTCGCCATAAGAGGATTTTTTGTTCATCTCGCATTGATAAATATGTCTGCCGACTTTGGTCCGCTTTCGTTAACGTCATTTTTTTCCCTATGGGTTTTTGAAAAGTTTGTAGGGGGCGCTATTTTGCCATTTGGCCACGCCCACATGCGAGACCACCACTCAACGCTAAGTTGCCACAGGTCCCACGTGCGTCTAAAATTTCGTCCGTTTCTCGGCTTGGGAAAGGGGTCGAAATGGCGTTCGAAGTGGGAGAATAATAATAATAATAAACATTACAATATCTGGGGTTTTTGCTGCCAGGTCTATGCAGTACTTGGTTACTTGCTTGCTTACTTGTTGTTACTCGTCGGCTGGCACGTTGACTAATGTGCATGTCGAATAACAATAGGGACCTCCCTGGGTCGTTGACACAGGCTCGGGCCCTAATAAACATTTGCATTTCGGGGAATTTTGCGCCAGGTCAGTGGAGTACTTGATTACTTGCTTGCTTACTTGTTGTTACTCGTCGGCTGGCACGTCGACTAATGTGGATGTCGAATAACAATAGGGACCTCCCTGGGTCGTTGACACAGGCTCGGGCCCTAATAATAAACATTACAATATCTGGGGTTTTTGCTGCCAGGTCTATGCAGTACTTGAGTACTAGCTTGGTTACTTGTTGTTACTCGTCGGCTGGCACGTTGACTAATGTGCATGTCGAATAACAATAGGGACCTCCCTGGGTCGTTGACACAGGCTCGGGCCCTAATAAAAGGAAAGGAAAACAAATAAACAAACAGACGTATAATAAATACATGGTAATTTCGTTTGTTGATGGCTTACATACAGGGGGAACATGCCTCCAATGCTTTCCTCCCCTCCAAGAACACCATAAAAGATCTCCACATACTGTCAAAGATTAGATATTTACCCTTTAACGTAAAGGTGAGTTTTTCCAGTGCCAGCGAGTCTGATAGTCCTGCAAGCCAGACACTAATATTTGGTTTAGTAGTGGATTTCCATGACTTTGCTATAGTGTATTTGGCTTGTAACATGCAAAAAATAATCATAGATTTATTTGCCTTGTTAAGGTTAAGGTTTATCGGAAAAATACCAAGAATACAAAGTTTGGGGTCTAATATTAGTTTTATACCTGTAACCTGTAAAATCATATCCATCACCTCACTCCAAAAGGCCTGAATCAGTGGGCAGTCCCATAGGCAATGGTATAGTGTGCCCTCTCTACCACATTTGTAACACGTGTCAGGGTTATTGGGGTTGAATTTATTTAGTAGAGTTGGTGTTACATATATTCTCATTATCCACTTGTACTGAAGTAGATTAAAATGGGTATTTATTGTTTGTATTTGAGATTTTAAGCAAATCTTTTGCCAGTCCTCGGTGGAAATTACTGAATTTAAATCCTCACACCATGCCAATCTTTTCCTGAGGAAACCTTTGAACCTTCCATGATTGATGCATAGAAGCTTGAAGTCAATCCCTTCTTAGGATGTTGATTTGTTGCTATTTCTTCTATAGGGCTAAGTGTAGGGAGAGATAAAGACTTCTGTAACTTAAATATATAGCTTCTTATCTGCAGGTATTTGAAAAAATGGTTTGGTTGAATGTCATATTTTTGTTTCAGATCGACAAACGACAAGAGAGTGTTGTTGTCAAATAAATCTGCAATTTTACTAAGACCTTTGTTTGCCCAAATTTTGAAGCCCATATCTTTTTGGCCAGGTTTAAAATCTCTATTGCCCCAGATTGGTGTAAATCGAGATATCACAGGTATCTCACCTTTATATTTATGAACCTCATACCATACTAGAATTGTGTTTTTAACAAAGGGGTTAAGTGTTAATGCTTTTAATTCTTTTAATTTAGCTGAATATAGGTATGAATTGAGTGGTAGAGGGGATGACATACTTCTTTCCATACTCATCCAAGACTGTGGCGTTTTTTGCGAGAACCAGCAAGAGGCAGTAGTGAGTTGGGCAGCCCAATAATACCATTGGAGGTTTGGGAGTTTCCAGCCTCCTCTATCGTAGGGGAGATAAAGCAAAGATAAGCGAAGTCTAGCCCGTCTGTTGTTCCAAATGAAATTACAAAACATGCTTTTCATCTTTGAAAAAAAATGAATAGGAGGACTAAGAGGAATGGAATGGAAGAGGTAAAGGAATTTCGGAAGAACACTCATTTTGAGTATACTGATCCGCCCTATCATGGAAATTGGTAGCAATGACCATCTATTAATAGATTCAGAGACTGACTCTATCACTGGATTATAATTTGTCTCTACTAAATCTTCAATTTTAGGAGTGATTCTAATACCAAGATATGTGAAGCTATCCCTAACCACCTTGAATGGGGTTTGAACAGGGGGTTTTATTCTTTCTGAATGCTTAAGGAAAAGTATAGCAGATTTTGATTCATTAATTTTGTAACCGGATAGCTTACTAAAAGAGCTAATGATATTAAACATGAAATGTAGTGACTGTTCTAAATGAGATAAAAAAAATTACAATATCATCTGCGAATAAGCCTATTTTGTTATCAATCTCATTTATTTTAATGCCTGTGATATTTTGATTACTCCTAATGGCAATAGCCAAGGGCTCAATTGCCAACACAAACAAAAGGGGTGAAAGAGGACAGCCTTGGCGTGTGCCTCTAGAAAGATTAAAAGGATTGGATATAATATCATTCGTTAATACAGATGCTACCGAGTTGTTATATAGGACTTTAATCCAATTAGAGAAATAATGGCCAAAGCCAAAACGTTCGAGTACTTTGTGGAGATATTGATGCTCGACTCGATCGAACGCTTTTTCTGCGTCTAACGAGAGCACTGCTGTATCTGGATGTTCTGTCTTTGCATAAACAATATTGAGAACCCTGCGGACGGAGTGGAAAGCTTGCCGTCCCCTAACAAATCCATTTTGGTCTGGGTCAGAGAGAAAAGGCAGGTACTTCTCAAGCCTTCGTGCCAGTACTTTGGCAATTATTTTAGCATCAGAATTAATCAATGAAATCGGACGATAAGAATCACATTTTGTTGCTGGTTTTCCAGGCTTCAGTATAAGAATTATAAGTGCATTACACATGGATGGTGGGAATTTGCCGGAATTGAAGCTTTCTACAAACATATCTAACAGTGGAGATAGTAACTTGTTCTTAAAGATTTTATAGATGTCAATAGGTAGCCCATCTGGGCCAGGAGCCTTTCCCCCTTTCATTTTGTCAATTGCTTCAGATATTTCAGCTGAAGTGATAGGGGAATCTAAGTCAGCTTTTGCTTCCTCACTAAGTGAGGGGAGCGTTAACTGATCAAAAAAATCTTGAAATGATTCATTAGTCACTAAACATTCCGATGAGTATAACTGTGTGTAATATGATTCAAATAATGTATTAATTGTTTGAGGGTCAGATGTTTTATCTCCATTGGCAGTGACAATCTCTGTAATAGTTCTTGCATTTTGTTCTGTTTTTAAGCGCCAAGCAAGTAATTTCCCTGCCTTCTCTCCCTGATCGTAATAGGTCTGCTTCAGTCTAATTAATCCTGCCAGGGCTTTATTGGTGGATAACTTATTGTACTTTGCTTTTAGGATCGCTAATTTCTGTTGTTTTTCTCTACTAAAGTTTTCGGTTACTTCCACTTCAAGTTCCTCTATATCTCTTTCCAACTCCAATATCTCTAGATATTGTTTATTCAATTTATTTCTTGTATATCCCATCATTTGACCCCTAATAAAAGCTTTGAAAGCCTCCCATCTTACTGCCCTTACGAAAGAAAAATATATTGCAATATATTAGAAAATATCATGTGATATATTAGGCAATATATTCCCATATATGGGATTTAATTTTTATATTTTCCAATATATTGCAATATATGCATGGATCATATATGTGTATATATTGAGAAATATATTGAAATAAAGACCAAAAAGGCACTATATTTTTAAATATTTTATATATTTATATATATATGCATGGATCATATATGTGTATATATTGAAAAATATATTGAAATCAAGGCCAAAAAGGCACTATATTTTTTTAATGTTTTATATATTTTCATATATATGCATGGATCATATATGTGTATATATTGAAAAATATATTGAGATCAAGGCCAAAAAGGCACTATATTTTTTAAATGTTTATATTTTATACAACATACACACACACACACACACACACACACACATATATATATATATATATATATATATATATATATATATATATATGTGTGTGTGTGTAAAACATTTAAAAAATATAGTATAGTATATGTGTATATTTATAACCCCCCCCCTGTAACAAGTTAAGTAATTTATCTAACATCACAATTAGTCCGAAGCTGAAGGTAAAAATTCAATTAAAGTAAATATCCTGCATAGTTCTCCTCCTCTGTGTCCTCTGATCAGAGCGGTGACCCTAGCAACGGTGTGTTTTACTTAGCAATGGTCTGTGAACCGATTGCAGGTCAGGAATTATTTTTTTTATTAGATATAAAAATAAAAAATTAAATGTTACCACAATGAAACAAAATCCATTGGCTGTCTCATCGTGAGCATTTGAACATGATTGGTTGATCTGACTGACATAATGGCTCTTGGCCAATGACAGCTGTGCGCGCCTTTCCGGCGCCAAATTTGAAAATAACCGTTACTGCTGCTGTGAAACGGGAACCGCCGCGACGCACTTCAGTCGTTCAAGAATGACCAGTCATGTGGATTATTTTTACGATACGGATAAATGGACAAACAGTCGGCTGGAACCTGGTCCTAGCGAGAGCTTGAGTGAATTTAAATCCTGCAAAAAATACCAGGTAAGATATTTCTCTGTTATTATTGTGGCGTTGTTGGTGTCAGGGATTCAAACGAGGCAGGCTCTGGTGAGAGGGAGGGGGGCTGTGTAACGTTAACGGATGTGAAGTCCTGGACATGTCTCGACATGTCACCATGGAGGGTTTTTTTTCTTATTCTCCTTGTTCTAACCAACGGTGAGGAGGATGTTTCAGCCGGTACATGGCTTCATTAACGTGTTACAGAGAAAAGGGTTAGAAAGAAAAGAGAGAAAAGCTAATCGCCATTAGCACATGAGCTATCCGGCTTTCAACCCCGTAGTAGCATTCTAGCGAGCGGCTAACTGGTAGCGTTAGCGGCTAACTGGTAGCATTAGCCACCGGTGTAGGCACCAAATGTGGAGGCTCCGGGCTGCCAAAACCGCCCTGACTAATCTGATGTTTGTTAAATCTACAAAACGAATTACCGAACAAACACCACCACTTCTGTGTGCACGCCTCTGCAACTAGTCATGGCTATCGTAGCCGTTAGCTTAGCTGCTGCTGACAGCTAACAGCAGCAGCTAAGCTAACACCAGGACGTCAGCTGTTAAAACCCTCCCGTTGTCGGACACAACATGAAACTACTCCAATTAGCTCAGTCATGTTGTAACAAAGATATCTGCTGGAAAAAATATTTTTTTCATGGGCTGTTTATTGAGTTATTTAAGACACTGTTTTGAACACTGTGTAAACATAAGTGAAAGTTCCTTTAGAACAGTGGTTCCCAAACGGGGGGGGGGGGGGGGGGGGCGGTAAATCGGCTTCGGAATGTGTTTTATTTTGAAAATTAACCGGATTCTTCCGCTGTTTCTTTGTGCGACTTCCTGCCCGGCTTGACAGGCTCGCTCGCGGCCATAGCTCGCGGCTCGCGCGCCGCGCCGCTGCCGCTGTGAACCGGAGCGACGTGGCTCCGGTGTGACACAGTCGTTAACATCAAAGGGCTCCGCTTCTCGCTGCTTCGCGGCTACTCGCGGCGCGCGCGTGTGTGTGTGTGAGAACCACTGCTTTAGAAAACGCACTCTGCTGCAGAAGAAAACAACATGAACTCTGCTAGTAACAGAAACTACTGGAGATGAGACACTACACTGACTGTGGCCTCTTAGCATGGTTACTAATACTCACTCCTGTTAATAAAAGTAAAGTATCACTGATATTAGTGTATACTCGGTTGATGAAGTATTAGTCATCCAGCTGAAAATGATATAGCCTGCAAATAAGCCCTCATTAGTGAATCCAGTTTATACACACAGGTGTAATAAGTTCAATTCACCCTTCATAGGTTGGACAAAATAATAGAAACTTTAAAGTCAAAGATATGTGGCAGTAATTTTCATTAGGATATTAGTTCTAAATATAGTGTTATTTGAGTAATAATAATCAGGATCAGCCGCAAAATAAAAAAATAAAAAAAATCATTCTATCCTTAATACTGTGACACAGCTAAAGATATTTTTGTCCTTGATTAATTAATGTTTTACTCTGTTTCTAATTGACTGAATACTCTTTGTTATGTCAATCTGTATTTTACACAGCCAAGGACCCACAGCAGTGCTCTACCCATGAGATCATCGTGCTGGAGAACCCGAAGTGACAATAGAGCAAAAGATGATGGGGTACAGACTTCAACATGCAAACAGGTAGGCAAACAGACCAAGAATTATGGCAAATGCATTTTGCTTCTTAAATTTTTTCATTAAACCTAGTTCAGATTAATTTCAGTTCAAGTTTTTAAAGTGATAGTTCACCCAAAATTGAAATTGCACTCATTATCTACTCACCCTCATGTCGACTAAGGGCTGGGAGGAGTTTCAGAGTCCTCAGTGGCTTCTCTCTTACAGGGGGTCTCGACGTAGCAGTGCATGTCCATATAACGGTTGCAAATGGATACCAACTGTCTTCATAACAAAAAGACACACCAAAAAACATCCAAATACCTCCATGCTGCTCGTATGTAATGTTCGTCTTGTATTGAAGCCCCGAAATGCGAAATTGTCCCAAAAACAATGAAATAAGTCAATTTTTCGAGCTTCTCGAAGCTCTTCTTCCCGGTTCGTCATATTTGGACGAACCAGGGTCTGTTCTCTTCCCAGTTCGTCCAAATATGACGAACCGGGAAGAGGAGCTTTGAGAAGCTTCCGCTACAAAACAAGCTTGAAAAATTGACTTATTCAATTTTTTCCGGGACAATTTCGCATTTCGGGGCTTCAATACAAGAACGACATTACATACGAGCAGCATGGAGGTATTTGGATGTTTTTTGGTGTGTCTTTTTGTTACCAAGACAGTTGGTATCCATTTGCAACCGTTATATTGACATGCACTGCTACGCCGAGACCCCCTGTAACTCAGAGAAGCCACGGAGGACTCTGAAACTTCTCCCAGCCCTTAGTCCACATGAGGGTGAGTAGATAATGAGTGAAATTTCAATCTTGGGTGAACTATCGCTTTAAATGTATAGCACCATCCCATACAGAAGTAATTGAAATTTCCACAGGACTGATGCTGGCTAGCCTCGCATCACCAGGCTCTTCAGACAAGCGAAGAGCCTGGTGTCAGTTACCTCCCAATTAGTCTGCATTCTGGTTCCTGTCTGTAGCTGATACCGAAATCACCAAATTCACCAAAATAAAAGTATTCACCAACATAAAACTTATAAAATAACAGGGTACCCGCGGGGTCTTAAAAACTTGAAAAAGTCTTAAATTTGATAACTATAAATTAAGGCCTTGAAAAGGTCTTAAATTTAGTTTACAAGTCTTAAATTTCATTCTCAAAGGTCTAGGGGTGTAACGGTACATGTATTTGTATTGAACCGATTCGGTACGGGGCGTTCGGTTCGGCACAGCGCTGTGAACGAGTGAGTTTCGGTACAGAAGTTGTGTGTGTTTACAGTCCGCCTGCAGCTACACGTGCAGCCCGTTTACGTCGTGGCTATCGCTAATGCTACCGCTAGCGAGAAAACAGAGGCTTGAAGACCCTCCTGCTTTTGGGAGGAATGGAGGTGGAGGTGGAGGTGGGGGGGCTGTGGCTCCTATCTCCTCTCTGTCTGTCTGCCTGTCCGTCTGTCTGTCTGTCTGTCTGTCTCTCTCTCTGTGTCTGTGTTGCGCACAAGCTCCAGTACATGTGGATCTGCTGCAGATGCGCCCAGAGCAGGCGCACGTCGCTGCTGTGTTGACACTACGCACTGTGCCTCGTGATGACCCGCGTTATTCATTCATTTATTTATTTATTTGCGGCCGAACGGTTGCATCGTCAGGCAGCCGTTGTGGCATTTGCCCACATTGCCCTATGGTCAGTCCGTCACTGGCTCGAACTGTTAGTGCTGCACTTTACATGTAAAAAAAAAAAAAAAAAAAAAATCATTGTAAGGCTGTATGTTTTGTTATTTTGAGAATAATTTATTGAACTTATTAGGCAGCACTTTACAACAGTAGCCTTTTATATTTTTTTCATATTTTGTATAATGGCTTGGTTTAGTTTAATAAGTTTATTTGTATCAGGGACAGAATGTACCCACAACATAGCATTAGTAGGTGAGTAAAATAATTACATTTGACTAAAACATGTAAATTTGGTTTAGAAAAATTCCTAATAAACAACAAGCAAATTTATGTTTTGCATTTTGTTCTCTTACCGAAAATGAACCGAACCGAGACCTCAAAACCGAGGTGCGTACCGAACCGTGATTTATGTGTATCGTTACACCCCTACAAAGGTCTTATTTTTTATCTATCTGCATGATACATCGCAACAACATAACTGTATCTACTTGCAAAAAATCATGGAATGCTGCGTTGGCAAACGTAAAATGACTGTTGCGAGGTTGGTCTTAAATTTCATTAGATGTGGTCTTAAAAAGGTCTTAAAAAGTCTTAAATTTGAGTTGCAAAATTCTGGGGGTACCATGAATAAACATTAACTTGTAATACAATAAAAGCAAAATGTCAATTTAATGGCTCGGGGACTTTCTTGTAAATTATATTCCTTAAATTAAAGAGTTTTACCGCATTTTATTAGCTTGGTGCTTTTATTTTGAAGGAAAGGTCTGTCTCTCTCGCCCTGGATCCGTTTCCTACCAAAACAGCGGGTCAACGGCCCCAGACTAGATGCTGGCTGACTGAGTGATAGCGTTGAGGGAAATCATTGACTATACAGCTGAATACCGACTGAATACTAACATTAAACTAGTGGTCTATTATCTTGTTTTTACTGGTGTGGAGTCTGGACTCCAGTAGGGATAGGCATTTCAAGCGAAAGTATTTGATAATCGCGGAGTACTAATCGATTGACTCTTTGACACCCCCCTCCAAACCCCCTGTGAATGATCTGATGTTTGATGTTAGGTTGAACATTAGAATGAAGCAAAGGACGTCAGAGCATTTTATACAGATAATTTAAATAATATTTAAAAAATCTCTTTTTTTCTCTCTCTTTTTCCCTAGATGCACCAAGGAGCCAGCTGATTACTACCAATTGGAGGGTGGACATCTCTTCATCTGCTACATACATACATCTGCTTTATCTGCTACATCAATTTTCTTTTGGCTATTTATTTCTTTTCCACAGTTCCAAAAGTATATGTATTGTCTGTTCAATGGCATTCTTTAAAAATGTTGCACTGTTCAGAAATGTAGAGTCAGTCACATTTCCTTTGTCTGACCATATGCCAGGCCTGTTGGCAGGGTTCTTACGGATCCTTAAAAAGTCTTAAAAGGCATTGAATTCATTAATCTAAAAACAAGGCCTTAATTGGCATTAAAATGTCTTCAATCAATTTTTCAAAAGTCTTAAAAATGTTAACACTTGGTAAGTGGTATTTTATGGTGGCCGTCAACGCTAAATTTCTCACAGCCACCAGATTCCGAGTCAGTGGTGGGTTTTGTTTTTTTTTTTTCAGACTTTTTATGCATTTATTTTGAAAGGACAGCTGGAAAGAGACATTTATTTTGAAAGGACAGCTGGAAAGAGACACAATCCAATGTTCATGTAGCAGTCACTTTACCTTGGATCACATAGGAAAGTGGGTAAAATTGTCCCTAACCCTATGTAATTGATGTGAGGTGTTTCTTTTTTTTCTGCATTTGTGTTTATTATGAAGTTGGTCTTAAATTTCAAGTGGTTTTAAAAAAAGTCTTAAATTTAACTTGGCTTAAGCTGTAGGAACCCTGGTTGGGGTTTTAATAGGCCTGTATAGCTCCCTACCTCAAACTGGGTTCAGTATCTGTGCCTGATTAAAAGAAAATAAAGGTTGCTTTTGATAAATTACCCAGTCTGTGTTAATATGTGGTATAAAGGTTTGTGCACATATTGCAGTTTGCATATTTAAGTATTCATCCACAATATATTGAACACATATGTCATGTTTTTGTTTCCATATAATTTTCCATATATTAAATATATTCCACAATATATTGAACACATAGCCATACATATATTTCATGTATAATTTTACATATATTTAAAATATATTCTACCATATATTGAACATACATGTGACACTATATCTTTTTCATATATTATCAATACATTTTATCATATAAATCTGAATACATTATGGTGGATATTTATAAATATAAAATTGCATATATTTTGGGATATATAAACCCATATATTATATATTCAGGTTTAATATATTTCAATATATTGAAAGGGGCAGTTTTTTGTATATTTTGCAATATATTGCAATATATTACAATATATTACATCAATATATAATATGTTGTATAATATATGTGTCATCAATATATTTTTCCATATATTGCAATATATAATATATTGTATAATATATGTGTCATCAATATATTTTTCCATATATTTACAATATATAATATATTGGAAAATGTAATGGAAGAATAATATATTACAATATATTACAATATATTGCAAGTAATATATTGGTAAATATATTTTTCTTTCGTAAGGGT